>NC_140962.1:16627358-16702358 GCF_056783735.1 Eptatretus burgeri | reverse complement strand
AGAATGCCCCATGGAGGGAAGAGCAAGCATTTTAAAATTTGCCAAAGTACTGGAGATAACTCGCCTCCTCTTTACAAAAGATACCATGGGATGTTTTTTTTTTAACATCTCCCATCTAATGCTAAAATTTAAATGATAGGACACGCAGTTCAAAGTCCATCCTCAGACAGCACTGACAGTGATGCCTCACCTGCCTGTGCAACACCCGGATGCCAGTTGATATCTGTGCCGAGATTCAAACCCAGGTTGGCTCAGAGGAGCGAGAGTACGTACTTTGAGGCTATTTATCTTCCCAGCCCCTCATATATTCTGTAATCTATTATATATGTACAATGGTGATGCTCTGCATTGTTAAATGCCCGGCCTTAGTGTCTTATTGTTTTCAGGCAGGAGCAGTCAGGCCCAAGCTCATATTTTTGGCATCTTTCGGAATTTTACAGCGAAGCAAACCGTTTTTGTCAGCGATTACAAACCTTAACAAGGTAAAATTCCATCATGATCACAGGTGCTTAAGCAGCAGGTGCACTCTTCATTCTGGGAAGTGGTTTTCTTTTGGTTGTGAACACATTAATTCTGGTTATAAACCTATGAAATCACTTCTGACACCAACTCTTGCAGGGTTTTGTCACTCTCTCGACGATTGTCATTCGAACGCAACTTGGGAACATCAATTTGACATCCGCGACAGTGTGGAAAGTGCAAACTTGATTAAATATGAACCTTCAAAGGAACTTTATGGCAATTTTTTTGTGGAGGGAAGGGGGGGGGGTTCTTATTGCCAACTGATTGCTTCAAGGATGGTTGAGAAGTTGATTTAGCTTGAGCATGAACAACATGAAAAGGAATTTTAAAACTTCAATTTTTTTTCCTGAAACAATAACACAGCCATGCTTCTGAAAAAAAGTAATGGAACTCCTGAAAAACATTCCCACTATGTTTGTTTCGAGTGAAATGAATTTTGACAATATTGTACATGTCAAGGTAATTATTCAGAACAGCCAAATTACCTTTGCTTGATAATTATCAACATTCTGTCCGATAGCATTGCTCGCATGAAATTACATTGCAATTCGTGTGATCCATGCGAAGTTGTTATACATGTGAAGTTTGTTCTTCTTTGCATGATCTGATGTGCACGGTTTGATATGTTTTATTTAATGCGAGATTTACTTCAAACCGATGTGCAGCCTTCTCATGAAAATGCATTCCTTTTACTGTCTGATAATCTCTGCTTCATCTTTCCTCTTGAAAAAGACATTGAGAATCGAAAACTAATACACAAGCAAGAATGATTTTTTTTTTTTCGATATTATGCTGTCATGCTTTTGGCTGAATCTCACCATGTGGAAGTATGATGGTCTGCATGAAAGTAATACAATACTACTATTCTACTTATTCAATGGTCCCCATTGTTCCCACCTTATCGGGGTTTGACCTGGAGGAGACGCTTATGGTCTTGGTATTTCCAGAACCGGCTATAGGGTCATTCCATGTCAAATCATCAAAGAATCTGCCGTCATCTCTCAGATTTTTGTAAAACTTTGGGAACCAATTGGGACCCATGAAAAACGGCAAGAACTCAAATATTTTTGCTAACAGCCTCTTAATTAGTGAGATACAGACTAACGAACTTTGGACTAATTAGCACGACGTCGCGAATTCAAATGGCCATATCTCTAAAAGTATAACACCTAGAGAGCTGGTTTTGGTGTCATTCTAAAGGTATTTTCATGCCTTATGAATTTGTCTGGGAAACATTTTCCTACCTCCAACCACAAAAAAGTTATCACAAAATATAAACTTCAATCGTGAATCCCCAAAAAATGTATCCTTCAAATTTCCTCAAATTCATCCCAGAGGTACCTTATGATGTCAAGAAGCTTCCACATAAGTTTTGTGATGGGCACTCCAATCGTTTCTGAGATATGAGCAATAATGTACATGTACGTATGGCATATAGGTTCGAAAATCAGCATTTGTAATGTATTATACAATCATTCTAACCTAGCCATGACAGGGAACACAGGGAACGACCATCAATTGCTTTGAAGTATCATATACTTTCATTTTCAACTGGGCCCGAGGGGAAGAAACAAGTGCTGCTGTTGCTGCATTGAAGAGGAAATTGAAAGCCTAAGTCAGGTTAGTCAACACTGTGTACTTGAACTCACTTATTGATTGTATAATACATTACAAATGCTGATTTTCGAACCTATATGCCATACGTACATGTTCATTATTGCTCATATCTCAGAAACTATTGGAGTGCCCATCACAAAATTTATATGGAAGCTTCTTGACATCATAAGGTACCTCTGGGATGAATTTGAGGAAATTTGAAGGATACATTTTTTGAGGATTCACGATTGAAGTTTATATTTTGTGATAACTTTTTTGTGGTTGGAGGTAGGAAAATGTTGCCCAGACAAATTCATACGGCATGAAAATACCTTTAAAATGACACCAAAACCAGCTCTCTAGGTGTTATACTTTTAGAGATATGGCCATTTGAATTCGCGACGTCGTGCTTTGTCAGGTCAGGTTCGATCTGTGACCTGCTACAGGTACCATGTAAACCTGTACTAACCTGTTCCATGGTCGGGTTGTCGGCGACTAAACCGTCTCCCCCACCAGGTTTTCTGGTGAGGGGGGTGTTTGGATATGGACACCCAGCAGGATTAAAAACAAAACCTGTCAAAGGGCGGAGGAGCTCCTTGTGAGCCAACGGCCATCCATATCTAGTGCCCAACTGTGTCTGCGGACGTCCTCCTGCAGTTGGGTTACTTCTAATTAGGAGGTTGGTGGCAGGATTTGCACTCCGGCCACCGTAAAACCCTTCATTCCGCAAAACGCAAAAACGCAAAAAAATCTGAAAACCCACTCCGTGGGAGTACCTCCTGTGCAGCTTCCCTTCGCAGGGCAGCTCACCGGATGATGGGATTGGGGCAAAGCCTTCGGGACCCCCAATCTTTGATAGGAGGGAAACCACGGGGTAACATCCCTGGGTCAGATTGCGGGAGAGTGTGTCGGAGTGGTGCTGAGGTGTCGTCCACCAGACGGCGGTCTCCTTGGGTTAACCTGAGGCGGTCCCTTCGGGTGGGTGCCTGGAATGTCCTATCCCTAAGAGAGGATGATCACCTGTCTCTGTTATCATCTGAGCTCAAGCGTTTGGACATCGGGATTGCAGCTCTCTCTGAGGTTCGGAGACCGGATTGCGGCGAGATAATGGTGGGTGGTTACACCTACTATTGGTCTGGTCGCTCTGATGGTTACCATACCCAAGGAGTTGCTGTAGCTGTGTCTAATAAGCTGACCCCAATGATAATTGAGGTAACACCGGTCAACGAGCGTATTATGAGATTAAGGATTCGTCACTCCTTAGGTGTCATTTCCCTGGTCTCTATTTATGCTCCGACTGAGGCGAGTGATCTTACCGTGAAGGATGCATTCTACGCCACACTCGAGTCTGTGGTTGATCAGTGCCCCAGACGAGATACACTTCTAGTCTTGGGGGATTTCAATGCATCGACTGGAACTGATAGGGATGGTTATGAGGTGTGTGTTGGTCCCCATGGGTCAGGAACTATGAACCAGAATAGCACTAAGTTCCTTGACTTTGCAAGAAGTCATGGACTTAGGGTGGCTGGTTCATGGTTTCAGCGCCCGCAAGCTCATCGCTGGACTTGGTATTCCAACGCTGGCGGTGTGGCAAAGGAGATTGACCATGTCCTCATTGACGGTCGTTGGAGGATGATCCAGAACTGCAGGGTCTACCGGAGTGCTCAGTTCCTCAATACTGACCACAGGCTTGTTGTAGCAACTCTAAAGCTGCACCTTAAATCCTGGAGAATGGTACCATCCCAGCCTAGGCTGGATGTTGCCAAGCTCAGGGATGAGAGAGTAGCTGAGGAGTTTGCGAACAGGCTGAGTGGACACTTGGGGGTCTGGGTGCTTTGGGGGTCCTGAAGAGTTGTGGAGCACCTTCAAGACCACCGTCCTTGATGTTGCCGGTGGATGCCTTGGAGTTCACCGCAGGGCAAAGAAGAATTTTGTCTCTCAAGGGACACTGGATACCATTGACCAGAGTCGCAGGGCCAGGCTGAATGGCAGAGCTGAGCTGTTCAGGGAGCTGAGGCGTAAAACTGTACGTGCACTGAGGGTGGACAAGGAGGCCTATGTGCGAGGAATCTGTGAGGGGTAGAGCATCACCTGTGGACAGGTGATTCTCGTCCCGCTTACAGGGGAATTCGCGCATTACGTTCATCCAAGCCCATCCCTCGGAGCACTGCAGTTCGAGCAGAGAGTGGTAGGCTCTTGACAGAGGAGTCTGAAGTGAAGGCCCGCTGGGCCGGTTACTTTGAGCGGTTGTACCAGGCTGATCCCCCAGCTGTCGAGTTGGACGTCAAGGGTGTTACAATCCCTGTTGCTGACCCTCGAATCAACTGTGGTCCACCATCGCTTGTGGAAACACGGGCTGCGGTGAACCAGTTGAAACGGGGCAAAGCTGCAGGGATCTGTGGCATCCATGCTGAACTTCTCAAGGCTGGTGGAAATGCTGCACTCGCGTCGTTGCATGCAGTTTTGTGCTCTGCCTGGAACACAGGCATCATCCCAACTGACTGGAAGAGGGGCCTTGTTGTCCCTCTCTGGAAAGGGAAGGGTGATCGCCAAGACTGCAACAACTACCGAGGGGTGACGCTGCTCTCAGTGCCGGGCAAGGTCTTTGCTCGGATAATTCTTGATAGGGTTCGCCACCATCTGCTTGAGCACCAGCGTCCAGAGCAGTCAGGCTTTACACCAAAGAGGTCAACGATTGACCGTATCCTTGCTCTTCGTGTCCTCACTGAACGCAGACGAGAGTTTCGGCAGGGGCTGCTTGCAGCCTATGTTGATCTCTGTAAAGCGTTCGATTCAGTGAATCGGGATGTCCTCTGGAGGATTCTTGGTCTTCGTGGGGTGCCACCGAAACTGATCGATCTGATGTCTGAACTCTACTCTGGTACTGAGAGTGCTGTGAAGTGTGGTGGTACCGCCTCTGACTTATTTCCAGTTGTTACTGGAGTTCGTCAGGGATGTGTACTTGCCCCCACACTTTTCAGCACTTGTATGGACTGGATTTTTGGGAGGATGTCGGAGAGATCAAGTTGCGGTGCATCGTTTGGCAATGTCAAGATCTCGGACCTTGATTTTGCAGATGATGCAGTCATCTTTGCGGAGACTTTAGACATCCTCTTGGGGGCCCTCGAGGTGCTGAATGAGGAGTCGGAGCCGTTGGGATTACGGATTTCTTGGGTCAAAACAAAGATCCAGGCTTTCGGTGACATCTTGGATGCTGCTGTCCTGTCTGTGTCTGTTTGTGGTGAGGATGTTGAGGTCGTGGATAGATTCACTTACCTTGGCAGTGATATTCATGTCTCCGCAGGTTGTGAGCCGGAGGTCAATAGACGTCTGGGTCGGGCCTGGGGAGTCATGGATTCACTGGATCATGGGGTGTGGCGCTGCCGGTACCTGTGCGGGAGGACGAAAGTCCGAGTCTTCAGGTCCTTGGTACTTCCAGTCTTGCTCTATGGGTGCGAGACTTGGACTTTGACCAAGGATCTGAGACGGAGACTTAATTCCTTTGGTACCAGGTCTCTTCGGAGAATCCTTGGCTATCGCTGGTCGGATTTTGTGTCCAACGAGCGGTTGCTGAGAGAGACTCGGATGAGATTTGTTACCTGCATAGTCCGTGAGCGTCAGCTGCGGCTGTATGGACATGTGGCTCGTTTTCCTGACGCTGATCCTGCTCACCAGATTCTCTCAGCGAGGGAGTCTCATGAGTGGAGGAGGCCAGTGGGCCGACCACGTGCCTCATGGTTGCAGCAGGTTGACCATCATCTCAAGGAGATGGGGATGGGCCTGGCATCTGCCTGGGGGATGGCCAGACGGAGGCCCCTGGAGTACCGGCGGAAAGTGGACGCAGCGACGCGCTGTTCTGGCACATGCTCCCATACCTGACCTGACCTGACGTCGTGCTAATTAGTCCAAAGTTCGTTAGTCTGTATCTCACGAATTAAGAGGCTGTTAGCAAAAATATTTGAGTTCTTGCCGTTTTTCATGGGTCCCAATTGGTTCCCAAAGTTTTACAAAAATCTGAGAGATGACGGCAGATTCTTTGATGATTTGACATGGAATGACCCTATACCTATAGGAAGGCCTCACGTTTGAATGAAGATGTCTAATTGTGAACCTCTCCTTCCCAATTCCATATCCAGGCTCTGCATGACGTTATCGCCTGGTGCAGAAGGAAGGGAGTACTCAATTTTTACTCGGTTTGTTTGTTTACTTGTTTTCTTGTTTGATTTTTTTTATGGGTGATATCGAAGCCATCAATTTGAGGTCGGAAGATGAAATTTGGGGACAAAAAATGAAGATGTGCTTTGGGAAAAGCATTAAAAAATTTTTTTTGATTCATCAATCAATCAATCAATTAATTATTATCAATTGATTGATTAGTTCTTTATTTTATTTCTCAACTGAGCAATATCTCAGACACCTTTTGAACTTGGAAGCTGATATTTGGACATGACAGTAAACAAGTGATTTTGCTATAAAGGGTATTTTTTTAATTTATTGATGAAGCAGTCAATTATTTGATTTTTCGATTAATCGCATAATTTTCAAAAAGTTACAGATTTGGATGAAACAGTATTGGTTTAGGTATGCAATTAGCCAATTGATTTAGAAATGAATTATTTTAGCATTACTATTGTTGGGTCGCCGAAATAGGTGACCCTTATTGTCAGTAATTCTGTCTGTTTGTTTGGATGTTTGTTCGTTTGTCATCAGCATAATTGGTAGGAAACGTGGGTGGATTTTGACCAAACTCGGGTGGTAGGTACATCTTATGACCTAGTACTTTGGAAATTGTGATGGTTGCTAGGGACACTTTGGTTCCCTAGCAACAACTGAAAAACCTTCAAAATCGGTGCTGTTCATGCGAAATCAATTCCGAAAGCCATTATCCCATGTAGGGTTATGAAATTTGGTACGAATGATCTACAGGTGATGCTCTATCAAATATATTCCGTTTTTTGTGATATATGGAATACTTTACCCACAGCGAAAATTGGCGAAAATTGAAGGCCCCCGAGCGACCAGGTGAGTGCATCGATACGGATGAAACTTTGCAGGTTCATGGTACTCAATGAGTACTACAACTTTGCCTTAGGACATATTGACCGATTTCGCTTAGGTCAGAGGTCAAAGGTCAATTAGTGCAAAAATCGATATAATATGCGAGAGCTGGAGGTGCCTTCGTGCCAAATGCTGCTCCTCCTAGGGTTATGGGCGGATGGTCATGAAAATTCACACTAATCGTCTGGAATACATTGTGCACAAACGATCGAGCCGGATTTTCGATTTAGATCTTTGTTCACCCACAGCACCCCCTCGAACTTTGGGGATTTCCAATTTCAAACCGCATTTTCGGTACTTTTCATTCAAATGGATGCCGAGTAGTTATCAGTAGATGGAACTGGATGAGATTTGATATGCGTAATCTTAAAGTGAATCCCTATCCGCCATATGACATCCATTTTGCTCTATATCTTATAGTTTCCATGCTCGGCGACCCATCGCCGCCTCCCGGCTTGTTTATTTATTACCTCTGCCACCGAAGGTGAAGGAGGTTACGTTTTCACCCCTTTCTTTCTGTTTGTCTGTGTCCAGGATATCTCAAAAGGTTGTGGACGGATCCAGATGAAATCTTTTGGACAGGTTCAGTGTGTGACAAGGAGGAATGGATTAGATTTTTGGTGAAGATCCGAATCCGGATCCGACTACTAGAATTTTTAAGTGATTCTTCACCATTGAGAGGTGGGGTCAAAAACGATATATAGCACGATATCTCAAAAAGTTGTGGACGGATTCGGATGAAACTTGGTGGACATGTGGGTGTGTGACAAGGAAACAAGGACAAATGCGTCCAAGAGCCGCGTCAGGTTTTGTCTTCACCAGAAGGAAAAGAAGAAGAACAACACGGAGCTCTCTTCGAGCCAGCGTTCGCAACGCGACACGGCTAAAAATGAGTCGATTTTGGTGAAGATCCTGATCCAGATCCGACTACTGAAAATTTTAAAGTGATTCTTCACCATTGGAAGAAGGGTTCAAAAGCGATATATACCATGATATTTCAAAAAAGTATTGGGCCAGATATGTTCTCGTCGATCAGGCATTACAGGGCGGAGGAATGCGCTGTACCGAGTGCCTTTCTTGTTCTGTTTGTCTGTCTGACTGTTTGTTTGTCGCCAACAGGTCACAATATTAAACCGATCTTCACGAAACTTCACCACATAGAGTTTGGCATAAGCAAGAAACGTATTGTTTTTTGAGGTCAAAAGGACAAAAGGTCAACATAGGCCAAATGTCAACAAATTTGTCAAATTACTAAAATCCTCAATTTTCATCTGATTGGTTTGAAATTTGAAGAGGATTTATATTTCAAGTCATGAATTCAACTAGCCAATTATTTTGAGGTTGACATAGACCAAAAGGTCAACATAGGCCAACGGTCAACAACTAAGGTGGTATTTATAAAATCCTCCATTTTCATCCGATTGACTTGAAATTTGAAGAGGATTCATATTTCATGTCATGAATTCAACTTGCCAATTATTTTTGATGTTAACATCGACCAATAGGTCAACATAGGCCCAAGGTCAACAACTAAGGTGGTCTGTCTAAAATCCTCAATTTTCATCCGATTGACATGAAATTTGAAGACTTTATATTTCAGGTCACTGAATTCAACCAACAACTAATTTTGAGGTCAACATAGGCCAAAGGTCAACAACTTGGGTGAGATTTCTAAAATCCTCAATTTTCATCTGATTGACATGAAATTTGAAGAGGATTTTCATTTCAGGTCACTGAATTCAACAACCAAATATTTTTGTGGTCCACATTGGCCAAAAGGTCAACACAGGCCGAATTTAAAGAATTGTCAATTTTCATCTGATTGACTTGAAATTTGAAGAGGATTTATACATCAGGTCACTGGATTAAACTAGTCAATTTTATTTTTCGGTCAAAATAGACCAAAAGGTCAACAACTAAGGTGGTCTTTCTAAAATCCTAAATTTTCATCCGATTGACATTAAATTTGAAGACGATTTATATTTCAGGTCACTGAATTCAACTAACAACTATTTTTAAGGTCAACATAGGCCAAAGGTCAACTTAGGTGAAATTTCTAAAATCCTCAATTTTCATCCGATTGACATGAAATTTGAAGAGGATTTTCATTTCAGGTCACTGAATCCAACAACCAAATATTTTTGTGGTCCACATTGTCCAAAAGGTCAACACAGGCCAAATTTATAAAATTGTCAATTTTCATCTGATTGACTTGAAATTTGAAGAGGATTTATATATCAGGTCACTGAATTAAACTGGGCAATTTTTTTGGTCAAAATAGACCAAAAGGTCAACATAGGCTAAAGATCAATAACTTATGTGAGATTTCTAAAATCCTCAATTTTAATCTGATTGACTTGAAATTTGAAGAGGATTTGCAGATCAGGTCATGAATTCAATTAGCCAATTATTTTTCAGGTTGACATAGACCAACAGGTCAACATAGGCCAACAGTCAACAACTAAGGTGGTATTTCTAAAATCCTCCATTTTCATCCGATTGACTTGAAATTTGAAGAGGATTCATATTTCAGGTCATGAATTCAACTAGCCAATTATTTTTGATGTTAACATCGACCAAAAGGTCAACATAGGCCCAAGGTCAACAACTAAGGTGGTGTTTCTAAAATCCTCAATTTTCATCCGATTGACTTGAAATTTCAAGAGGTTATATATTTAAGGTCATTAAATTCAACCAGCCAATTATTTTTCAGGTCAATATTGACCAAAAGGTAAACATAAGCCCAAGGTGAAAAACTAAGGAGGTATTTCTAAAATCCTCAATTTTCATATCATTGACTTGAAATTTGAAGAAGCTTTGCATATCAGATCACTGAATTCAACCTCCAATTATTTTGAGGTCAACATAGGCCAAAAGGTTAACATAGGCCGGATTTCTCAAATTGTCAATTTTCATCCGATTGACTTGAAATTTGAAGAGGAGTTGCATATTTAGTCATTGAATTCAACCACCAATTATTTTTGAGGTCAAATTTGTTTTGTGGATTATGCAAGTATCGTGCTCTGCACGACATCTTCTTGTTAATTGCCAGAATCCTTCGGATTTCGGCAATTATGTTGGTCGGTTGTGTGTCATTCTGTGTGTCTGTCTGTCTGTCTGTCTGTTTGTGTGTTTGTTTACCCTGTAGCAGCCACACCGTTTCAGCGATCATGACCACACTGGGTACAGATGTCGGCCATGGTCCAACTGAGACACTTGTCGTTTTTGGTGAATCTAGGTCAAAGGTCAAGATCACCGAAAAACCGAAATTCTTATTTTCACAATAACGTCCTCTAAAATGGTCGTATTGACTTCAAACCAAATTCAAAATGTGCATCTTCCAATACTGCATCCAACCATATGTCTCATTGGGGTGTCACACCAACACCCTTCTTAGCGGTCGGGAATCGAATGTCAGGGGGTCAGATCAAAACTTTCAAATTGCGATAAAAATGCCATTTCAAGTCCGATTGACTTCCAAGTTATGATCATGACCAAACTAAGTGCTATAACTCATTAAACAGTAGCACTATCGACTTATAAGAACCAAATTGATTTCCAGGTTTTTGTTTTTTCAGAGATTACTTTTATTTTATTTATTTTCAGGTTTGCCTCATACATAGAGAAGCAACAAAATCAACTTTTGGTGGCAGAGGTGATTACAAATTAATGTTAATACAGTTGGAAACTCTTGTTGAGACATTATTGATGAGATAAATTTGATAAACCAAGTGGCCGTATTACAGGCTCCTCTCATTAAATTGAATTGAATATGATAAATGTGGAAAATCGAGGAAAATAACAAAAAGCAATGATGCCACAATGGTCAATCAGTATGTATTCTTATCAGACCTTTCTGTATTCATTCACCTTTAACTCCAAACTAAATAACTACCTGTATCTATATTTTTCTTTGCTTCAAAAACACTATACCTCAAGATATTTATCTTTGGTCTGAATATGTTTGTTTCATGGCATCCTGTCTGTTGGCTGCGTGCTGTCTTTGTGCTTTGAAAATTAGTTCACAAGATAATAAGAAGCTTGTCCGAAGAGGAGAAGCTTGCAGCTGTGGCTCAAACAAAAGCTGGCAAATCTACGACATGAGTGCCTCACGATATTGTGTGTGACCTACAAGTGTTTGTGAATGAGAGAATGTGGACTTGTTGAAGGCTTCATGAATGAGCATTGGAAACATGAGAAGCTGATCAGATAAGAGCCAATGAAAGAGGGTTTAATTGCTATGGTAACAGCATTTGAGGAAAGAAAACTTTCCCTCATATATGGACTCATTCTGAAAGATAAAGCTTTTTCAAATTTACAAGTCTTCGAACATTTTAATGTTCGGCTGAAATTAACGATTGAAAGCGAGTTGGGAATGGCTGTCATATTTCAAAATTGACCATGACATTCGCCTTGCTTCAATACAGGGAGAATGCCAGTGCGAATATGGCTGCTCTGGCTCTTTAAATATGAGCCTTTAAAGCAGGGAATGCCTTGAAATTATTGAAATAATCCAAGAGCAAATATTACCTTGAAGACTGCATGAGAAGAAGACACAAAGCAAGATTAATTTCTTATCTGTAGTTTAGGATCTTCAGCCTGCTCCACCCTTTCTTTTATCTCCATTTTCATCTCCATAATTCATACAGGTTGGCAAATCTCATTTTCATTTCAGTTTGCACGTTCATGGCAGAGTTACAAATGTTTAGTGTGCTTTGCAAAGTAAAAAGTGAATACTGTATAAACGAGAAGGGCACTCTGTAGAGCGCATCCCTCTGCCAAGCAATGCCTGATTCACGACAACATATCAGGCCTAATACATTTTTGAAATATCATGCTATACAGGACTATATCGTTTTTGGCCCTATTTCTCAATAGTGAAGAATCACTTTTAAAATTAAACAATTCTCGTATCCAAATCTGGATTCGGATCTTTACCAAAATGGAATCAATTCTTCTTTGCCACACACCCAACCTGTCTACCAAGTTTCATCTGAATCCGTCATCAACTTTTTGATATACCATGCTATATATTAGTTTAGCCCTTTCAATGGTGAAGAATAACTGAAAAAAATTATGGAATCCGGATTTGGATCTTCACCAATATTGAATCAACTCTTCTTTGTCACCCACCAAATGTGTCCACCAAATTTCGTCCGAATCCATCCACAACTTTTTGAGATATCATGCACACAGACAAACAAACAGATAAGCCGGTAGGCGGCGATGGGTCGCCGCGCATGGAAACTATAAGATATAGAGCAAAATGGATGTCATTTAGTGGATATGGAATCACCTTAAGATTATGCATATCAAATCTCATCCAGTTCCATCTACTGATAACTACTCGGTATCCATTTGAATGAAAAGTACCGAAAATGCGGTTTGAAATCGGAAATCCCCAAAGTTCGAGGGGGTGCTGTGGGTGAACAAAGATCTAAATCGAAAATCCAGCTTGATTGTTTGTGCACAATGTATTCCAGACGATTAGTGTGAATTTTCATGACCATCCGACCATAACCCTAGGAGGAGTAGCATTTGGCGCGAAGGCACCTCCAGCTCTCGCATATTATCAATTTTTGCACTAATTGACCTTTGGCCCGGACCTAAGCGAAATCGGTCAATATGTCCTGAGGCAAAGTTGTAGTACTTATTGAGTACCATGAACCTGCAAAATTTCATTCGTACCGATGCACTCACCTGGTCGCTAGGGGCCTTCAATTTTCGCCAATTTTGTTGGCGCTGCAGGTAAAGTATTCCATATATCACAAAAACCGGAAATATATTTGATAGAGCATCACCTGTAGATCATTCATGCCAAATTTCATAACCCTGCGTGGGATAATGGCTTTCGGAATTGATTTCGCGTGAACAGTACCGATTTTGAAGGTTTTTCGGTTGTTGCTAGGGAACCAAAGCATCCCTAGCAACCATCACAATTTTCAAAGCACCAGGTCATAAGATGTACCTAACCACCTGAGTTTGGTACAAATCCGCCCACATTTACTACCAATTATGCTGATGACAAACGAACAAACATCCAAACAAACAAACACAGAATTACTGATAATAAGGGTCACCTATTTTGTCGACACAACAGAGAGGGGTGAAAACAACTTCCACCCCATTTGGTGGCAGAGGTAAATATCATGCTATATATCATTTTTGGCCCGATCTCTCAATGGTGAAGAATCACTTAAAATATTCTAGTAGCCCGATCCAGATCTTCACCAAAATCTAATGGGTTCATCCTTGTCACACACAAAACCTGTCCATCAAATTCCATCCGAATCCGTCCTCAAATTTTTTGAGATATCCTGCACACAAACAGACGGACAAACAAGAAAATGATGTCATGCAGAGCTGCAAAATCCACCCCTCTCTCCAGAGGTTGCTATGTCCATTTCCATATGAAATTGTCCCTTTCGTTAAGATTAAAATTGGCAATCTTAATCAAAGGTCAGGTCAGTCAGTGAAAATGGATCATTTTTCAGATTGAAAATGATGATTTTAGAAGTTTGACCCTGAGTTGACCTTTGACCTTTTGACCTCAAAAAGGAATTGGTTTCCAAATTCAGTGATGCACTATGCAATTGCTGCTTAATTCTCAGGTTAATCAGATGAAAATTGATGATTTTTCAGATGAAATTTGATGTTTTAGAAGTTCGACCTTGAGTTGACCTTTTGACCTCAAATAGTTGCTTTCCCAATTCAGTGATTGACTTTGAAAATCCTGTTCAAACTCTCAAGATAATAGGATGTAAATTGATGATTTTTCAGTTGAAAAATGATATTAGAAGTTTGACCTTGAGTTGTCCTTTGACCTCAAAAGTAGTTGGTTTCCCAATTTAGTGACACAATATGCAAATCCTGTTCAAATTTCAAGTCAAGGTGGACAAGAAAGAAGAGGTGGACAAGAAAGGGGAGCTAGATGACATACTCAAACATGTTAGAGGGGTACAGGCAAACAAGGCACAAACAGATAACAATTTGGAAAAAGAGCTACAGGTAGAGGGGAGTGGTCAGTGGGGGTGAAAGAGAAAGTTGAATCATAAATAAATTATATAAGTAAGCCAAGAGTAATCTACTATAAATGGATGAGGTGTGTGTGTGTGTGTGTGTGTGTGTGTGTGTGTGTGTGTGTGTGTGTGTGTGTGTGTGTGTGTGTGTGTGTGTGTGTGTGTGTGTGTGTGTGTGTGTGTGTGTGTGTGTGTGTTTGTGTGTGTGTGTGTGTGTGTTTGTGTGTGTCAGTCATGTTTATTGTGGAGTTCTACCGTAGCTTTCTGATGTGAAGTGTCATACACCAAAGTGAGAGTCATGATCTCCTGAATTGTTTCGGCACAATACAAATAATCCAGAAGAATTCCCATGTTTTAAACGCACGCCATTTTAAGGCGTATAGAGCGGCTTAATAGGTCCTTCCACTGCATAGCATTCTAATTACAAAATAAATACCAAAAAAAAGATAACATTGAAACAAAGCATATATTAATTAACACTAATAATATTAATAAAAATAATAATAGTAGTATCATTTGGCAATAATAATAACAAACGTATAATCTCTGCCATGGCCCAAGCACATCTGGGCTTCATAAAAGGCAAGCTATTGCTCCAGCAGTACAGCAGGCAGGTATGCTACAAGGCCATGAAGACCAATGAAAATTTTGTGCAGTCGACCAACAGGCCCACAAGTAGCTTAAATAGACCCCAAACCTGGAAAAAAATGGTAGCAATCTAAAATTTTCAGGAAAGATCGATAAAAGTATGATAAGAAACATATCAAAAGTCCTGGAAAAACTTTGTGCCAACTCAGGAATTCAAGATGGCGTCCAAGATGGTCAATTGCATTCTCTATTTTATGATATATCTTTATAACCAGATATGATAGAACTGCCAAAAAGTTGTTTTAAGCCACAAGGAATGAAATGATCACATCTACACGACATTGAAAAACAAAATCTCCAAATCCAAGATGGCGGCGGGCAAGATTGGGGCCATTTTCTGAAAAATTATAATTGTCATAGCAATCACGACTGGTTTGAGGAATTTGGTGCAGCCTGGCAGTCGTGAGGTGAGACCATTCTCCTCTGTTTCTTGTTGGGTACAATTTTAGTATATCGTTCTGAATTTTGTGCAGTGTATGTCACTGAATTATTAAATAATTTATTTGATAAATTTACAAGGTCAAACTTGGGATTTTTGTGCATTAATACTGTTCTGGATCTGGGGTTCGAGGCTCGCAATGAGGGGAAGCACTCGGGTCCCTCCTGAACACCCAGTCCTGAGGCCGCCGGGTACAGATAACTCTGCACACCAGCAGGTTTGCTAAGCAACCACGAACGGCGATTGGCACTGTCAATCCTGGCAAGGTTACACTACTTCGCGTGATACTTTACTTGTGGACAGCCTTACTAAGGGGGGTCACGTCACCTTGATGCATACCCGTGTGGAACTTACCATATCAGGTGCAGCAAAGCGGAGCTGCCAAGTACGCACCGGCTAATAAGAGCCAATTAATGGGGTAGAACTTCCTCGATACACTAACGTATGGACTACAGTGGATCAATGGGGTAAAAGACAGAACGAGCTGGGTATATATATATATATATATATATATATATATATATATATATATATATATATATATATATATATATATATATATTTTGAGGGCAATTTATTTATAAAGCTAGGGCGAGGAAAGGTCATGTGCAGAGTAATAAAAGCTTTTATTCAGCAATGTGCACAGCAGGGGAAAGCAAGGATTGATGAGGTGCGCCAAAAGAAATGCAATTATTTACAAAGAGAAGACCGGGCAGGGCAGAGTTAAACCGATATAAAGAACTTACACATTCTTATCTTAGGCAACCAATACAGGCACCATCAGACACACCCCCAAGGAAATTAGAGAGCAAGAAAGATGAGAGGCAGTTGAGGTGTTTGCCATCTCTTTCAATACCTGGTGCGACTGATTGGCCCAAGCTTCCCAGTCGCTTAGGAGGGAAGAAAACCGGGGGTGTCTATGGTGCGTAGGTGGGAGGTGCAAATGACGTGTGAATGAGATGCAAGTGTGATGCAGAAGAGGAAGTGTGAAGGAGTGCATGTCTGTAATTGCTCTTTTAGTGTTTGTTTGTCCACAGCAGATGAGACAAGATGGGAGAGGCAGAACTTGTGAGGTAATAGCTTAATGTGGCATGTAAGAAAGTCTGTAAATGTAAATGCCAATGAATATTGACTGCGGAACGCAGCTGAAGCAGAGCAGCGATGACTTGGCGATGACTCGGCGATGACCCGGCAATTGCTCGGCAATGACTCGGTGACTGACTGTCTCTGCTCCTAATTTGTACACCTAACAGCTAATTTGTAGAGCCTGGGTGAAGGAGGAGCCAAAATACGGATCAAAATGCCCTGTAGGCATATCTGAGCACTCCTATTGGGACATAGGTGCCTCTCCAAGAAGTAGCCCCTCCCCACTATACTCCATAGCTGAAAATGGCCTCATTTACTCCCAAATTTGGCCATGCAATGGAGCTCTGGGATTAACATGGGCCGCAAGTTTCTCGGAGAGCTCTCCAGCCATGAATGTGTGCTGGCCTCCAATTGAGGGTCGTTCTTTAGCGGAACACCAGGAATACACAGACGATGTTGAATGGACCCCAGTGCATACCTGTGCTTTGAGCTACATGCCAATATGTTCTGACTCGTCGGCTCTGTAATGTCCTCTATTCCCCAGCATCCCAAAGGACGACAACAAGCGTGCGGGGTACCGATTGTGGTTGCAGTGCCTCGTCATGGTTGTGGTGAGGTGGGTGAAGCACTATGGCATTTGTGGTAAGGACGTTGAAGCATTGGGAGTGGTTGAAGCAATTGTGGTGAGGAGGCTGAAGTGGTTGTAGCGGTTGTGGCAAGGAGGTCGAACGTAGGTTACTGTGGTGATTTTTAGGAGGCGTTGTGGTGATTTGTAGGAAGGTTGTGGTGAGTACGGTGAGGGTCCGAGGTGAAACGTCCGTTGCGGAATGGCACGAAGTTCATGCGGCCCTCGTGTAACGGCACCGTTCGGTCTGTGGCATGCATGCTTACATGAAGGAGAGGTTGTGTGTGAAATAAAGTAAAATAAAATAGATGAAAGAATAGCAAATGGAATTAAAGGCCTAACTAAAAGTCCTACGCAACGCTTCTTGTCCCATATACCCACTCAACATAATGGAACGGCTAACAACGAATACTAATGAAATAACTCTCTTGGGACCCCAATATGTCGGGTGCCATTGCCTTGGGGGAGTGCCGGCTTCGCAGAACCGCAACAATACGTTGACATGTGAGAAGCCCATAACGGCAATAATTGAAATATATGTGTGTTTGTGTGGTTTACCACTTTTTGCCCAATATAAATTGTTTTCCATTTCAGATAACGGATGTGCCTTGTAGAATATGCATCAAGAAGATGCGTTCGACTGATGTTGCAACAGTTGAAGACAAGGGCCGAAGGACACTTGTGTTGCCAAGCAACAAGCAAGATGATTAGCTTCAACAGACGCTGGAGAGAATGTCACCACTTAGACTTCATGTTTCTCCAGACTCGCAAGAATTATACGCGTGAAAACACAATAACAGCTGAAAAAAGGAAATTGTCTGTTGGTCTGATACAAGAGGAAGAAGGACCACAATTGCGATCAGGTGTTTCTACATTTGATATTAAACGTGACTGTATATTCTGTTCAGAAGCCATAATTATGCACAATATAATGCCGATCAAACGCAGGATAGTTGTAAATTACCGAGAAACCATATAATTCCAAGAGACCATCTTGAATCATGCCACAGATTGACAAGATGATTGGGGTAATACTGTTAGAGAACACATATGACATGCTATTGATTTAGTGGCAGCAGTTAAGTCTGACGTGGGCTTAGTGGTAAGCATCGCTGGCTGAGGATCTTAGGGTCCTGAGCTTGAGCCCTGTTGGCTACTGAATTAACACCAGGTGGGGTTGACTCAGCCTGTCATCCTTCTGAGGTTGGCAAAATGAGTACCAGTGTACTGGTAGAGGGGCACAGCATCAGCGGCACAGCCGTGCTTCCATGACATGATAAGTCCCTGGCAGCCAAGTTGCCATGCGTAAGACTAGAACAGTGGCAGCAGTAGTCGGAAAATGAGAGTTGTAGGACATACCCCCCCACTCCCAATTTTATATGCAAGTGAATGTGGGAAAGGGGAAAACGTTTATGACCACCCTCCCCTTCTCCCCACTCCCAATTTTACATCGAAATGAATGGGGGAAAAGAAAAAGACTTTAACCATCCTCCCAAAAATATCACCCCTATTTCTCCCCATCTTAGCATATCTTACCATCTTTACATCCACACCCTATTTCTCCCCATATTGATATCTTATTATCTTCACATATCTTTCCACCTTTCCATGAATTAATTCATTAATTATAAAGATGAATGGTCTCTCTGGTCATTTAACTCAAAAAGAGAGCGAAAAAATATTTTGTTGTTTTGTAGTTTATCAAAGCGTTTTATTCTCTTATGGCTTTCATCATCATCGAGAATGTCAACCAATAGTATGTTGGGATTTGTTACTTGCCTTTGATATCTTTGTTGAACAGAGATAAAATTATAAACGTCTCTCAACGTTCTGGTCTGAGACCCTTCTGAACCACATATTCCACATCCCAACCACTCTTTTTCCTTTTCCCGAACTGATGATCCTTTTCTCTCCCACCCGTTTCTTTTTAATTGTTTGATTTCTTTCCAAACACTGCACGGGCTTATATAACGACACGCTCTTGTCATCACGTTTTTTTTTTAAAGCAGACACTCAGATTTTGTTTTGTCATATAGGTTTTGTTTGCTACCGAAAGCAACTGCTACTTTGGAAGCATGGACAACCATGAAAGGTACGTACCTATTACTTTTAAACGTGAAGTATTAATTATTTTAGGTGTACATATTTTAGCTAACATTTTCCTTCCTGCAATCACAGGTTAAACTCTATCAGTGAGTTGGTGGACAAGGTTCAACATGAATTTGAACCAATTCAGAAACAACGATTGTAAACGAACGAACGAACTGTCAGAGTTTTGTGAATTTCGAGAAAGGCTATGGAGTGAACTGTTGAACCGTTATCAACTGGCTGAAACACAATTTCTCCTGACCAAGCCGACAGATGTTGGACCAAATTTAAACACAAATATATTATTCTCTGATCTACAAGAAAGGCATGAGTTTAATCATGTGCAAAAGCCTTTCATGCTAAGAAAAATGTTGTTGGTAAAAGGTACAAGTTCGGCTCCACAAAGTCCCTCTCACACATACTATGCTTTTCTTTCCAGTATTATTTCCGAATTGACAAACAAGACAGAAGACAAGTAGAGGTACATTCAAAGTACACCGCCTCCATGCTAAATAAATATATAACAAATTTTCCAGCACATAACAATGCCGGGGCTCCTGGCAATGCCGCCGCGCCTGGCAATGCCGCCGTGCAAGATATGGAGACAGAATTGGGAGGAAGTGGTGGACTTATGAGGTGAATATGTACAAGTGATACTTACTCGCCGTGCAGCACGTGGAGATGGAATTGGGAGGGAGCGGTGCACAATAATTAATCGATTAGTTGATTAATTGTATCATTAAAATAAATACATAATAATTGTAATGTAATTCATTTATTTGATCAATTGGCTAATAGCATACCAAAACCACCACTGTTTCATCGGAACCTGTAACTTTTTGAAAATCAAGTAATTCATCGAAAAATGAATAATTAATTGATTAATCAATAGATCAAAAATACCCTTTATAGAAAAAATCATTTGTTCACTGTCGTGTCCAAATATCATCTTCCTTGCTTAAAAGGTGCCTGAGATATTGCCCGGATGAGAAAGAAAATATATAAGTAATTAATAAATCGATAATAATTAATTGATTAATCAAAAAAATAAAAAATACCGTTTTTGCCAAAGCACATCTTCACTTTTGTCCCAGACTTTCCAGCTCAAAGGATGGCTAAGATATTGCCCGGACACACAAACAAACAAACAAGCCGGTCGGTGGACATGGGTAGTCGCCTACCCAATAGAACCTGACGCGATGGGCCCGTTCGATCGGGAATGACCTGAGGATTAAGCACAAGAAAATTAATGATTCGAGCTTCAATGGTTAATGCTGCAGGTTGTTTTTTCGTTAAAATACCCCCACATTTAGAGGTTTTTCGGCCGTTGCTAGGCAACGGAGGGGTCCATAGAAACGGTTCTTTTTCACACATAACTAGGACATACCATGAACCTCCCATACTAGTTTCATGTATATCCTTCCTGCAATTTTTACAGCCACAGTAATCTGGTTGTATTGGTTTTCGATCCCTTTGTGGGTACCGCCTCTTGACAGGCTCAATGTCGACCTTGGGGCCATCATTGTCATCCTTCTTGGGACTGACTCATAGTCTCTGAGATATAACGAACTTTGTTTTTTTTTATTGTTTTCGACCAGGGTTCATTCAAAGTCTATCTTCTCCGACAGTTTTCATAGGATCCGGCTGGAAAATTTTGACAGAGGTTTATTATGGTGCGCATAAAAGCCTTGAAGCCGATTTTTGATTTTCGAAAAAATAATTTTTTTATGATTTTTCAAAAATTTCAAAGTCCCGTTGTTAGGCAACGGGTGGTTGCTTAGCAACGAAACTCAAACGCGCACACTCCCAGCCCATGTGGCACCTGTTTGCCAAGTTTCATTGAAATCGGTTCGCTGGTTTGTGCTGTGGAGCCTCGCGTTGCAGACACACACACACACACACACACACACACACACACACACACACACACACACACACACACACACACACACACACACACACACACACACACACACACACACACACACACACACACACACACACACACACACACACAGAAAACCCGACAATAAGGGTAGAAAAAAAAATCTCAAAAAGAATTTTTTTGATTTTTTTTTTTTCAACTCGATCGACTACCCAAAAAACAAACTGAGTAAAAACTGAGTACTCCCTTCCTTCAGCGCCAGGTGATGATGTCATGCATCATCTGGATATGGAATTGGGAAGGAGTGGTGTACAAGTCTAACATACACTCAAATGATGATGACCAAGGCGATGCAACAACAATCTGATTGGATTGTGTCAAGGTAAATGTATTAAAATATTGAAAATCATTTTACTCTAAAAAGACTATGTATGGGAAATATGTCAACTGTTAGAAAATGAACAGCAGAATTTTGAGGCAAGATCCAGATTTTCAAAATTTCCTGTTGGTGTATTTCTATGACCTGACCATGCCCCCCCCCCCCCACATCAGCGACATCAGTGCGTCATGACGTGGGACTGCCGTCATCACATAGGGCATTCGTGTTTTACTGCCATGGCGTTCAACATGTGCGACGCACACGAGCATTCAGGAACGCTCGCCAAATTCTCAAATTCCCATTTATTGTTTAAAGCCTCACAAAGCCCTTGTTTGTCTGTTCGTCTGAATGGACGTCTGCCCTGTAATGTAATTTATTGCAGTCTACCCCCTGTACTGTATTTCGTTCCCCTAATCTCCGTTCATTCCCCACCACTGAAAATGACTGGTAAACAGACTAGGACACAACCCAGCCTCCATAAAATTATTGCCCCATTCCCTGGCTTTGTGCCATTGACATTGGTGGACGTTTGAGGTTCGTCCTGGGAGTATGGGGCTAGAAGGGGCGATTGCCCATGTTGAGTGCAGAGCTCTGCTCATGACGATAGCCGGAAGCATCAAGTGAGTGAATATCCGGCCGGCAGCAGAATTGGTGGGGCTGTGGAGGAACCCTCCAATTGCCGGTTGGGGGGCGGCTCGTCGGATCTGACATGGCCCAATAGCTCGTCCCAGGTCGCTTCGGAAGATCTGACCTGTAACTCATTGGCCTCACCTGCCCAGGGGCTATAAAGCTGCGCTCGGCACCTGGTTTGCTCTCTCTCTTGCCTTGTGCTCTCTTGGTGCTGGTCGTGGAATGCACTCAAACTCTTTTTTGCCTCAAGCTCTCTCGGTCCTGGTCGTGGCATGCACTCGAACTCTCATCGCCCTCGAGGTATCTTGGTCCTGGTTGTTGCATGCGCGCGCTCTCTCTCTCTATCTCTCTCTCTCTCTCTCTCTCTCTCTCTCTCTCTCTCTCTCTCTCTCTCTCTCTCTCTCTCTCTCTCTCTCTCTCTGTCTCTCTCTCTCTCTGTCTCTCTCTCTCTCTCTCTCTCTCTCTCTCTCTCTCTCTCTCTCTCTCTCTCTCTCTCTCTCTCTCTCTCTCTCTCTCTCTCTCTCTCTCTCTCTCTCTCTCTCTCTCTCTCTCTCTCTCTCTCTCTCTCTCTCTCTCTCTCTCTCTCTCTCACATCACACTCGTTTCTGCCTTGGTCTCAGACACTCTGTATCACCCTCACATCTTTCCTGGTCCTGGATGCTTTGGTCTGTGCTCCCGACGGAGCTCGTGGACACTCAGTTGTGGAGAGCAGTGTCGGGGCCATTCCGGAGAGTGGTACCAAGCTGGGGAGGGTGACGGTGATGTACATACAGGTAGGCTGAGGCCACCCTGCCCTTCCCAATTTGCCTCAAATGATGATGATTTGTCTTCCCCCGTGTGTGTGTGTGTGGTCTGATGGGTACCCTGTATTGTTATCCGGTAGGGAAGGCATCCGTTAAGTTGTCAGACGGAGGACCCTGAATCACGTGGTGAAGTTATTGGCGTTCGCAGTCGTTTAGTGACCCGCCGTGACACGAAGTTATTCGTGTGCGAGGGCCTCGATTCCCAGCGAGTCCGAGGAGAACCGGGGATACCCCCACCCTCATAACCCCGTGACTCCAGGTCCACAACAATATCTTTGGCTCCCTTTTACTTTTGTTAAATATCTATTTGAAGGTTAACGTGAGAGTACTACCTTTTAATTTTTCAAAGGAACTACCCAAGCATATTTTGACCTTAAATTGATGATGGTTAAAGCGTATTTGTATCATTTATCATTGTTGAGTTCAATTTTTCAGCAGATCATATGTAATCAACCACTCTGGAAAAGACCTTCCTTCTTTTAAACTTTGTGATTATCCATTTATGTAATTCATCAGCTTGTGCTACGGCTGGCGATCTTTCTGTTTACTACTCAGTTTTAATGACATCAGAGCTTATATTAATATAATTTTTTTTAAACCACTTCTTGAGGCAAGATTACAAACCTCTAATTATAATTTAGCACCTATCAACCTTTTTACTACAAATTTATTCACCTTTTCCCTCAACATTAGATTTCATTTCAAAGACAAATTATACAACATTTATTGATCAGCTTCATGTTTTTCATCCAATGTCGTGCTATTTTCTAAAATCAGTCATTATTCATTTCTCCCAGAACTGAAACTCGTGTCGTCAAGAGGCAATGAGAACACGAGTTACCAGAACGCCGCCATTGTCCAACAGGCTTTTAATCCGTTCCACTGCACTCACAGTTCCCATCCACGCATGAGCAGATGCAACATAGCAACACATCACACATCCTCCTCCTCAGACAATTAACACCCTTTTAAATCCGCCCCCCAAGAACAATTGCAATCAAATTCTCCAGAAACGACCATGGCTTAATCATGCCGTACGCAAGATGTCAACGAGAGCAATGACTACTTCAGTGTTTGTACATTGCCTGCTTGGCCCTTAATTTTTACAGCCACAGTAATCTGGTTGTATTGGTTTTCGATCCCTTTGTGGGTACCGCCTCTTGACAGGCTCAATGTCGACCTTGGGGCCATCATTGTCATCCTTCTTGGGACTACAGTGCAGTAATTGGCCTTTATTTTGATCCATTGAAATGTCGCTCTCCTCGGATACCACATATATAGCAGTGTGTCACTGCCCTGATGTTCAGGAGCTTCCTCCACTTCGGCTGAAAAATCAACATCACTGATGACTTTCAATGACAACGTCGAAGCATGTTGGCATGTCGCTTCTACATCTGCTGAATGCCTGCAGTTGACACTTCCACAGTATATGAAGCAGGACCCATTCTTTTGGCAATGTGACCCGGTCCCCACTTGTCGCC
Source organism: Eptatretus burgeri (assembly GCF_056783735.1). Classification (NCBI taxonomy): domain Eukaryota; kingdom Metazoa; phylum Chordata; class Myxini; order Myxiniformes; family Myxinidae; genus Eptatretus; species Eptatretus burgeri. The sequence continues at coordinate 16,678,099 of NC_140962.1, read as the reverse complement.
CAAGCTGTAATTTTGAACTGAAACATATTGTCCAGTTTCAAATTCCTGAATTGCCCGTGAATCATGAGCTATTTTTTTGTGACAGCTGTTTATTCTCAACCATGGTGTTGATGTTGGGTACAACAGTGCTTATATGTGTACGGAGTTTCCTGTTCTGGAGCATCTCTGCAAGTGTTTGTGTTGTTGTGCACTGCGGTGTTGTGCGATAACTCAAGAGAAAGTGCGACATGCGAGTGTGCAAGGGACCACTCATTTTACGCAGTGCCAATTTCATAGTTTGCACTGCACGTTCCACTAACCTGTTTGTCACTGGATGGTATGGAACACTCCTGACGTGTCAAATTCCGTTCATGTTCACAAACTTTGCAAATTATTCGCTCGTAAAACACGGCAGTTTGTCAGACACAAGAGTTTGAGGTATGCCATGTGCAGCAAATGCTTCTCACAATTTGCCAATGGTGACTTCACTCGTCTTTTTCAAAGTGACATATACTTCAATCCACTTTGAGTATGCATCGACCAGGATGAATAGCATCTTTCCTTTGACAGGACCCACATTGTCTCCATGTATGCACGACCATGGTTGACCAGGGTACTCCCAAGGATGCAGTGGTGCTTTGGAAGGAAGTTTCTGGTATGCCTGACATTCATGACATCCTTTGACTCTTTGCTACAAGTCAATATCCATTCTTGGCCACCACATGTAGCTTCGTGCCATAGCACACACGTGCTCCCCATCACACATAACCTACATGAGCACTCAGTTCCTGTTTACGATGAGCGAATGGTTGAACTCTTCCTGTGGAAATGTCCCTGGCTCACCCCCGATGGTGTACTCAAGAAGGCGTGAAAGCACAGGGTCCCTGCCTGTCATGAGCCATACACGCGTCAGATGATCAGTGAACTCTCCATCAGGTTTATCAAGAGAGTCACTTCTCCTGGAATTGGAGCATCAAGCCCAGTCAGTGCATGTGGAAGATGTCTTAGCGCATCGGCATTGGCATTGGCCATGCCAGGTTTGTATACATTATGATAATCGTAGGCTGCCAGGGTTAATGCCCAAAGTTGAACTTGGTGATGCCATTGTTGGAATAGCCCGTTTTCATTAAATAACCCTAGCAAGGGCTTGTGATCTGCATTTGTTTGAAAGGCACAGCCATACAGATAGATGAAGAATTTCTTAAATGAAGAAAATTACTGCGAGGCCTTCCTTATCGACCTGCGAGTATCTGTGCTGCTGCCTTATTCAATATCCATGAAGCATAGCCAATCAGTCTCTCTGCCCCATTTGGCATAATGTGCGCCAGCACCGCTCCGACACCGTATGGACTGGTGCCACATGACACACTTGTTTCTTGCTGTCATCGTAATGAGTCAGGACATGTGTGGATTTCAGTGAGCATGTTGCTTTTTGGAATGCTTCTTGTTGATCCTTCTTCCATTGCCACCACGCCTCCTTCCATAGTAGGCAATGTAGAGGCTCAAGTGCAGATGCTAAATTGTGCAGTTCAGCAGCACTAAGAAGGACTTCACTTCTTTTACATTCTTTGGTGCAAGTGCATCAGTGATCACCCTGACCTTCTCATTCGTCAGCTGTATCCCATTCATGGTTAACTTGTGGCCGAGGTATGTGACTTCAGCAGTGAGAAAAATGCATTTATGTCGTTATAATTGCAATGCCGCATCTTGCAACTTCTTCAAGACAATACTAAGGTTGCGAAGATGGTCACTCATGGAATCTCCCGTTGCTAACAAATCATCAAGGTAGACCACGACTCCTGGAATCCCCCACTAGAAAATTTTCCATGGTGTATTGTAACACAGATGGCACCGTTGACACACCAAATGGTAAGTGTGTGTATCTGAACAATCCCCAATGTGTGTTTATTGTGACAAATTAAAGTGATGTTTTCAACAAAACCAACTGCTGGTAGGTGTGGCTCAAGTCTAGCTTTGTGAAGAGTTTCCCCCATGAAAGTTTTGTGAATAACTCATCAATTTGTGGAATGGGTAAGTGTCTGAGCAGGCTGCCGGATTGACTGTAACCTTGTAGTCTCCGCATATCCGAACCGAGCCATCTCCTTTCATAACCGGGATGATCAGAGCTGCCCAACGAGAAAACTGTACAGGTTCTATGATCCCAACCTTGAGCAACCGATCCAACTCCTGAGCTACCTTCCCTCTCAGCGAAAATGGTACTGTGCGGGCTTTCACAAACTTCGGATTTGTATTTGGGTCAATATCTAGCTCGACCCCCGTTCCTTTCAGTTTTCCCAGCTCCAATGCAAAAAGGTCTCCGTAGTCCTCCAAGTCCTTAAGGAGTTTCCTCAATTGATCACTGGCATTGAGGTTGTTCACATCCTGCCAATTCAACCAGATTGCAATGCGGCCAATCCTGTCCCAGCAGACTGGGCCCTGAACCTCTCCCCACAATTGAGGTCAACTCTGCCTCTGTGTGCCATATCGTACAGCGACTTCACATTCTCCCATAATATCCACAGATTCACCAGGTGTAGATTGTGGGTCTGTTTGGGTCGTCGACCCTCCACGTCTACTGGAATATAACCTCACTAATCAGTGATACCAAAGACCTGGTATCTATTTGCATCTGCACTTCGCTGCCTTGTACCTCTAACTTCACAACCACTGGTTTCGATTTCGCTTGGTTGCTCGATTTATGAAAAAGACTGTACGTGTCCTCATCATTTTCCTCCTCGAACTGAGGTCCTGTATTTAGACTTTTTGCTTATTCCCTGAGGAGAGCTGTTCTTGCTCTGAGGAATGCTTTGAGTTTTGGGTTTTGAATGACAGGCTCTTGCAAAGTGACTCTTTTTGTCACAAAAAGGCAGTCCGCGTTAGTAGGGTGAATATACTGGTTCTGGCTCACTTTTACCCATGTAAATGAATGGGGGATTTTCAGCGATTCATATTTTTTTTCCCTAAAAATAAACCCCCTTTTTATCCCAAGGTATATTTATTTGTCTCCCCTTTTAACCTGGAGACACTTTTTTTTTTCAAATTATCCATGCAATAAGATAAAGATTTGTTCAAGTACTAAAGTGGTAATGTGATTTGTTAAAGGTGATTAGAAAGAAATATCTAAAACGTCTAAGCCTCGGGACACTCTTTATCAAATAACCGATGCATATTGTTAAGCTCACTCATTGAACCTATAAAGATTTGTTCATTCTCAAATTCCTTCAATAGTTTAATTTTCTTTGCACAATAATCCCCATCTAAAATATTGAAAAACAAAACATTTGAATCTTTATATTTTTTAAGATACCCCATTTGTGCCATTACGAAATGATAAACTTCTCTTAATGCTCTCATCTGGCCACCTCCTGAGCCACATATCATTTTGAGATTATAGTAAATTGTTTTTTCATTGTTCAATTGATAACCATCAAAGTTTTCAGTCCATTCAAGGATATTCATTTTTTTCTTTACATCCTCGAACTTACTACTTTTTAAATTGATTCGCTTATTTGTTTTCTTTACCTTTGTTTTAGTTATTTTTTCAATAAGACTTATTTGATATTTTTCACATTCATTATGTTTTCCATTTATATCCCAAGACTGAGATTTTCTCCACTCTTTAGTTTGATTAATACTTGGTTTGACCATTTATATATTGCAAAAAAAACGCGGCGGAAGCCCTTAAAAAACCCTAACCCATCTTCCCATCGTTAAAACACAATCTATTCTATTCACTCTATCATACAATATCCATATGGAACACAATCTATTCCATTATCTAAAATAAATCTCTTATCATCAAAGGCTCCCAATGCCTTTTTATTTACTTCTTCACTATATATGTTATGTTTATAACTTCTTATTGTATTCATTTTCCTATATTCTTCTTTCTTATTCATCAAACAATTATAATAATTCCTAAAAGTTATTGATTTCTTTATTACATATTTCTTTATTCCCTTTAACCTCTTATCAATCTGATCACCATACTTATAAGCATATGCCTTTGCTCTCAATCCAATAAACTCACTCATTACTTTTCCACCCAACTCATCCTTAAACTTACCAATAACCTTTTCATTGTTTTTGGAAAATAACTCACTCTTCTTGCTGAAATTACTTGTATCATATACTCCAATATTTTTCTTCATATCTTTATAAACATCATCAGTTTTTATATCTAGGATAAAACTATCAGTGTCCATATACAACAATGAAACATTTTCACCATACTCTTTCTTTAAGTCATTATACAAATAATCATACATCAATATCTTTGATAAATCAAGAACTGCTGTTCCAATATAAATGGGTTTATCCAGAACAATACTTTCCTTTTTCATATGAATTGCAGAAAAGTTCTCTGAAAAAACCTCTTCTCTCTCAAAACTTGGTTTATTTATCAATCTCGAAACTTCTTTCCAAGATGTTGCGAATCTAATGTTTTTCCTGTTTCTAACATTTTCCATAGTCTTTCCAAATACAGCATTATTCATTAATTTATAAAAGTCCCCTTCAAATTTTACTTTTGTATTTGCTCTCATATCTGTATTGAATTGAATATACTTTTTCACCCAAGGACTTTGTTTAAATTTTAAAACTCTATGAATTTTAGCTACTCTCAATCCTTCTCTCAAAAACTGTTTTAAGCTTCTCTGATGCAAAACATATCCCTCTTTATCATAGAATGTTGTTAATAACTTTTCTGTTGATTTGCCTTTAATATTAAAACTTTTATGATAATCAATGAACCATTCTTTCTTTGGGGTTTCTTTCTCACATGCAAAAGGAAGGTCTTTATGCTTATTATGAAGATCACTCGGGTACCTCAAATCAACTTCAAAATAATAACCTTCTTCTTCGTCATTCAATTCCTCTTGAGAAGAAATAACAATATTCATCAAAGCCTTTTCATAATCCTTTTCTTCCACCCACTCTAATTTACCATAAGGCAGAGATTGAGACATTGCCCATCCATACAAATTATTAGCATCAAAATACATCAAATAATTACTATCTTTTTCACTATCATAATTTGGAAGATATTTATTATTTGCTTTAGCATATCTTTTTGAACATACTTGTGATATTCCACCTCTCTTGGACTTCTCAATCATCAAAAGCATATCAACATCACTGATTAAATCTATATCTTGTTTTGTCATTTTCAACATTGCACTCCAAGCTAAACCAGGAGCTGTGAAATAGTGGGCAGGATCTAATCCATAACAATTTTTATTATGACAGAGTGATCGAAAAGCTTCAAACACATCAGCTAACAATAAAACATCTGTTTTTAGATATAAATCATGATATTCTCCAAGGTTCTTTATCTTAAATATTTTCCATATTTCTTGTGCGTGTTTATATTCCTTATCACTTATCTCTTCTTCATAAAGGTTATTATAGAAACTTTCTTTTGAAGGAAGTTGTGTTTCTTTAAATCTCATAAATGAATCCATATAATCATAAGGATAAATTCCCTTACTTGTAAGAATTTTCTCTTTACTTTGAATTTCATTCCTTGTTTGAATTTCCTCTCTCGTGAGAATTCCTTCTTTAATCAGAATTTCATCTTTAATCTGAATTTCCTCTTTAGTTAGAATTTCATTCATTGTTCGAATTTTCTTTATAATTAGAATTTCATCTTCAGTGAGAATTTCTTCATTAATTTCCTCATTAATTAGAGTTTCCTCTTAACATTGAATTCTCTCTTTAATCTGAATTTCCTCTTTAGTGAGAATTTCCTCTTTTGGAAAGAATGAATTAAGATTTGGAAAAGAGTCCGTGGAGCTTAGATTTGATGCGAGGTAGGCTAGTGGTGTTCCCATAAACTTGTAAGAACATAGAAACCTAATACGAGTTAAAGGTTTTGTGAATATCATTTTTGTAAATGAAATATACTTTTGACTTGTGTTTGTTATGGCAGAAATATTCCCTGGTGTTTTTCAAAGTTCATTTATAAATAGATGTGTATCATAGTTGGCGCTGTTGTGAAGAAAGACTGGAATAAAAAAAGGAAATTTATAATTAAGATTACAACAGGAATGAGCGGGACCTCTATATTTACCAGGAAGATGACAATGATCCCTAACTTTAGACTCCTTAATTTCCCCCTGACAAATATGACAGATATTGTTCTTTCTAAATTCTAATTTTTCTTCTTTGGTTAATTTCATCGGTTCATTTGTTTCTTTCATTAATTTAGTGAGTCTTATACAATCCTTTTCTAATCGTTTTACAAACTCTTGTGAAGCTTTTTTTCCACTATAATGTTCAAGTTTGTTATACTTTTCTCCAACAGATGATTTGATATAATAACAGAAACCACAAGGAATATGTTTTTGATATTTATTTGTATATGATTCTTTTGGATTAGGAGAAGCAGTATTTATCTTTTTAAGGATACATTCAAAATCAGCGTATATCACAAATGGGTGCATGATAGATTTATTATAATCTTCAAAAGAAATCTTTTCACCAGGTTTAGGCATTGTAATTACAGCTGATTTATGATTACTACAATATTTTGAATGTTGTTCTAATCGTTCTTTTGTATGAAATGAATTAAGACATCGCTTACAAGGATATATTTTGTTTGCTGTTCTGAATACCTGAGAAGAGATTAATCTTGATAAATTATTGATGTATGTGTAATGTGAATTATTTCCAACACTAAAATATAAAAGATCAATGTATGTTTCTTCATTTTTATAGTTGTTTGAAATTTTTAATATTTGAACTTTGTTTGTATCCGTTAATCCATATACATTAACAGAAAGATTATTCTTTTTCTCAAATTTAGGAATATCTGTTAGTGGCATTGGGAATTTAAAATCTTTAATGCCCAAGGTATTCTCATATCTCATATATTGTTTTACTCTTTCTGAATTACATTTTGGTCGATGAAAGTGAGCAAGAACAGACCAGAGAAAACATTTATTATCATTGTTCTTAATATTAACAACTGCCTTCTTTAGTTTTATTTCTTTTGGTAATTCAATATAAGAAGAAGCTTTAAGAGGGTTTGATTTTAGAATGTGTATATCTAAAAAGATGATTTTTTAAAATATTGAATCCACTTCCTACCACTGTATTATCAACATCCTCCTCTTGTTTTGATAGTTCTTCATAAACCCCACTATTCAAAAAATCTTGAAATGATGTTATAAAATGAAGATCTGTTCTCATATAAGGAGTTTGTTCTTCATCTTGTCTTTTCATATTCATTTTCACTCCCATATAAAACTTTAAAGTTTTCATTTCTTTTAATGTCTTTTTAATAACTTTTTCAACATCAGGTTTCACTATTTCAATTGATTCAGCTATTCATGATGGACCGGGTTCTCCAAATTGAAAAATCCTTATTTTTATATGCCCTTTAAATGCCCCATCAGTGTTTTCAATATAATAGTCTCCCTTTACTTTAAACTCATTTTTCTTGTGTTTTTGTGATTGAAGATGTCTATTATAACTACTCTTCAAAACATCCTTTGAGCAGATATCACAATGTTTTCTTTCCAACTCAAGAGGAGATATTTTATGAAATAGATTAAATGTGTGTTTGTTGGTTCGGAGGTGTTTTCTATAATGTTTATATTTGTGATTACAAACATCGCAGTATGTTGTATTCACCATATTTATATAATAAATCTTTGCTTAAACTAAAATTTTCTTGACGAAAATTTCGTTTATTTTACAGGTGAATCTGTGCTTAAAACCATTTTATCCTCCAACTTTTTCACTTAATAAATACAATGTTTCAAGACACAAAAGACAAGTTTCAATCAATCTCTTCATTTGTTAAAGATACTGAGAAATATGTCAAGGATGTAAAATTGAACAAAGATAAATATAACAACTATTGGATAAAAACAATTATGGTAAATAATGAGTTCTTCAATTTCCTTCAGTGGAAGGGCTTTTAGTATACCTGGTAGAACATCAATTAAAGTATCTCTAACAAAAGTTTCTCCTCTCCTTCTGGTAATATATTCAAAACTAGAAAAAGCAATGAAACAAGAAAAAGTATCAAAAAACAAAAACCTTATGGATGAAGCTTTAGAAAGAAAAGATAAGACCATCTGTAATATGCAAGGAGAAATTTGTATTTTTTTCAACAACCCTAAAGATGTAAATCCTGATGAAATAAAGGATGTTAATATATCAGGTGAAATGACATTTCGTTCAATAGTAGTTAACGATCATTTTAAAATTACCTTTAATATAAAAAATGTTGTTGTTGAATCTGGTAATGAAAAAAAGTATATTGATATCGATGGTAATATTATTAAATATGAGTCAATATACAACTGAAAGTATAGATGAATTTCAGTTTAAGTAAAGTTTTACTTTATAAATATGCTAAACTTTCCTGATTCTCCATATGACAAATTTGAGAATTGTCCTGCGTGTGAAAGACGGGGATTAAACGCAGAGTCAAAAGCCTATAAACAATGTATATTCTGTGATTATCTTCTAATTAATGATAATAAAAAATATAAAAAGGAAAATAATTCTTTTAGATTTACACCAAAAATGAATTACTTTACAAGATTGATTAGAGAAATGAATGTAAAGTATGAGGGTGATAACACACCTTTCCTTACATGGGAAGAAACTGAACGTATAAGAGAAATGTTCAAAGGATTGTTGTTATATATTATTCATGGATGTAATTTTCAGGGAAATATCAACACAAGATATTGTATAAATAAAATAATGAATTATCTTGAAATTAAACCTGAACTTAGGATAAAATATATAGTTTCTAAAAAAGCCAATAATAAATTAAATAACCTGTTTTCCAAATATATAAATGAATGATTTTTTTATCCATTTGGGAAAATAAGATAAAATTTAACAACCATAAAAATCTCCCAAATTCATTAAGATGTCTCATAGTTGGTTCAAGTGGATGTGGAAAAACCTGCTTACTTTTAAAGATGCTCCTCACTCCCAACTTTTTAGATTATGATCATTTAATAATTTTCATAAAGTCGAGTTTTCAACCAGAGTATCAACTACTCTCACAAGGTTTTAATGCTGGTCTTCAAAAAGAAGATATAATCGGTTTATTTAAACGTCAAAAAAACCTAAATGATTATGACATTGAAGATATAATTCAACTATTTTGTGATACACAGAGATGTAAAAAGAAATCAAATCCTATAACTTGTATTCTTAGTGATAATACGGATGATATACCATCTCCCCAAGATTTGGATAAATCAAAAAGAACCTCGTTATCTTTGATGATTGTGTTAATGAGAGAAACCAAATGGTAATGGACAGCTACTACACAAGAGGGAGACATTCTTCTTGTAATTGTATTTATCTTAGTCAATCGTACTTTCAACTTCCTCGTCGTTCCATCAGAAACAATGCTAATACTTTTATTTTATTCAAGTTAAATTCAATAGATATCAATAATTTTTGGAGAGATAATTGTTCTACATTATGGAGTAAAAAGAAATTTGAGGATTACATGAAGCACACGACTGAAAAATATAAATATATTGTTGTGAAACAAGATGAGATATTAAGGGATATATTTTTGTTTTATAAACAATTACATATATAAATGACAACTATTATTGTAAATCTTGTGCGTAAATCTGCTTCTGGAAAAAAACTTTCATAAATCAAGGTTCTTGTGTAGTACAAATGAGAATATTGTAAATTTACTTGAAAAACACCCCGTGATACACATTGTATCAACAACTAGAGTAATAAGACCTGGAGAAGTAAAAGGTGAAGATTATCACTATATTTCAGTGGAGGAACATATGCGATTGAGGAATGAAGGTCAAATATTTGAGGAGGTTTCTCTTGGTTCAACAAAATATTCATATTGTAAGAGTGAGTTAAGGAAACTAAAATCTGGTGGTCTTGGGATATTAGAAACTAATCCAGAAGGAACGAGACAAATTATTAAACATCTGAGCGGAGTGAAGATTTTATCATTCGGTTTTGATGTTGATGAAGAAACTCAATGCAAACGTATGAAAAGCAGAGATGCAAGTATTAGTGAAGAAGAAATTACAACTCGCATTAATGTTAATAAAGAATTTGATGAAATATTTAAAGAAAAGGATTTATTTGAACACATCTACTTGAATGATGAAGAAAAGGAAAATTTCCCTCTTGATCTTTACAATTCATTAAATGATATTTTACAATAAATAAATGGATGCAAAAGAAAGAGCAAGAAGATTTAAGGAACATCAAGAGTTGGTTTCAAAAGTTGTAAAACAGCAGGAAGACATAAAGAAGAAACGCAGACAGAAACTAACGGGCGAAGAAGCATTTGAAAGAAAACAAGAGAAATTTTTTAAACCACTTTTAAAAACTTCCCAAGAAAAAATGAAAGATGTTTCCACAGTTCCCACAGTAGAATATACTCCTAAAAAACTTCAAATGTTAAAAGATTTTGATCAAATGACGGAGGAAGAATTAGAGCATTTAGGAGAATTAAAGGTATATGATGATGAAGGTTTATTTCAACAACTGGAAGAGATTAATCAACCCCCTGATTACATTGTGAATGCTCTTCAAAACAATGAATATTCAGCGGATTCAAAAACCAAAGCAGGACTCATTCCAACAGAACAACCAGCAATATTTCATCTTGTTCAAGAAAAGGTATTGATATTTAATGATGAATTAAGGTTCTTAGGTTCTGCTCAACCCCCTGTTAAACTAACTCCGAGATTAATGTTTCTTCTCACAAAAGATGGAAGACAAGGTTCAACTGTGAGGGATGAATCAAAGTATATTGATAAACCATTGGATATGAAAAATAATGATGATAGAGTATATATTGATCTGCTGAACACTCTAAATTATAGGGTTAGTATTTCTAGTAAAAGTAGGAAAAATGAGAAGGAGAAACACATTATTCAAGCTTAAAGTATCCTTGGTTCAGGTATTAGTTTTCTTCCAAATGACCCATCGCAATTAGTTAATAGACTGTTATTGTTGTTAGGTAGTAAGAAGGCTGGAAATAACAATTGTTTTAATGAAGCATCAGCCATTTTAGACCAGTTGATGAACATGAAAATAATTAATAAAAATCAATATAAAGACATTTTATCTCATATTAAATAAGATGAGAAGCACAATCCTTAGTTTCAATTTCACAACAAGCGACCACACATCTTCATTCCCATACCCACTACAACTTGACCCAACAAAAGAATATGAGGCATCTTTATTGTCCATGGAAACTTATAATACCTTATTTAATATAACTGATAAAAATGACAAGTTTAGTTATAATCCCGGAAGTGGATACAAAACGATAACAGTCTCACCCAGAGCATATGAGATTTCTCAAATATCTTCCGAAATTGCTCGTCTTATGAAAGAACAGGGTGATGAACCAAAAAATATCGTTATAGACATTCAAAAACATACTTCAAAATCAACGATTAAAGTTAAAAATAACTACAAGGTTGATTTCACAATTGATAATTCATTTCGAGAGTTATTGGGTTTCTCCTCAAAAAAGATTGAAACTAATGGGACGTTTTACAGTGATAATGTCATTCAAATATCCTCAGCAATAAATTCGGTGTTAATTCACTGTGATTTGATTGATGGTGCTTATAATGATGGAAAAAAAACAAATGCAATATTTTCATTCAGCGCATACTCAACCCCAATTGGTTATAAATTCAAAATGGAACCCAAAAATTTGGTTTATCTCCCTGTGTCAGGAAAAACCATACATAAAGTAAATTTTAGGATAACCGACCAAGATAATCGTATGATTTCTTTCAATGGAGAAGTTATATCCATCAGAATTCACCTACGTGAAGTTTTCCAATAAATAAATACGATGGTTATTGTGAGGAAACACGAGTTGGGAAAATATAAAATAATTTCAGGGGATGGGATGTTCCTTTCCCCATACTACAAGGGTGAAGGTATGTATCTTGGTAGAGGATACTATAAACCTAAGAGACAAAGGGGTGTTGGACATCAATTTAGAGGAGATGGGATAATTGATACTCTTATGGGTATTGGTTCAACTCTTCTTAAACATAAAGATCTAATTGGTTCAACTGCTTCTGCTGTGGGAAATGTAGCAGGTGCTGTAAAGAGCATAAAAGATGCCCAGAAGGAATCTCATAAATTTCAAGCAATAAAAGAAATTAAGAAAGGCAAAACTCAATTGTCCCCCCAAGAACGACAGAAAATAATTCAAATACTTGGATCAGGGTTTCAAAAGTTTTAACATCTTTTTTTCCTAAATAAATACAAGTATGGAAGCAATTGATAGTATCTATGATTTGGATGATACTATTATTATCTCAAACTCCACTAAAAAAGAAGATTACTTCAAGGTAAATGCAATAACTGGAACAGACTGGAATACGAATGGTACAAAAAGTTTTGAAATAAATAATCAACAAACATATTTGAATTCTCCGAAAGTTTCTTGTTGTGTAAATTTAAATTCACTAAAGCTGGGAATAACACAAACGCTACACTTGTAAATGATTTCTTCTGGAAAATGTTTGATAGTGTGCGTTTGTATATTGGAACACAAGAAGTTGAAGCGGTTGATTATGTCTCTGCTGTATCTGAAATGATGAAATTTACACTCTATACATTCAGTGATAGAATGGGAAAGGGGTCTGTCGAAGGTTTTATTCCTGATATGTCAACGGGAACAAACACAGACCCTGGATATACTCAAAGGAAAGGAATGTATAATGATGATACAAAAGCAGTAAATAGTTTTACTGTGGCAGTTCCTCTTAAAGGTATATTTGGATTTTGTGATCATGATAAAGTTCTGTATGGTCTTAAAATTAGATTTCAACTACAAAGGAATGATAATGAAAATCGATTGCTTTTTGGTGTTGGTAATGCTTTTGGTGATCAGAATAAATTTGTAATTGAGGAGATGAGTTGGTATATCAGTGAATATACTCCTAATCTTAAAACAGAAGAGATGTTGAATCGAAGACTTAACTCAAAGAAACCACTCAGTGTATCATACCTCAAAAGAAGATGTCAACACGTTAAACTCAACAAAACTACTTACACGTGGAATTTGGGTGTTCTGGAAGGAAAGCCACGATATCTGTGGATCATTTTTAAAAAGCCAGATGGTGATACTGCGACTGATAAGAATAATGCATTGAGTGATAATGCTAAGGTGAAACAACTTCGCGTTTCTCTAGATGGAACATTTTATCCACGAGATAGATTGGAAATTAATTGGGAAAAAAATGATTTTGCTGAAGCATACAAGTCTTACCAAAAGGTGTGTGAAAGTAATGGAAATAAAGAACCTATTTTGGATATGACAGCATTTAAAAGTTTGTATACAATCTTGGCGTTTGACCTGAGCGCTCAAATGGAAACTATGAAGTCTAATCGAGTGGATACTTCCCTATACATTGAAAGAGGAGAGAGTGAAGAAGTTGATACATATTGTTTGCTTTTGGAAGAAACAGAATTGCAGATTAATACAGATAATGGTGTGATGATTAGTCTCACATAATTTTTTGTTAAATAAATGAGTGGCAAAGTACCAACTGGGGTATATGTTAATCAAATCAATCTTCATAAACTATCATCTTGTGTTCAAAATCAAAAGCCTTGTACGATTAACGTTAATACAATTCAGAGAAAAGGAGCAGTAAGAATTGATGTTTTGCTCACAAGAGAACAGGTTAAAATCTTGAATGACACTGGCTCACTTAAAATTAAAATGACAAAACCAATGTTGAAAAAATATTCAATAAGAGAGACGAGTGGAGGATTTCTCCCATTTCTAATTCCTTTATTTGCTGGTTTAAGTGCGGTTGGAGCATTGACGGGTGGTATTTCAACAGCGGTGAAAACTGCCAACGAAAGGAAGACTCAACTCCAGGCTCAAAAAGAATTGGAAAGACATAACAAAGAGTTGGAGAAACAAATTAGTGGAAGTGATGTAATTGTAGATTTTGCTGAAAAACTTGAAGGTCTGCCTGATAAAGCGAGATTGTTAGTTGGAGATATGCTTTCTTCTATAGCACAAGCAGGTGTGAAATTAACGAAAAGAGGTAATGGATTATATCTTTCTAATAAATAAATGAGCATTGATGAGTGGTTGAAAGAATTTGGAAAGAATACAACATCAAATTTACAACTTGTCAAATATTGTAAGAAATTAAAAATTCATAATGTGGTTATTTGTATGAGAGATGAATTAACAAATGTGCCAAAACATACAAAGAATATTATTATGAACTTAGAAGATAATAATGGGAACGGTTCTCATTGGGTTTGTATTTTTAATAGTCAAGACATATTATTTTGATAATTTTGGTCTTCCACCACCTGTTGAAGTCATAAAATTCTTACAGAATGGTGTTTATCAAACATTTCAAGTCCAAGAATTAAATTCCAAGTGTTGTGGTCAATTATGTCTATATGAAGTCTAATTGAGTGGATACTTCCCTATACATTGAAAGAGGAGAGAGTGAAGAAGTTGATACATATTGTTTGCTTTTGGAAGAAACAGAATTGCAGATTAATACAGATAATGGTGTGATGATTAGTCTCACATAATTTTTTGTTAAATTAATGAGTGGCAAAGTACCAACTGGGGTATATGTTAATCAAATCAATCTTCATAAACTATCATCTTGTGTTCAAAATCAAAAGCCTTGTACGATTAACGTTAATACAATTCAGAGAAAAGGAGCAGTAAGAATTGATGTTTTGCTCACAAGAGAACAGGTTAAAATCTTGAATGACACTGGCTCACTTAAAATTAAAATGACAAAACCAATGTTGAAAAAATATTCAATAAGAGAGACGAGTGGAGGATTTCTCCCATTTCTAATTCCTTTATTTGCTGGTTTAAGTGCGGTTGGAGCATTGACGGGTGGTATTTCAACAGCGGTGAAAACTGCCAACGAAAGGAAGGCTCAACTCCAGGCTCAAAAAGAATTGGAAAGACATAACAAAGAGTTGGAGAAACTAATTAGTGGAAGTGATGTAATTGTAGATTTTGCTGAAAAACTTGAAGGTCTGCCTGATAAAGCGAGATTGTTAGTTGGAGATATGCTTTCTTCTATAGCACAAGCAGGTGTAAAATTAACGAAAAGAGGTAATGGATTATATCTTTCTAATAAATAAATGAGCATTGATGAGTGGTTGAAAGAATTTGGAAAGAATACAACATCAAATTTACAACTTGTCAAATATTGTAAGAAATTAAAAATTCATAATGTGGTTATTTGTATGAGAGATGAATTAACAAATGTGCCAAAACATACAAAGAATATTATTATGAACTTAGAAGATAATAATGGGAACGGTTCTCATTGGGTTTGTATTTTTAATAGTCAAGACATTATTTTGATAGTTTTGGTCTTCCACCACCTGTTGAAGTCATAAAATTCTTACAGAATGGTGTTTATCAAACATTTCAAGTCCAAGAATTAAATTCCAAGTGTTGTGGTCAATTATGTCTATATGTGTTATTTCAACTCAACAAAAATAAAAAAATTTTATGATATTATTTTTAATCTAATATAAATGACTTATGTTGGTAAAGATGGTTCTATCTTTGGTGTATCTCAAGAACTGGATATTGATTTATCAAATTATTACACAAAGGCACAGGCTGAACGACATAAATATAATATAACCAAAAATATTAACATGAAAAATGCTTATAAATTAAAAAATTATCCAAGCCCGACTGACGCGAATGACTTGGTGAGATTAAGCGATTTATCACAATATATATCCTTAAATAAAACGGCCGTGTATTGCAAAGATACAGAAGTGTTGATATTATCTCCAGGTCATACAGAATTCACAGTTCGAATTAAAATAAATTTTTATAAAGAAGGGCGTATCGTTTGTATGAGAATAGAACAATGGGGGTATGATATGAATGATTTAGGGTATAATTGGTCATTTAAAATTAACCTCGAAGACCTGGAACAATTAAATCAGTCTCGTAAGGAAGAATATTATGCACTTGGTATCGAGAATGAGTTTTGTGGGGCCACGATTAGTAAACAACAAATAAAAGAATTTAATAAGGGTAAATATAATAATGGTTTTGCCCTTGTTTATATCATGAAAACAGAAAAAACAGGATTATATTAAATAAGTAAGGAAATACAAAATGATTTAACTATGGGAAGATGGGCAGGTGTTTCGTGCCATAATATTATTCTAACATATATTTTTAATACATAAATGCTAGAAAGAATGCTTCAAGAAAATTATCATTTCTGTGTCCAAGCATACCTTCAAGAAAAGGGTATTCGGTATTTTAATAAATATGTTCTCCAACATAAGAATGAGGTGTTTTCAATAAAAGATTGGCATTATGCTGATGTTGATAAACCGACAACTTTAGATTTAATGAGAATGTTAAATAATGAAAAAATTATAAAGTTAAGAAAAGGTAAGGCTCTTTTAGAAATTCAAAAGAAATTTTATTGGTTTCCTGTTGTAAAAAAAATTATTTTGGATTCAGGAATAACAAGAAATCCTGATGAATATATGTATGATATTCTATGGGGTGTAAGCGATTCAAGGATAATAAGGGATGAGGAAGGAGTTAAGAAAAGAGGGAAGAGGAGGAAAAGGAGAAGAGAGAGAAGGAGGAGAGGGAGAAGAAAGAGAAGGAGGAAAAGGAGAAGAGAGAGAAGGAGGAGAGGGAGAAAAAAGAGAAGAGAGAGAAGGAGAGGGAGGAGAGAGAGAAGGAGAGGGAGGAAAGAGCGAGACAAAATAAATATCAAAATATGGAAACCAGTGAGATTAAAAAAAGATTGGGGGTATTACAGAAAATAACTCAAACCACCGAGGAGGAAAACAAAGAATTGACAAGTCTATTTGCAATACTTTCGACAAGAATATTGACATCGACAAGATATTCATTTTAATTCAAGTTTTTCATTTTTATTTTTTTTCTTAAATAAAACCACCCTCTATTTCTGAAGCGGTCTTTGTGAAGGTAATGAACGCGGCAACACGAGCAGTGGAGTTCAGCCTCAAAGACAACATGTATACACAAGTAGACAGAGGAATGATGGGATCCAAACCATTAGGTCCACGGTCAGCTTTCATGAGAAGCATTTCTTCCATGAATTGAATGTGAATCTCCAGTTAGACCCACGAGCTCACATGGACAACAAGTTTGCAATCTTTGATTTTGCTTCCACATGCACTGACTTCCTCACACATCTCAATGCTCTCCATCCTGCATTAAAGTTTACGTTTGAGACATCAAGAGTTTGTGCAAACTCCATTTATTGTGACCTGGCTCCATTTTAGTGGGACGCCTCAGGTTTCTTCGGTGCCTCGCCGCCATGATGTGTAATGCTTGTCAGTAACAGTCCAAAGAGCCAATGACACTGATCTCTATACTAACTGGATAGGGTGCCTAACGTTAATTGGTTTGGCATTCCTGAAGCCACCAGATGCATTCCATCCACCATATTCCTTTTCCCACAACACAGAAAATCTTGTTTCTGTCAATACAAATACTTGCTTCGAGGTGCATATTTCTTACTAAAATTCCACCCTCCAACTTGATTTTAGTCCATTCCTAAGTGGAAAAAATTATCCCCGGTTGGGGGTGACGGTCATCTCTGAAGCTCTGTAGGTGTGGATCTCTGATCGACTTAGAATGGCTTCGATGTCGTCTTGTCTTTTGGTTCAACGTACAGATGAAAGCCCGGGAGTAAAAAGGATAGAAAACCTCAGAAATCAAACTACATTTCTGAGTTATTCGGAGATAGATTTTGAAAATGGTTGATTTGGAACATTTATGATCAATGTGTCTTCAAAAGGATAGAAACCGGACCTCAGAAATCAAACCGCATTTCTGAGTCATAAATGGTGGATGATATTTTTCCAACGATTTTTCCAACTTTGAAAACATGTGACTCGATAACCAGGACAAATTTTAAAAAACCGGCCTGACCCAATTTAGATATTGTTCCATATTATCAGAATCCGAAGAAATTTCGAAGATCGGATCACAAACGGCGGAGGAGATAGATTTTGAAAATGGACGATTTCGCAACTTTGGAGTGGCCTTGACCTTGACCTTCAATCTGTCTAAAGTCATACCATCGTGCATCACTCATCGACCCCTACCTACATACCAAGTTTCATCAAGATCGGGCGAATTTTTTTTGACCGTATCACATTGACGATTTTTCCAACTTTGAAGACACGTGACTCGATAACCAGGAAGAATTCAAAAAACCGGCCTGACCAAATGTAGATATTGTTCCATATTATCAGAATCCGAAGGAATTTCGAAGATCGGATCATAAACGGCGGAGGAAATATATTTTGAAAATGGACGATTTCGCAACTTTGGAGTGACCCTGACGTTGACCTTGATGTTCAATCGGGCCAAAGGTCACACCGTCGTGCATCCCTCATCGAAGTCTACCCACATACCAAATATCAAGAAAATCAGAAGAAAAAATGGGGACGTACGTACGTACGGACGGACGGACATAGAGACTGGTTTTATTGTTACGAATTTGGAAACCTATTGCACACAACATTCAGGTCCTTCAGATTATTTATATCGGTAAGTATGTGTTTTATAGATAGCTTCCTTTCCTTGTCTAATGGGTAAATAAGTGTCCATGCGCTGTGATTTATTTTTATAGTTAGGGTCTTATTGGAAAATAAATCGGCATGACAACAGAAACGACCATTGCGTTGCGGCAGTGCTGCAGAGAGTGAGAACAGCCGCGGGATTCTCCGCGGCCCGAGTGGGGAGGGGGCATGACAACAGAAATGACCGTTGTGTTGCAGCAGTGCTGCAGAGAGTTTTTTTTTTTTTTTTTTTTTTTTTTTTGTATACCTTGGTCGAGGCTCGTATGAGAGCTAACACACAACTCACAGCAAGGAGGCATGAGACAAGAGGGGCGGGAGTGGAAGGGACAAAACAGTGGGGAACAGACACATTAGGTGAACTGTGGAAGGGAGAGGGATGGGGATGGGATGGGGAACATGGCGAAGAGAAGATGGACATTTCAGGGACTTTCAGGAAGGAAAGTAGGAGAAATGAAGGAAGTGGGCTTGGGTGGATTATCGGGGGTAGAAAAGATCGAGGATTTGGATGGGGGAAGATAAGAGGTGGTGGTGAACAGCTGTTTTGAAAGCCTGGAGGGAAGAATGGGAAAGAATAGAGTGAGGAAGTTTATTCCAAAGGCGGGAAAAAAGAGGAATGAAAGAGTGAAGATGAGCAGTGATTCGTGATTTTGGGAGTTTTACCAGAAGGGGGTTGTTGGCGGACCTTGAGCGCCCTGTGGAAATGTGGTGGGGACAAATCGCAGAGAGAGCAGGGGGGGCAAGGCTGGAGAGGAGTCGGTAGAAGACAGAAAGACCACCGACCAACCTGCGGTGATTGAGTGAGAGGCCCAAAGACTCAGCTTCATTGCGGGAGATGCTGATGATCTTAAATGGCCTGGTTTCGACAGCGTGAAGCCGAGAAAGGTGGGAGGCAGGAGCACCAGCCCAGAGGGGAGAGCAGTACTCCATCAGGCTACGGACAAAAGCTTTGTAAGTGGTCAGGAGCTCAAGAGGGCCGAGGAAGGACTTAGCACGACGGAGGATTCCCAGTCGGCGACTGGCTTTTGAGGCGAGGTTGGAAATGTGACTTTCCCAGGAAAGGTCATGGCAGATAGTGAGACCTAGAAGCTTGAAAGAAAAGACTTCTTCCAGAGGATTGTTGAGAAAGTGGATGGGGGGGGTTTTGTAAACGGTCCTTTCGAAGAGACATAGTGAGAGTGTGAGATTTGTCTGGATTGAATGACATGTTCCACGTGTTAGACCAGTTTGTGATTTTATCCAGATCTGCAGTGAGTGAAGAAGCTGCTGCTTGCCGGTCTGAGGGATGACAGATGGTACGGCAGAGGGTGGAGTCGTCGGCAAAGAGAAATAGAGGATTTTCCAGAGAGTCCGAGAGATCATTGATGAAAACCAGAAAAAGAACAGGGCCCAGAACGCTACCTTGAGGAACTCCAGCCTGCACAGGAAGAGGGGATGAAAGAACTCCATTTAGGGCCACACGTTGAGTGAGAACAGCCCCGGGATTCTCCGCGGCCCGAGTGGGCGAGGGGTCGGGCCGGCGGAGATGGATAAAAGGGGAGCCAGAAGCTGGTCAGAGAGAATCCTCGTGATAGAGAGACGACAAGCGACCTTCCTAGATAAGAGACCTTCCTCGACAAAAGAGGAGAGCGGGGAGAGCGGAGAGAGAGAGAGAGAGAGAGAGAGAGAGAGAGAGAGAGAGAGAGAGAGAGAGAGAGAGAGAGAGAGAGAGAGAGAGAGAGAGAGAGAGAGAGAGAGAGAGAGAGAGACAGACAGACAGACAGACAGACAGACAGACAGACAGACAGACAGACAGACAGACAGACAGACAGACAGACAGACAGACAGACAGACAGACAGACGGGGAGAGACGGAGACGGAAGAGGAATAGCTCAAGAGCTCCGGACGAAAGAGCATTTCCCCGACCTGGACATCTCGTCTTGCTGGAGCGCTGGTCTTAGGGAGCCTGTCTGGCCGGTCGCGGTCGACGCCATCCTTCTCCTCCTCACCACAACCGAGAGCTCGAGCGACGCCAGTCCCTGCAGGAACTGCAAGGGTCGCCCGCCGGTTTCCGGGTTCGGCTCGCCTCTCACCGGACCGACCCACTTGAAAACCGCACGAGGCGGACAGGTCCAAGTTAGACCCTGGTCTTCAGCCCGCCTGTCCCTCCGAGCTGAAGGTCCTAATAAAGACCATTGGTCCGATTCTTTGGGTGTGTGTGCGTCTGTGGGCCCGTCTGATAAGTCGTGAAATGTAGAAGTGTTTTTGCCTGTATTTACATGCTTAATAATAATAACACTGAACAACAAAAATTTTTTACTGGAGATGTGTAAAGTGATTTAGACTAATTTGGGTACGCTGATTTCAAAAATCATAACCGTTTTGCTGTATCACGTCAGGATTTTCAGTAACAGAAATATTCCCATTGCCTAGAAGTCAGGATTTCAAAGAAATTTACAAAAATTCATTTATTCATTTATTTCATCATGAATGCTTCAAAATTATAGAAATTACAGAAAAACTCCACTAGAATGTAACTAAAAATGCTTTAGGCATTTGGCTTTGCGTTTGTGCTGCTCTGTGTCAGTTTCACTATGCAGGAACCAGCAGAAATCGCCCATCATGTTCGGGTTGTGCCGCCCTTGGTAACGCGTCTCCATGAGTGAAATCTCTTGGTGGAATCGCTCGCCGTGCTCGTCCGAGACTGCTCCCAAGTTGTCAGGGAAGAAGTTCAGGTGCTGGTGTAGGAAATGGATTTTCAGGGACATCCTGGAGCCAAGTTTCCTGAAGGACTCCAGCAGCTGCTGCACTATTTCTTCATAGTTGTCCGCGCGCTCGTTCCCCAAGAAGTTGTCCGTCACAGCTTTGAAGCTCCTCCACGCTGCCAGCTCTTTGGGGTTTAGAGTTGTCGGAAAAGTTTCGTCCTTCATAATCTGTCGGATTTGCGGTCCAACAAAGACACCAGCCTTGATCTTGGCCTCCGACAAGGTGTTGCCAAACTTTTCCTTGAGGTATAAAAACCCACGCCCATTCAGATCCATTGCCCGTACAAAACTTTTCATCAAGCCGAGCTTTATGTGGAGTGGTGGAAGGAAATCCTTGGCTGGGTCGACAAGGGCGACATGCTTCACGTTGTGTCGACCAGGTACATGCTCTTTTCGCTCTTCCCAATCTTTCTTCGTCCAGTTATTCTTGTCGTCTCTGCTATCCCAGAGACAAAGGAAGCACATGTATTTCGTGTAGCCTGACTGCAGCCCTAACAACAGCGCCACCACTTTCAAGTCTCCGCAGATGTGCCAGTTGAAGTCATTGTACTTGATGGAATCAAGCAGCTGCCGCATAGTCTCATAGGTCTCTGTCATGCCGAACGCGTGAGCCAGTGGGACTGATGGTTTCTCGTTGCCATTGTGGAGCAAAACAGCCTTCAAGCTGTTCTTCCCCGAGTCGATGAAGAGGCGCCAGTCTGCAGGATCGTGATCACACCCAAGTTCTTTCAACAGACCGTTGATGTCACTGCAGAATGTCATCGTGTCTTCCATCTCAAAGAACTCAGCCATGTCTCTGTGACGTGCTCTGAACAAGGATATCTTGGTGTTAGGTTCAAGTAGATTCCACTGCTGCAGCCTTGATCCAAGCAGCTCTGCCTTCGCCTTTGACAGCGAGAGATCTCTTACAAGATCATTTAAGTCTCCCTGGTTCAGAAGGTGTGATTCTTGAGTGTCGGGTTCAAAAGGTTCATCATCACCATCCTCTTCACCACTGCTTACAGCTATGTTCTGATCAGCTGGAGGTGTTGGAACGGGGTTCTCGTCATCATGAGGCACAGGTTTACGAGCAGAGACGCAGTCAGCGTACTTGATGTGACCTTTATTCTTCTTGTTGAAGCCGGCGATGCTTGTGCAGCAGAAATAACAATCATCATGATGATTCTGCGGCTCACGCCATATCATGGGCACCGCAAATGGCATGCTCGCGCGCTTGCCCACCAACCACTGAGTCAAGGTTGTGTGACAGCTTGTGCAGCAGATGTGTGGTGCCCAGCTCTGTTCTTGGTCCCCCACCTTACACCCGAAGTAGTGAAAGTAGGCGGCCTTCATTTTCACTGCTGTAGATATACTTCGCTGTTGATCTTTTTTGGTATACCGACCACAGACATAACAGAAGTTGTCAGGATGATTGGTACAGGAACGCCTACTCATCTTTATCTGAAAGAAAGAAATATAACACAAGTTAACAACAATTGTACGAAATAGACATGTTAAAGACATATGTAAATTTCATTGAAATCCTGACTTCTAGGCAATGGGAATATTTCTGTTCCTGAAAATCCTGACGTGATACAGCAAAACGGTTATGATTTTTGAAATCAGCGTACCCAAATTAGTCTTAATCACTTTACGCATCTCCAGTAAAAAAAAAAATTTGAAATTTGTTGTTCAGTGTAATCGGTTTAGCCCTGCTTCTTGCATGCTTCCCTTCATTTCCCCATTACTATTCAATAAATATCCCCAGTTGTTGAATGTTTCAGCTCGTTCGTGTCCATTCCTTCATTGGCTGAGCGTGCCGCGTGTTTGAGAATTAGTAAAAGCTGTTACGGCCGTAAGGGGATATTTGGACCGACGGTTCTTGGCGATTAAACCGCTCGGATCGCACATGGAACGAGCGCGCTAAGTGACTCGTTTCGTGCGAGTTCCGTCGAGGGTGAATTTCCACAGTAGATTCCCCGCGTGGATACTTAGGTATATAGAAATTTGGCTATTCACCCTATTCCACGCGGGTGACCTGTTGGCGATCTTCGGTCCAGTCAGGACCCGTCGGCTCCAGACTTCTCCGGAGTGACGACCTAAATTCTGGGCGATCGGTTGAGCCGATGCTGCAGCTCCATCTTGCGGTCGTGCTCGTGGCCGACACGTGGCCCAGCAACATTATTAGGTCATCTCTGACGAGATGACCGAAAAAGCATTATTATAGTATTTTTGAAACATCATCATGTGCTGCTCACAGTTGTAAAAATCGCGACGGTCATGATCAGAGGAGAAGAGGAATCACATTTCATTGGTGAGTGACATTCACCTTAATTACTGACAGTCCTATTCATTCATTCAGGAGAGCAAAGATGGCAGACAAATGGTTTCAAAACATGAGCTTCCCCTCCTATCCAGTTAGTTTTGAGATCAATGGCCAATCTCCAACTGTCTGAGCAAAACAATTGTTTGCTCGCCTGTTCGAAGAACAGAGAGCTATAGCGATACCCCCGGCGTGAGCGTCAGCATCAGCATGAAAATGTTGAAGTTTTTGGTGTAAGTTATTTAGAAGCTTGCCATTCATTTAATATGTGTACCAGGATGCTGATATTTGGCATGGAGGTTCCTTTGGGTATATTATTGATGTAGTGAAGTTAAAATTAAAAAATAATTTCAAATGTTTTAAATTTTTGACCTGTTTTGAACTTAACTTTTTTGTAGCACATCAACGTTAAAGTTTTTTCCTTTCTAATGTTTTTATCTACCACACTAATTTTTACTGATTACAATATACAAATACATATATTGCTTTAAAATCATTTGGATCAGACTTTACTGCAATGCTTTATAAAAAATATTATTAGACTAGTCTTTTAAAAACGATAAATGTATAAACAGGCGAGCATTGGGTGGCTTTGACACCAACTCTCTGGTTTTCTTTTGCGTCTACACAATCCGGTATTCTTGTGTGTCCTGACAAGCTTCAAGATGAAAAGCTTTGACAATGTCTATTTTTCTTTCTGCTATTTTAAAATTTTGTGCTACCAAACGTTTATTAGCTCGCCTGTTCGGAGAACAGAGAGCTATAGCGATGCCCCCGGCGTGAGCGTCAGCGTGAGCGTGAAAATGTTAAAGTTTTTGGTGCAAGTTATTTCCTTTCTAATGTTTTTATCTACCACACTTTTTTATTGATTACAATATACAAATACATATATTGCTTTAAAATTATTTGGATCAGACTTCACTGCAATGCTTTATAAAAAAAATATTATTAGACTAGTCTTTTAAAAACGATAAAAGTATAAACAGGCGAGCATTGGGTGGCTTTGACACCAACTCTGGTTTATATATACAGTAAGACCCAGACATATGCGTGGGAGAGGTTCCTGAAAAGTGCTGCGAATGTCGGAGAATTGTTTCAGTGGGAAAAAGGGAGATAGGTTCCCGGCGGTTTGTGATTCATAAAGGACAATTTTAAAATTGTATGAACACGAATGCACGTGATTCGTTTCATTAAAAATGCTTACAAAAAAAACAAAAAAAAAAACAAGAGCAGGTACTGTTTCGTTTTTCTTTTCTTTTTTAAGATACGACGTAACTTTTGATGTGATGATGATGATGATGAGTTAGAATCCAGTGAACTCTTCTGAATTGGATACAAGTGAGGGTGCTGATGAGTAATGCATCGAAAGGGATGCAGGTAAGAGCGCTGAAGAGGACGCAGGTTAGGGTTATGGTTAGCAAGTCAAGGTAGTGGAATGAGAAGAAAGAATGAGACCCAGGACATGCTGCACATCAGTAGCCATGCAGGGGTTGTGGGTAGATGAAGGAGGGATGGCAAGTGTGACCATTGAAAATGAGCACGTGTACTGGTAAGGGGGACACTGCATCAGCAGCATAGCCACGACCCAACCAATGATGCAACCAGCAGCCACAGGCTGCACGAGAGAGAGCGAGAGAGAGAGCGAGCGAGAGAGAGAGAGAGAGAGAGAGAGAGAGAGAGAGAGAGAGAGAGAGAGAGAGAGAGAGAGATAGAGATAGAGATAGAGATAGAGATAGAGATAGAGATAGAGATAGAGATAGAGATAGAGATAGAGATAGAGATATAGTTCAGCGGCAGTGTACACAGAAACACACACCACTGAATTTTCCAAGCATGTACCACGTGCAATGCCAATAGCAGTTAACATATAAATAACATAACTCAATGATATCTCTCACCTGTAATTGGAGGGAATAACCAATAACTGCTGCACATCACTGGTGTAAAGGTAAAAAACGCCTTTGAGACTCTCACCGATACGCAAAACAATTTTGACATGGCGATTGCAAAACTTAAAGAACACTGTTAGCCTCGAAAAAAAAATACATTGTGTTTATATAGCTTGGATATATTCCAATTCCACTGGGCCATGAAGGAATTATACTGCAGGCCAGAAGGCTTGAAGCCTGGGGCCTACACAAAATGTGTGCCTCAGAACACCTGTGAGTCGATGGGCTGTAACCTTTCGACACTTGCTGCTTTTAATAGTCCCTTTTAGTCTTTTTCACACTGAAGAGAAAACGTATTGGGGAGTCATGGTTATTGTGAA
This sequence comes from Eptatretus burgeri, assembly GCF_056783735.1. NCBI lineage: Eukaryota > Metazoa > Chordata > Myxini > Myxiniformes > Myxinidae > Eptatretus > Eptatretus burgeri. Next base: position 16,652,196 of record NC_140962.1, on the reverse strand, counting down.
TATAACACTTCTGTTTGGAGCCATTTTACCTCATGTCCCGCAGAGCCTATTATTTAATTATACCTGTGTTTTTTTTAAATCGTTTTTTCCTAACATTTTTCCGATTTAATTCCAGATTTCAATGTAATTATTGAGGTCATGAGTTCTGATTGTCAAATATGGAATCATATTTTGAATTTCAATTTTAAAGCCTTGGAAAAAAATGCTATGATTATCTATCTTCACCTGGATATACACCTTAACATGGATTTCGGGCAAGGCAGAAAACTCCCTTGGGAAGGAGGGCAAATGAAGTCGCTACCAGCTCCACCATGTGACCCTTAGTCCTCCTGTCAAGTTTGATTCAGATTGGTTGAGTAACAACCGAATGTATCACAATCAGACAGACAGTCAGTCATTGTTGGATTTGCAGTGACATCCCAAACCAGTTTCCTGCTGAGTTTGGATGGGTGACCTGATTTGGTTAGAGTCTGGGTAGTATGATACGTCTTCCACTTCTTAATGATGGATTTCACCGCACTCAAAGGGATAATGAGTGACATTGAAATCTTCTAATAGCCCTCTCCTGAACAGTGCTTCTGTTCAGGAAAATGATTTGAAAATCTCCTTGGTCTTCATGTTTGCCTTGTTGACCCAAGTAAGTTGCACTTTAAAACTCCATCGATCAGTGGAGGAGCTTAATTTTTATGTTAAACCACTGATTACATACAGGTGGAAGCTATTACACTTATTTTGTAACTTTTCAAACAAATAATTTGCTCCTGGAGTGATTTAGGGTTCATTAGGCAAAGGGTTTGAATACTTATGCAATTGAGAATAATATGATTTTCTCTGTTAATCGAACTTATTCACATTTTATGTGAAATCAAAATCAAATGTGAAATCAAAATGTGAAAACTTTGGAAGGGGTGTGAATACTTTTGCACGTCACTGTATATGGCGCACTGAACAATATAATGGTTAAAAGGCATTGAATCATAACTTAGGCATGCACAACTAATTGGCTGTTTTATCTCCTTTTGTAAATTGCTATCTCTACGGCCACATAAAATTCTGTTTAAATGTGTGTGAATGGAATGGTACTATTGAGGTCTGTTTAAATGAATTGTCTTTCTTTTAAATAAGTACATCACAATGAAAGTATGTCTGCATTAACTTTCAATGTAGGAAGCTCGAAATAAAAGTATTGTGCAAGTGAACACAGTCGGGGACTATCAGTTTAACAACCCAATTCGTCGAAAGTAAAGGTGTAATAAAACAGCATATTTTTATTTATCAATGGAAGCTAAACTCAGAAGAGGGCTGTTAAGGAAAATTTTCTCTTAAATCCATTCTTTCCATAGCACTGCCCCTCCTCCAAAATTAACAACCTCTTTTACATCCAACACACCGATTGCTCTTTCTGATTTGAGTCTGTTGCACAGTTTGCAGACATAGCAAAAACCTGTCCGAACTGTGAGCAGAGTGTGAATGCTTCCCTCAAAGAAACGTGTGCTCACGCTGTAAAGACAGCAGGTGTAGCTTGGAGGAAAAAAATTCCCCATGGTAGTATTTTTCCAGACAGAAATTCCACCATATGGTAGATCTTTCCCTACGGCACTTGTGCCTTGGAATATACTCGTCAAACGGGTCCGTACTTGAGCGATTAGTTGCACAAACAAATTGCTCTCCAATCGAACTACTGTATTTTATCACATGGTTGTCCACATCTGAGCATGGATTTGGACAACAAGATTTCCATGTTTTCTGTGACCCTGGTGGTGCTGTCTATTCATTTCATCAATGGCCTCCTAAATACTGATGAAGATTTGGCCATAATCATGTTTAGTTGATTTAAATCATCAGAGTCAGTGGCATAAAGGTGAGATCATCCGCTTTGAATCTGGGTCTGAAAATCCTGGCCTTCAAGGGAAAACTCCAAATGAAAATTAACTTGCCTTCATACAGAGCAGATATAGTGGGTGACACTCAGTTACCCGGATGGAAGTTTCGGAGCTTGGCATTGAATCTTCAAAAAAGCCTTGTGTCTGGTCATCCCCGATGTATCTGCTGTTAATTTCCAGGTGCTAAAGGACAACTACTTGCAGGTAACCAGAAAAATTAGTCTGAGCAATACTTTTCGTTTTACCCTCGCCAGAGGAGAGGGTATTGCATTTGAAGCCATTTGTCTGTCTGTCTCTTTATCCACATGCATAAAGTGCCAACATGGCCAACAAATCCCACCTGGTGATAGCCAGTATTACACGTTATCCTTTTTCAACCCAGGACCTCTTTTGAGTATGTACAATTATAATGTGAATACATCAATAAAGTAAGTGATTTAAGAATGTGATCAAACTCAGTGGCATAATGGTTAGAGCGTCTGCTCTGAGTTTAGGAGAGTGCCATAATGTTTAAAGCATCTGCTCTGAGTTTAGGAGAGTGGCATAATGGTTAGAGTGTCTACTCTGAGTTTAGGAGAGTGCCATAATGGTTCGAGTATCTGCTCTGAGTTTAGGAGAGTGCCATAATGGTTAGAGTGTCTACTCTGAGTTTAGGAGAGTGCCATAATGGTTCGAGTATCTGCTCTGAGTTTAGGAGAGTGCCTTAATGGTTAGAGCGTCTGCTCTGAGTTTAGGAAAGTGCCATAATGTTTAAAGCATCTGCTCTGAGTTTAGGAGAGTGGCATAATGGTTAGAGTGTCTACTCTGAGTTTAGGAGAGTGCCATAATGGTTAGAGTATCTGCTCTGAGTTTAGGAGCTCAGTAGTTTAAACCCTGGCTGAGTCATACCAAAGACTTGAAAATGATATGTGCTGCTTCCTTGCTTGATGTTCAGCATTTAAAAGGATAGAGCATGGACAAACAATGCTGGGCAGGCAATGGCAAACCACCCAGTAAAACCCTTGCCAATAAACTGCTTTGGCTTGGTGACTTTTGCCTCAATTTGCAGCCTCAAAACAGCCTATGTTACTTTGGCACAAAGTTGTATCTGTCCCCCACCCCACCCTGATTCTGGAGTTTGTAGTTTTAACGATGTGTGCGTGCATAAGGAACAGACCACAGAGATAGAGACATTCACGCTTATATATATATATATATATATATATATATATATATATATATATATATATATATATATATATATATATATATATATATATATATATATATATATATATATATTTGTTCAACTCATGTTTTCTTACAAGAACCATTGTTGTATTTACACGACATGGCCAAAAGTATATGGACACCCCTTATAATTAGTGAATTCGACTATTTCAGCCACACCCATTGCTGACAGTTGTATAAAATCAAGCACACAGCCATGCAATCTCCATGGACAAGCATTGGCAGTCGAATGAGCTCTGTGCAGGCCAACATACTGAAGAGCTCGGTGACTTTCAACGTGGCACTGTCAGAGGATGCCACATTTCCAACAAGTTAATTCATCAAATTTCTGCCCTGCGAGGGCTACCCCGGTCAACTGCAAGTGCTGTTATTGTGAAGTTGAAACGTCTCGGAGTAACAACAGCTTAGTAGCGAAGTGGTAGGCCACACAAGCTCACAGAATGGGACGACCGAGTGCTGAAGCACGTAGCGTGGAAAATTCGTACGTTGTCAGTTGAAACACTCACCACGGAGTTCCAAACTGCCTCTTGAAGCTACGTCAGCACAAACACTGTTTGTCGAGAGCTTCATGAAATGAGATTCCATGGCCGAGCAGCTGCACACAAGTCTAAGATCACCATTCACAATGCCAAGCGTTGGCTAGAGTGGTGTAAAGCTCACCGCCATTAGACTCTGGAGCAATGGAAATGCGTTGTCTGGAGTGATGAATCATGCCTCACCATCTGGCAGTCTGACGGACGAATCTGGATTTGGCGGATGCCAGGAGAACGTTACCTGCCTGAATGCATAGTGCCAACTGTAAAGATTGATGGAGGAGGAATAATGGTCTGGTTTTATGGTTCCAGTGAAGGGAAATCTTAACGCGACAGCATACAATGCCATTCTAGACGATATTGTGCTTCCAACTTTGTGACAACAGTTTGGGGAAGGCCCTTTCCTGTGTCAACATGACAATGCCCCCATGCACAAAGTGAGGTCCATGCAGAAATGGTTTGTCGAGATCGGTGTGGAAGAACTTGACTGGCCTGCATAGAGCCCTGACCTCATCCATTGAACACCTTTGGGATGAATTGGAATGCCGACTGTGAGTCAGATATAATTGCTCAACATCAGTGCCTGACCGCACTAATGTTCTTGTGGCTGAATGGAAGGAAATCCCTGCAGCAATGTTCCAACATCTAGTGGAAAGCCTTCCCAGAAGAGTGGAGGCTGTTATAGCAACAAAGGAGTGACCAATTCCATATTAATGTCCATGATTTTGGAATGAGATGTTGGACGAGCAGGTGTCCACATACTTTTGGCCACGTAGTGCACATAGTATAAAATATAAAATTTCTAATCAATCTCTCTGAGGTGATTGCTGATAGACATAATTTCTCCAATGAAGGAAACTATATGATTAACTTGGTCAGCCATTCTAAAATTCACTCTGTATATAGTTTTTGCTGACATAATAAAATGGAAGAGATTTTTCGGTTCATATTGAATTAATACCTGGTTGGGGTTGAGTATGGGCTGAATGAAAATGTTGTATTTATTTTTATACTGTTGTTATAAGCTCCATTAATTAGGTCATAGTTTATGAGTATTGAATTTATTCCCAAATATATTTGAATAACATTATCGCTCTAAAGGACTCCATTACTTTCAATCTTTTTTGAAGTGAAACCGAATAACTCTTTAAATGAATGTAAAATCAACTTTGTAATGATTTTTAAGCTCATTAGTTGATTTTGAAGTACGTTTTTGAATATCTATAACAATATCATGTGGGTAATCACCTTGTTTTAGCATAAGGCAAGCAATATTGGAAGATATTTGGGTAATCTCATATGCTCCAGGTGCCATTATCATTTTGTACCGGCTTGATCCAGGATTACAACTAAACTTGTTATTTTTTTTCTAATATTAAACAGGGTATTAGAAGTTTCCAAAGATAATTTTTCTGCTTCATATTCTTTGTGGGGTCAAGTTGTAGTGGGTATGGGAATGAAGCTGTGTCATCACTCATCATGAAATTAAAGCTGAGAATTGTGCTTCTCATCTTGTGGGACAGGATAAAATGTCTTTGCATTGAAATTTATTAATTGCCAGCAAATACAACCCATCACTTCACTGACAGGAACAATAAAGAGGGGGGAGGGGAGGCAGATAGGATGAAGAAGGGGAAGCTAAGGGGGAGGTGGAGAGAGCGACACCTCACCAAACGTTGCTATTCACATCAGGAGGGAGGGGTGCATAAGAGAGAGGCAGAGAGGCAGAGAGAGACACACACACACACACACACACACACACTGAGAGAGCGACAGAGGTGTGGGAGGAGAGTGCTGCATTTTATGAGACAGGGGGAGCAAGGAGGGGACAGAGTGAGAGAAAAGGGTGGGGGAGAGGAGGAAAAAAAAAGATGGGTGAGGGCTGGAGGTGGGGTTAGCAAAGAGAATGATATGCGACGCTTAATGACCGAACATGAAACAAAAACAAACAAAAAAAACGTCAGAACAGCTGTACACACAACGACACAACAGAGTTTGTAAAGTAATCCACTGGCACATGTGCAAAAACTTTGATATTCCAGTTCCAGAAAACTTGTGGGAAAATGAACCAAAAGCAATCACTGAAAACATTGAAGTACCCCTCACATATGACCTAATGATCCCATTGGGCGTGAACTTCGAAAACAAAGCATTGCAACCAGATACCATACTTTGGTGCAAAAAAAAAGAGAAGGCGGAATTGCTAATTGAGGTGTTAATACCGGTGATTTTGGACTAACGATGCAGAAATCAAGAAAATGACCAAATACCAAGACCTCAAGCATGAAGTGAAAAGATCCTGGAAGCTGAAGAATGCCAAAGTTGTACCAGTGATGATGAAGAACCTCACGGGAATGATGAAGAACACACACACACACACACACACACACACACACACACACACACACACACACACACACACACACACACACACACACACACACACACACACACACACACACACACACACACACCCACACACATACATACACACAGACCTGGGAGGGCTCCATTCCACTTTCTGGAACCCATATTTGGAGATACCAACCAAACACACACACACAATGGTGGATACCTCGAGACCTAGGAGGAATCCGTTGCACCACCTGAAACCCGCATATGGAGATAAAACCAACACACACACACACACACACGCACACACACACACACACACACACACACACACACACACACACACACACACACACACACACACACGGCGGTGGATACTTCGAGACCTGGGAGGAATTCGTTCCCCCTTCTGAAACCCGCATGTACAAAAAAACTGCTTGGTCTGTGGCTCGTGACCCCTTACTGAAATAAAGGTGGATACTTTGAGCCCCCCCTGGGAGGACTCCATTCCACATTCTGAAACCCCATATGTGGACACAAACACAAACTTTGAGACCTGGCAGTTCTCTGTTTCACCTCCTGAAACCCACCCCACATGTGGAGATATTAGGCATTAGCAGCAACTTGCAAGGACACACACACACACACACACACACACACACACACACACACACACACACACACACACACACACACACACACACACACACACACACACACACCTTTTATGAGTATAGATTATCACATTCATTAACTGGTCTAAAATGTCTGATGCTTCATTACAACAAATGTTATTTCCAGCCTTCTCACTGCCTCATAATTAATGTCTATAAACTAATTGTGAAGGATCATTGGGAATAAAGGCAACATTGATATTCGAACTAAGCTTCTTATTGAAAGATTTTGTGATATGTGTTTTTAGAGCTGGCAGGATGGCCAAGAGGTACACACACTCACTTCGAAGCTGTCTATCCTGGGTTGAAATCTCAGCCCAGCTATTAACTGTCATCCTGGTGTTTCACAGGCAGAGTGATTCATCAATGTGTGTGCTGTCCCTCAGATGGATGTTAAACTTGGCGTCCCATCTGCTGACATTAGTTGGTGGATGTTGAAGATGTCCTTTGTGAAAAGTAGGTGAGCTATCACAGACACCATGGCCAAATTCCTGCCTTGACATCTTGAGTCGGAGCGGTGATCCGACGAGAATTGTAGCCCAGTACCTGCCCGGCAGCACCAACACTCTGCATATGATAGAGTGATGATGATGATGATGATGATAATGATTTTCCTTCTTATTTGCTTTCCCACTTGTATAAATCTTATAATCAAGTGAGTTCAGCAAATCAATATATATATATATATATATATATATATATATATATATATATATATATATATATATATATATATATATATATATATATATACAAACTCAGTCATCCTCATTTCTTTCACCAGAAGAAACAGTAATCTGGGAGTGAATTTAATATTTGGTCAAACATAACTAAACAACATCAATTCATCATTAATTATCAATACCTTTTGATTAACAAGATGGAACTGCACAGATTGAAATGTTGGGATGAGACCAGCTACACTTTTTGAATTTATTTAATTTCATTATTTATAATAGCCTCAATAATAAAATTTGGAGGTTTATTTACCTTTTCTAGTTCTTGAAATTATTGTTCATCATCAGATTCCAATTATCCTGTTTCTCCTAATTCTTGCTCTGTCGTTTGATTGAAGTCTTTTAGTAGTTCAGGTTTTTTAGGTGTTAATACTTTTGAGAGGGAATATTCTTGTGGAGATTCTATAGCAGGTAGCTGAACAAGCATCTCTAAGTCAGACTGTTGAGGTGTGCTTTTTAAATGGGGTTTAAAAATTTTTCTCTTGTTTTTGTTCATCCACTTCTTCACCCATTAGTTTTTGTTTCTGTTTCTTCTTTTTGTGTTCTTTTTTTGTTTTACAACTTTTGAAACTAACCTCTGATGTTCCTCAAATCTTCTTGCTTGTTTTTGTGCATCTATTTCACAATTGTATTCATTTAATGAAAAAATCTTTTAATATATCTTATTCGTTGAGCATAACTATCATGTATTTATATTTTCAAGTCGTGTGTTTCATATGATTTTCAAATTCCATTTTACTACATATTGTTCAACAGTTATCTTTACAAAAGTTATTTATATCCATAGAATTTAACCTGAATAAAATAAATGTATTCGCATTATTTCTTATTGAATGACGAGGGAGTTGAAAGTACGATTGTGATAGATAAATACAATTGCAAGAGGAATTCCTCACACTGGTATTCATAACTGATAGTTCTTGTTTTGTCATTAACATAATCATAAAAGATAATAAGGTTATTTTTTATGTATCCAAATGTTGGGGTTCAGTTGTATCATTCACAGTATCATTGAGAATACTTGTACAAGTAATGGGTGTTGGGTTATTTTTACATTTTTGAGTGTGAGAGAATAGCTGTATAAGGGTGGTCCAAAATCATAAGGGAAAAATTTGAATATTCTTGGGGCATGTTGATTATTTTGTTCCACCTGACTAGAAAATACTCCTGGCCAAATTTGCCACAGTTCCAAAAATATTTAGGGGTCCATCAAGAGGAAGGAAGTTGTTACATCCAGTGGGAGAGAAGAAGACATCAGTGGGAGAGAGGGAGACGTCAGTTGAGCTTTCGGTTCGCTGTCGGTCGGTGTTAAAAGTACTCTTTTATTTTTCTTTTTTATCTCTAATTTTTTTCTTCTTCTTTTTGATTCCCAGAGTGAGTGAGTATGGCGTGTTCTACACGGAAAAGCACGGAACTGTTCCTCTTGGATCAACCATTGGAGAAATTCACCGACCGCCAGTTGCCCACTGTCCACTGAGAACATTTTATGCTCTTTCCTTTCATTTTTCCTATTAGTATTGTGACATTATAATGAATCCGTTGAGAGACTTTAATGGACCCCTAAACCACCTCCAAATCTGCTAATTTTTTTGTTTCTTTGCGTTTTTCAACGTCAGGAACGATTTGGCAAACATGCCTGCGAGAAATTCGAACTTTCATTTTTTGGACCACCCTAAGCTGTATAATATCTTTAATATTGAAATCATTAGCCTGTTCCTTGCTCAGTGGGAGACAGGTTTTTGCAATCACGTGTCTGTGTCTGTGTCTGTGTGTGTGTCTGTGTGCTGTAACGTTTTTACCATTTGAGCTTTTGTCATCAAATTTTCAACAAGGCTTCATTTTGAGAATATGGAGAGACAAATTAATAGTTTTCTTTGAAGGTCAAACAACAGTGTCACCTAAAATTATCATTTTTCATTTTTATTTGCTCACCCAGACTTTTGTCCAGTGAGCTTATGCGATCGAGCAGTATCCGTCGGTGCATCAGGCAATGAATGAATGAGTTAGTCTGCAAACACGTCAGTCGTTATCGCTTGAACTAAACACATAGTTTTGATGAAACTTTGCCACACGCTTCATATCTGATGCCGAACAAAGGTATATTGACCGCATCAAAATCTGCACTCATTGAAGGGGTCTATGGGGGGGGGGGGTTTGACCCCCCCAAAATAAGTATTTGCTCTCTTCTCTGAAACTACACACCAGCTTTTGATGAAACTTAACCACAACCTTCATCACCCATGATGTACCAAATTTTATCGACTGCATCAAAATTTGCACTCATGAGAGAGGTCTATAGGGGAGGTTTGACCCTCCCCCCCCCCCAAAATAGGTATTTGCTCTCTTCTCCGAAACTACACACATGATTTTGATGAAACTTAACCACAACCGTCATCACCCATGATGTACCAAGGTTTGGTCATGGCATTCAAAAAATCAGGGTGTAAGGAGACCTGTGGGGGGGGGGGGGGTTTGAGTGATTGTTGCTCCTGATCCAGGTGAGCTTCAGGAGATGTGGTCCTATTTTTATTTTCTCTAAACAATTGCCCCTGATAGAGTTTGGACTGTAAAAGTGTATTGTTTTTTCAACAAAAGAAGTGGACCTTTGCCTTGTGTTTTTACTTCTTTTACACAATAATTTGTAAATGTTTTGTAAGAATAAATTTGAGACACAAAATTACATCATGGAAATGGGCAATATCTCAAAAACTATCGCTCAGACAGCATTAATTTGCACTACTGTAAACATTATGTCAATACTACCTGACCTAAAATGTGTATTCCAAATCCATCTCTTATTTATACCCTGATCCATCCTTCACTCACTTTTTGACAACCAGCAAGGTGAGCTGCAGTAACATTGGTAATCTATTTATTTATTTTCATTCATACCTCATTTATAAGTTATTTTACATCTTGTTCTAATCTTTTCAACACACACACACACATTAAACAGGGTTTTATAAGTTTCCATCTGGATTTCCCACCATGGTCAGGTCATATAATTGTTTGTTTTTGATGTATTTCTTCTTCAATATCAGGAGAATAATTTCTGTTGTAATATTTTTTTCTCAAAAAAACATAGAGAAACTATATGGACCAAGTAAAACATTTGTAATTTACAGATGGATAAATAGAAGATAAATAGATAGAAGATAAATTCTTTCACCACATAATTTCCTCTGTAAATTAATTTTATTATATTGATCACCTGCAGATGATTTGATATTTTAACAGAAACTGGATGGAATACGTTTTGATATTATTTTGTGTCTGATTTGTTTGCATTAGGAGAACAAGTTAGTATTTTTTTTTTTTTGAAAATGCATTCAAAATAAGCATATATTACAAAAGGATGCTCAATCAATTTTTTTATAAAGATCAAATTTAATAGTTGTTTCTTCAGGAGGCATTTGAAGTCTACTTTCTTATTCAGGCAGTGTTGCTCTAATCTGGGTTTATCATGAAATTAGTTTCACTATGTTCTACAAAAAAAAAACATTCCCATCCCTTTTAAATCTTTGGGAACTAGCTAATCTTGATATATTATATGTTAATGTTAGTATAATGATTAACAGAAGCATGGTGAAAATAAAGGTCAATGTAAGTTTTTTTTATTATTATTATTATTTTTTTTTCTTCTTTAAAACTTTTTTGTATCTCTTCATTCACTGACTTAATTCTTATTGGTTAGTCTGTAAACATTCAGGATAAATTGCTTTTGTTCTTCAAACTTTTGAACATCTTTTATTTCTACTGGGTATTCAACACTTCAAATTTTAGTTATTCTCATCACTTTATATGTACTGACTCTAACTGGTTTGCAATTAGCAGGGTAAAGATGAGCTTAGATGGACCAAGTAAAACATTTAGTGTGGGGTCATATGTTGAAAAATCTGAGTTCGCATTTTTGGTCTGCCAACTGTTGTTTATAAACATTTTTGTATCCTTTAGAGATCGCTAAAGGATATGAATGATGGGAAGTTTTCGTTTTCAGTTTTATGCCTTTTTTAACGAAACAATGCATAACCGTCAAAAACATTAAAAAATGTGTATTTTCTATCAGTGTTTTGTTTAAGAAGTAAAGTGTATCATGTGACATATCAAAACGATTGGAATGATGAGCTTTAACAATTTATGACACTTTTCAGTTATTATAGTAACAACAAAATAAATATTTGGACAAATTTGCAAAAAATAGGCAAAATATTCTACTTTATGAAACCAGTGATATACCCAATTATAGCGTAAAATATAGACATGCAAATAGAATATTTTATTCTTTGACAAATAAATCCATGATGTCATTTGTTTAGATGCATTTAGATCGACATTAGTCAACCAGCAGAGCTTATATACACATATATCATTGCCATGAATGCATCATCTGCCCATCCATCCATCAATCGACCATCATTATAAACAAATTAGAAAAAACTAATTCTGAAACAATTTGTGTAGAATCCATTGTTTTTCAGGTAATGCAGAATTGCTAGTGGAGATGTTGACAAACTAAATGAACAAATACAATTATTTATATATGATATTATTTCTTCAGAGAAGCTGAGAAACTTTGATATAATAGAATGTATTATTAACTGCATGGGCAGTGGTGGTTCCTCACATGAATATGTTTGTGTGTTTTAGGAAAATGGCAGAGCCACCAAGAAAGCAGCAGAAATGTGAACCTATTGATTATAAACTGTGGATTAGGTGCCAAAATGCAACTGGAGATCTGGTAACAAACCCTGAAGATGAGTCTTATGAAACCCTTCTTGACCATAGACAGAAATGGGCCAGTTACCAAGATCCAGAATGTCTATCAATCAGCAACAGACTAGGTAGTGTTACAGCAGAACAGCTGAAACAATGGGGTGCTTCATGGCACAGAAACTGCTGCAGAGACACAGTCAGTTCAAAAATGTTGGATGGTGCAAAAAAAAGGTATGACAAAAGTGTGGCACTAGGTGATGCAAGCCTAATCACAAAGCGTAACAAAGGAGGACGGCCATTAAAAATCAGACTGCAGATAAACCTAAAGGAGCTACATGTACAAGTGAGGGACAGTCTTCCAGCTCAGAACGATTTACAAGATCATCTGCAAAATCCTATGACAAGGAACTATGCTTCTTTTGTGATAAGGATGATACCAAGACTTTGCAAGAAGTCATGGACTTAGGGTGGCTGGTTCATGGTTTCAGCGCCCACAAGCTCATCGCTGGACTTGGTATTCCAACGCTGGTGGTGTGGCAAAGGAGATTGACCATGTCCTCATTGACGGTCGTTGGAGGATGATCCAGAACTGCAGGGTCTACCGGAGTGCTCAGTTCCTCAATACTGACCACAGGCTTGTTGAAGCAACTCTAAAGCTGCACCTTAAATCCTGGAGAATGGTACCATCCCAGCCTAGGCTGGATGTTGCCAAGCTCAGGGATGAGAGAGTAGCTGAGGAGTTTGCGAACAGGCTGAGTGGACACTTGGGGGGGTCTGGGTGCTTTGGGGGGTCCTGAAGAGTTGTGGAGCGCCTTCAAGACCACCGTCCTTGATGTGCCGGTGGATGCCTTGGAGCTCACCGCAGGGCAAAGAAGAATTTTGTCTCTCAAGGGACACTGGATACCATTGACCAGAGTCGCAGGGCCAGGCTGAATGGCAGAGCTGAGCTGTTCAAGGAGCTGAGGCGTAAAACTGTACGTGCACTGAGGGTGGACAAGGAGGCCTATGTGCGAGGAATCTGTGAGGGGGTAGAGCATCACCTGTGGACAGGTGATGCTCGTCCCGCTTACAGGGGAATTCGCGCATTACGTTCATCCAAGCCCATCCCTCGGAGCACTGCAGTTCGAGCAGAGAGTGGTAAGCTCTTGACAGAGGAGTCTGAAGTGAAGGCCCGCTGGGCCGGTTACTTTGAGCGGTTGTACCAGGCTGATCCCCCAGCTGTCGAGTTGGACGTCAAGGGTGTTACAATCCCTGTTGCTGACCCTCGAATCAACTGTGGTCCACCTTCGCTTGTGGAAACACGGGCTGCGGTGAACCAGTTGAAACGGGGCAAAGCTCCAGGGATCTGTGGCATCCATGCCGAACTTCTCAAGGCTGGTGGAAATGCTGCACTCGTGTCGTTGCATGCAGTTTTGTGCTCTGCCTGGAACACAGGCATAATCCCAACTGACTGGAAGAGGGGCCTTGTTGTTCCTCTCTGGAAAGGGAAGGGTGATCGCCAAGACTGCAACAACTACCGAGGGGTGACGCTGCTCTCAGTGCCGGGCAAGGTCTTTGCTCGGATAATTCTTGATAGGGTTCGCCACCATCTGCTTGAGCACCAGCGTCCAGAGCAGTCAGGCTTTACATCATAGAGGTCAACGATTGACCGTATCCTTGCACTTCGTGTCCTCATCGAACGCAGATGAGAGTTTCGGCAGGGGCTGCTTGCAGCCTATGTTGATCTCTGTAAAGCGTTCGATTCAGTGAATCGGGATGTCCTCTGGAGGATTCTTGGTCTTCGTGGGGTGCCACCAAAACTGATCGATCTGATGTCTGAACTCTACTCTGGTACTGAGAGTGCTGTGAAGTGTGGTGGTACCATCTCTGACTTATTTCCAGTTGTTACTGGAGTTCGTCAGGGATGTGTACTTGCCCCCACACTTTTCAGCACTTGTATGGACTGGATTTTAGGGAGGATGTCGGAGAGATCAAGTTGCGGTGCATCGTTTGGCAATGTCAAGATCTCGGACCTTGATTTTGCAGATGATGCAGTCATCTTTGCGGAGACTTTAGACATCCTCTTGGGGGCCCTCGAGGTGCTGAATGAGGAGTCAGAGCCGTTGGGATTACGCGTTTCTTGGGTCAAAACTAAGATCCAGGCTTTCAATGACATCTTGGATGCTGCTGTCCTGTCTGTTTCTGTTTGTGGTGAGGATGCTGAGGTCGTGGAGAGATTCACTTACCTTGGCAGTGATATTCATGTCTCTGCCGGCTGTGAGTCAGAGGTCAATAGACGTCTGGGTCGGGCCTGGGGAGTCATGGATTCACTGGATCATGGGATGTGACGCTGCCGGTACCTGTGCGGGAGGACGAAAGTCCGAGTCTTCAGGTCCTTGGTACTTCCAGTCTTGCTCTATGGGTGCGAGACTTGGACTCTGACCAAGGATCTGAGACGGAGACTTAATTCCTTTGGTACCTGAGCTCTTCGGAGAATCCTTGGCTATCGCTGGTCGGATTTTGTGTCCAACGAGCGGTTGCTGAGAGAGACTCGGATGAGATTTGTTACCTGCATAGTCCGTGAGCGTCAGTTGCGGCTATATGGACATGTGGCTCGTTTTCCTGACGCTGATCCTGCTCACCAGATTCTCTCAGCGAGGGAGTCTCATGAGTGGAGGAGGCCAGTGGGCCGACCACGTGCCTCATGGTTGCAGCAGGTTGACCATCATCTCAAGGAGATGGGGATGGGCCTGGCATCTGCCTGGGGGATGGCCAGACGGAGGCCCCTGGAGTACCGGCGGAAAGTGGACGCAGCGATGCGCTGTTCTGGCACATGCTCCCATACCTGACCTGACCTGATGATACCAATGAGCAGCATGATGATGCATGTCCATAGAACATGAAAAAAGATAGAACATGAAACAGGGTACACGCGATCATCGGAAAGGATCTATCAAGGATTCACGGAGCTATGTGTGTATGGACTCAACACCTATCAGAACAGCTATGGACACATTCCTGAGCAGCTCTAAAACAAAGAGCAGTCTCACAGAGTATCTTTCAATGAAGGTACTTAACCATTTCACCGAAAGTGAAAAATCAGTCATTGTGTCTACTAAAAATGGTGTACACTCTACTCAGCAGCAACCTGTGATGCATCTGACCACAACCCAAGAGGAAGCAGACACAATCTTGATACTGCATGCTCTGGAAGCTGCAAAGTCTCGAGGTGTAATTCACATCCTCTCACCTGACACAGACGTGTTTATTCTTGCCTTACGTCGTTTTCCTGAACTTAGGCAGCAGACATGCATGATATTAGGAGCAGGAGAACACCAACATATAGTACCACTGAGGCCAATCTATGAAGCACTTGGGGAAGATCTGGCAGCAGCATTGCCTGGATTTCACCGTTTTACAGGCTGTGATACAACAGGAAAGTTTGCTGGGAAAGGAAAACTGACCTGCTGGAAAGTTATGCAGAAGGCTTCTCCAAACATGCTCACTTCCTTCAAAAACCTTGGCTCTACCATAACACCCACAAGAGAGACAGAAGCTGCCTCAGAAGAATTTGTTTGTCAGCTGTTCCAGCCACAGACCAAAAAAAGGATGTGGGACAGCTTTGTTGGGAGATGTTTAAGAGGTCACAGGCGGAGTCTGAAAGGTTACCACCAACTGCAGCTGTGTTAAAACAGCATACCTTATGTGCCCACTCTCAGGCCATGATTTGGTGTAATGACCGCAATCCACAACCCAACTTGCCACCACCAGAAAGGTATGGCTGGCGGATGGAGGACAATACCTATGTTCCAATCATAACCACTCTGAAACCAGCACCAGATGCTGTGATAGAGCTCACCAGATGTGGATGCGGAACTAATAAATGCATAGGGGGTAGATGTTCATGCAAAAAAGCTGGTCTCCCTTGCAGAGAGATGTGTACCTGTGAGGCATCACCTGAGAAATGCATGAACACAGAACCTGTCAATTTGATGATTGACAGTGATGATGAAACTGAAAGTGATGATGATGATGTTGACAACTGACTATAAAGTGTAAAACTGAAATTAACTTTGTGATTTACTATAAATAGAACCAGTTATGTGTATGTCATTCATGTTGACACTAAATGTTAGCAGCTAGATGTGTAGAATCTCTAATCCAGTAATTAATTAGTATGACCATATATTAGAGTGGAAGTAATTAGAGTAGAATGTGTAGTAAAGTAGGTAGGTATATAATGTGTAATACTAGTATATTGTTTAACACATTTCAACAAACTGCATGAATATATGCCCAAATATGAATTTTCTGTAATAATGACCTTGCTTTAAGACTGCATCGCTTCCTGAAAGTATTGTCATAAACAATGTAGATTAGAACCACCCACCCCTCTAGACTAATGGGAGAAGTGATTTTTAACAATGCATTCCCCCCCTCTGTGACCAACCAGCCACTCACCCACCCACCATAAGAAAGTACTGTTGCGAATTCGCGCCCGCCGGCGTGCGGACGGCCGTGTCACTCGAATCGCGACCGCGTCGCCCACCGGACCGACAATTCAGTCGTGACCCTCCGGGAACTATCGCCCGGAGCCAGTCACGGGTGGGCCTTTCGACCCACCACAATCGTGCCAATCGGCCACCCGCATAGAATAGGGTTGTTTGCCAAACTCGACCTACCTAAGTACCCACGCGGATGGTAAACCGGGCGATCGTACCTCGCCGCAGATCGACTCGGACAAGAACCGCTTAAGCGGTCTGTTCCGTGCTACAGTGATAAACGAGCGGTGTTATCGTCGGTCTCGTCGGTTCCGATTAATTAACGGGCGTATTAAGCCCACTACGAACCCTTTACGTGAAGCAGAATGGAGGGTCAACAAAGAAAAGACGAAGCGAAATGGGAAAACAGTTCACCCAATGCACATTTATTTCCCGGCACACGGAAAGCACATATATACAGCCAAACAGTCAAAACGCACATATAGCAATCAAAACAAAAGCAACAACGACGCAGAGTTACTACCGACTACGCACACACACGGCAACACTTATACAGTTCTACTTTACAGATGGCGTCAACACACATTTACTCAAAAGCAAAGGAAAGAAGCCACCCTCATAGACAAGGGGGCAGATAGGCCTGTAGGCCAATTGTGCGCGTGACCTGGAGGAGCGACCAGGCCCGCGAGACCGGGGGGGGTGGGGTCCTACCCGCGTCCTCGTGACGCGTTGGCGAACGAGCCGCAGATGTGGCCGCGTGGCTGTGCCCCGACTCCGTGCTCCTTGGCGGGTTTCGTTGGCACGACGTTTGGAGTGGGGTGGGAACGGGGCCCCCTTTTTGCACTATCTCAGCGCGGGAGAAAGGGGGAATTGTTGATGCTCTGGGGGAGGAGAATGGCTGGCTGGCTTGGGTCCCGCGACGAGCGATCCCTTACCGCGACCTCGTCGCCGACCGCCGTCCTTCTCGCCTCGGACCCGAGCTCCTTGGCCTCTCCCCACAACTCTCCTCAGCCAACTCCAGAACCCAACTCGAAGACACACCGATCACTTCGCCACCCGACTCCACTCACTTCGCCACCCGACTTGACTCAACTCTCCACCCGACTCGACTCTCTGCCACACCAATGACTTCACTCGCTCTCCACCCGACTCGACTCTTCCTGCCACCCGACTCGACTGACTCCCACCCGACTCGACTCACTCTCCCACCCGACTCGACTCTCTGCCACACCGATGACTCGACTCATTCTCCACCCGACTCGACTCGCTCTCCACCTGACTCGACTCCTATCTGCCCTGATTCGCCTTGCGCTCGCCGTTTTATAGGCCGGAAGGAGAAAACAATATGCAAATATCCGGATCAGGATGACCTCGGGGGCGGAGCCATGCTCGCCCATTGGTCGGAGGAAAGGGGGCTTGAATCTCCCCTGATCCTAGAATTTGCATATATCGATTTCACACAGACGCGCCTGGAGGCGGGGCCAAGCCGCTCCGCGCATGCTAATTGGACGGAGGGGAAGTGGGCGTGTAGCGTTCTTGATCCGAATTCTCCCTCTGAAAGGCCACTATTTGCGCTCACGGCTCGGTGCGTTCGGCACCAATTTGCCGAACGGGCCCGAGACAGCCCGACGCTCAGTGTTCACAGGTGGTGCGGGAATGGCCGTAGAAGGAGAGAGGTGAAGGTGGTGGAGGGTTTTCGGTGGTGGTTTGATGGTTATGGTGCCGTTTGGGAATGGCGGTGATGCGATGATGTGGGATTGAGTTGTGAAGGTAAAGGTCGTGGCTGTTGGCGTTGTTGTTGTTGTTGTTGTTGTCTGAGGGTTGGAGCGTGGTTGCAGTTGGTGACGATTGCTGGCATGGTGGTTGTGTGATGGCGGTTGAGACGTGGTTGGTTCAAAATAAAGATAGAACAGAAAAACGCCTAACTCAAAGGATCGCAGCCCAAATGAATCACATAAATTCCCTCTATACAATGGGTTTGGGCTAACGACACATGTACTTCGAGATATCTCACCTACGGGCCCTGAATGATGGTTTGCGAATTTCCACAGCCGTAACACAACCCCCTCCCCTTTTTCCAGACTCGTCCCGAGTCGTCAAATTTTCGTGTGCCATCATGTGTAGTTCTCCCCTCGTACGTTTTACCTACGGATCCCTGAGTGCGACATTCATGGTATTCGTGTCCCCAAAATAAATAACCTGAGGGCTGAGTAACTAACCAAACAAACCCACTCATACGGACGACTTAAATAAAATTGCCGGCGCTAGACATACATGCCGGGGGCGCACTCATATTTACAGTACAACTTAACCTTAACTTTCAAATTTTACACTAAACCATGGCCCAGGATCTATGGACTCTGCAAAGAGAAAAGCAGTTAGCAGGGAGCCAGGCTGCTCGCATGCAGTCTCTGGCTCATGCACTGCAGGTGGCAGGGAACGTGGCCGGCTGCTCACACGTAGTCCTAGGCCTCCCCCTTTTAAATGGGCGCAGCGAACAATAGCGCATTGGCTGCGCAAATGCAGTCTCCTTGTGCGGCTGCCTACAGGGCAGTCCCTGCAGCAGCGCGACGATCTGACACAGCAAACAACGTTGCACGGGCCGCCAATGCGGTCCCGTGATGCGGCTACCCACAGGGCAGTCCCTGCAGTACGCGCGACGATCTGACGCAGCAAACAACGTTGCACGGGCCACCAATGCGGTCCCGTGATGCGGCTGCCTACAGGTCAGTCCCTGCAGCTTGCAAACTGTTGCAACGATCCTGGCGCACATGGCAATGAACAAGGGGGGGGGGGGGTGGGGGCAAAGCGAAATTGAACGGGGGCAAAAAGTAGATGAGTGTAGTGGGCATGGCATGGCAAAGGCAGCAGGCAACCACAGCCTGCAGAACAAGGCCGTTCCAGTAAAAACAGCCGGCAGATTAACTGCCCGGCACAGGCCTTGAAGCACAGCAGCTGCAGACGATCCGGCCGGTACAAGCCTCGTAGCAAAACAACAGCTGCCGATGAAGTTGGCCGGCCTTTGCCTTGCAGTGCATTTTGATGGAGGGAGTGCGGTGGTGCTGGCCACTTGGAAGGTGGGCTCGGACCTGCCTACTGTCTCCCTCCCACCTATCGCCTTTGCCTGTCACTGTCTATACCCACTCCCTTAATTTGTAAAACCCAATTTAGCCCCAACTTATTTTTTTGTTGTTTTTATTTTTACTTCCCCACTATAAATCGTCCCCTAACCCCCTTTACTGTCCTTGTTCGGCTAACCTATCTCGTCACCTAGCCTACTCCCAACCCCTACGTTCCCTTCCCGGAGGGGAATGAGGGAGAGCTAGCGTCCTGTGTCGAGGCCCAACGAAGCCTCAAGATGGCCTCCTCAGACTTCAGCGATCTATAACACAAAGTGGGTCCAACGGCCCACAACGAGTGCGAGGGGATGGATGGTGCGGAGGGGTACATCTCCTAATCTACCCTAACCATTTAACTGTTAAACTACCCCGGGGCTTTCAACAAGCGCCTCTCACTTAAGCTATTGGTTCTAAAAACCCAGATTCCCGTCGCCTGAGTTGGTGTCCTCACAATTTCGGACCTCGCCCCCCAATTTTCTTCCCGTGCCCTCACACGGTCTTATGGCTGGGATGCGTGGCTCCCCTTGGCAGGCACGACCCTCTGCCGATTCTCCGACGATGGCACCCCTGGGCACTACACTGCCTCTGAGCCTACCAGCTCCCTAAACACCGGGGAGTGCCCTCCATGGCGACTCCCCTGAAACGCTCACGTGGCAGGCTGGCTTCCCGGGCCCCTTTCCGAGGGTCACCCATGCCCACAACACTCCCCACGCGGCTAATGGCGCTATGGGCCCCCGCACCATGCAGGCGCACCCATGCCCACTACGCTATCCCGGCCCCGAATGGGCCCTTGGCTTACTACGGCCGACTAGCCTGGTGCCCGGGGTACCCACTCAGCGATACTCACCTTTTGCAGCCACGCTCCCAGCCCGAAAAAACAGGGCTCCTGCACCCCTCCAAACGGGTATCGAGCCTACTTCCCCACCAACAACAAAATGACCTCCATTTTTGTTAATTTAACTAACCCAGCTAACTCACTCTACACTGACCCCAGGGTCCCTTGGGTGGGAGTCACTCCTCCCCCCAATCACTCATCGCACCATGCATTCCACATTCGCTCCATTCACACAGACCCGCTGGCCTCACTCACTCAACATGTCCCCAAACAACTCATCAACTCTTCAACACACACACCGCTGAACTCTGCCATCCTTCTAACTACCTCCCCTAACTAACTCGTGCTCCCACGTTGTCCCTTAAACTACAGCACGTTCCATTTAACACTACGTAGCTAAGCTACGTCCCCTCTACACATCCAAAGTCTGTCACTGTCCTCAAATGTCCCATTTTTCCAACCTAAAATCATTTCCCAACCTAAATCTCGACTAAAATCCTCGACCTAATCCATTCCACGGGCCCCATGAGGACTTACCCCTGCCCCATGGAGCCGGTCTAGCTGAGCTAACCCTTCCCCCTAGCTAGTGTCCTCCTGTGCCCTGACCAAGGGGATCATCCACCCCTTGCCCAGGAATCCTGTTCACCCGAAAGCGAGGCTTGCTTTTTTTTTATCGCGCAGCACCAGCGCGGCAACTCGCAACCTGCGCGGAAATTCACAGCCGCGCACCTGTGGCGTGACGTCATGGCAGCTGTTCTCGTCCCTCGTCCCTCATGGACGGTACCATCCGGCAGGGATTCACCCTCCTGCCGGATTACAACCACACATGCAGCCATGACGTCACCCGGCGCATTAAAAAACACAAGCCCCACGTCTCGAGGGGTTCCCCACGCAAACACATGTGCTCTGCCCGTTGGAGCTTCACACACATGCCCGCGTGGAGAACCCATCCGGTCCAAATCCGTTATCCTGCTTAACCTTTGTCAGTCCGTGGGATCGGCAAATCTACCGCTGGCGTTTCCGGACCGGGCTTCACTCCTTCAAGCGAGCACGTGGCGGCCTCATGCGTTGCACAGCACGGACCTCACGCTCGCTGCTGGGTAAACCCGGCGCGGTGCTCAAAACATCTACGGACGCTACCCGGCCCTCGTCTCTCTGTCGCCGTTGTCGTCGCCATTCAAACCACGCACACCTGCATGTCACGACACTCACACACCACTCCATCACATTCACACCGGGAGACGCGGCTGCGTGCTCCCGCATGCCGACCGACATCTCCCTCTCATACCGCTCTCTTACACACAGCGACCTTACACACACTGTCTCCATCACACTCGGCCCCTCACACACACCATACCACTCACACACGCGGGGGCACTCACCCGCGGTGCCTCATCTACACACGGCGTGCTGGGAAGCACGCACTTCAGCACACTCGCCACCACACCACTCACATGCGGGGTCGCTTCCACACACGGGGGCGCACTTACACCTTGCACCACACACACAGGGACAACCACACTGGGGATTTGTGCCACCCCAAGGATTTCCGGGGCCTCTATACCCCCCAAGCTCTCCGTGCACCCGTCTACAGCACCCGTCCCCTCAACCTCGCAAAGCACGACCGAACCCACCTGGTCGTGAGTCGCTTCAAGGGGGCATACTCCCTCCCCTCGTTCCTGGAGGAGGCCATCCAGCTGCCCGCACCGGGTCCCGAAACAGTCTGCCAGCCTCCTCTCCATTTCCTCCATTTTCCCCTTTATTACTTTGTTTACTTCCTCCCCTATCGTCTCTAACGATAGTTCCCCGACTTTCTCTCGTATTTGCTCCACTTCCCCTTGTACCTGTGTCACCACCTTATTTGTCTTGGATATCTTCTCCCCCGTTGTCCTAAACTGCTCTTCCGTCTCGCCCCGGTGTTTTTCTATCCGTTCCCCCAGTTCCTCTGTCTTTTCTCCGGCTTTCTGCTCCATTTCATTAATTACCTCCTCATGTCTCTTTCTACATTCCTCCCCCACTTCCTTTAATCCTTTCTGTGTCTCCGCTTTTACCTCCTTTCACAGGTTTTCAACTCTATCTGTCATTTCCCGATGTCATTTCTCACAGTCCTCCTTCACGGCTCCCAATCCCTCCTTTATTCTCCCTTGTTCTATTTTTAATTCCTGTATCGCTGTCGTGTTCTTCCCTCTTTCCTCCTTTATTTGGTCTTGTCCCTTTTTTACTTCTCCCAGTCCTCTTCCTACTTTGTCTATCTTTCCCACCACTGTCTTTATTTCGTTTGCCCTCTTGTTTGCTCTCTTCCATTGCGACCCCCACTCCTTTTACTTTTTCTTTCAACCCGGTCACCTCCGCTCGTATCGTGTCGACTTCCTTTTTCATTTCGTTTTTTAGTTCGTCCAAGCTTCCTTTTAGGCTCATTCCCATGTTCTGCATCTCACCCCGCATTTTTTTCATTTCTTCCTTCATGTTTGTTTCCATTCTCTTATCCATTTCGTTCATTTGTTGCGTATTTCCATCCATTTTGCTGTTTATGTTCGCATTCATTGCCGCCAGCATGGCGCATAGCTGGGCCATGTCAGGTGTGCTCGGCTGAGCCGATTCGGCCAGGATCGGGGGGTTTTGGTGGAGAGGGGGAGGGGAGGTGTCATACACCGCGGCCGCCGCCACGCCCATTTCAGGCTCTGGGTTCAGTTAGGGGGGAAATTGTTCCTGCATACCAATATCCTGCTTGGGATTTCCATCCTGGACCAAAGATTCAACACATTCTAAATCCATTTCTAATACCCCCGGCTCCCGCTCGCCTTGACACTCCATCTTATTTCTCGTAACGGGTTAATTTAGCTCGCTCATAATTTGGAGGGAATCGGGGGTCACTCCTCTCACCCCTGGACCGATTCCCGTGAATTTAGCTGGAGACAGGAGAGTTTGTTTTCCCACTCTCTGACACCAGTGTTGCGAATTCGCGCCCGCCGGCATGCGAACAGCCACGTGACTCGAATCGCGGCACGTCGCCCACCGGACGGACAATTCTGTCGTGACCCTCTCGGACTAACGCCGGGAGCTAGTCACGGGTGGGCCTTTTGGCCTCACCACGATCGTGCCAATTGGCCACCCGCGTGGGATAGGGTTGTTCGCCAAACTCGACCTACCTAAGTACCCACGCGGATGGTAAACCGGGCGATCGCACCTCGCCGCAGGTCGACTCCGGACACGGGCCGCTGAAGCGGTCCGTTCCGGACTCTCGGGATAACCGAGCGGTGTTGTCGTCGGCCTCGACGGTTCCGATTACTTATCGGGCGTATTAAGCCCCCTACGAACCCTTTACGTGAAGCAAGATGGAGATTCAACAAAGGGAAGGACGCAGCGAAACGGGGAACAAGTTCACACAAGCACTTTATTCACACGACACACGGAGAGCACACATATACAGCCAAACAGGATCAGAATGCACATAAAGCAAATGCAAGAAGAAAAACAATAAAGCAACGACGATGCAGAGCTACAACCGACTACGTGAACACACGGCAACGCTTATGCAGTTTTACTTCACAAGACACGGCGCCACAAGTTCCATACAAAAAAACCCCCGAAAAGAAATGGTGACTTCCCTTTTGGGCCGTCGAGCCCCTCTCCGACGTCCGTCGACGTGGTCCCGCCTGGAACCGACTCCGTGCTCTGGCATGGTAGGCGAGTCCTCTCCTGCGTGCCTCGCGCCTGCACGTGTTGGCCACTCGACGCCACAGACCGATTGTTCGGCGCTATCCCAGCGCGGATGGTGGGGGGGGGGGGAACGTGGATGCCCGAACTCGGGAGAGGGGAATGGCGGACGCTCCTTCCCGCCAGCGGGGTCTTGCAACTGCCCCACAAAAGACCAGGCCAGCGGCCACCAGGACGAGCGAGCCGGAAGACGAGAGCGAGAGCAACCACGAAGCAAGAATATCCACCGAGCAAGAGCATCCCCAAAACTGCTTCGCCCGTCTCCGACTTTTATATCCCGGAGCTCCGCCCTGTTGTTCCATCCCGTTCTTTGCTCCACCCCCCCTCGAGGCACTTCGAGAAAGGTCTCGAAGAGGGGCGTTCTTCCTCCCTGGCCGCGTCACACCGCGCATCCACCAATCGGGCGCCAGCTGCCCTCCCCTCGCTTCTCCTCCCTCGCACCAAGTGCGGAGAAGAATGGCGCGAAAAGTCACCAAGTCCATTGTTGGTTTTTGTTTGAACTAAAAGATAGAAAAAGAAAAACGACTGACTCAAAGCGTCGCAGCCCGAATGAATCACATTTAT
>NC_140962.1:16607358-16622358 GCF_056783735.1 Eptatretus burgeri | reverse complement strand
TGACTGCAGCCCTAACAACAGCGCCACCACTTTCAAGTCTCCGCAGATGTGCCAGTTGAAGTCATTGTACTTGATGGAATCAAGCAGCTGCCGCATAGTCTCATAGGTCTCTGTCATGCCGAACGCGTGAGCCAGTGGGACTGATGGTTTCTCGTTGTCATTGTGGAGCAAAACAGCCTTCAAGCTGTTCTTCCCCGAGTCGATGAAGAGGCGCCAGTCTGCAGGATCGTGATCACACCCAAGTTCTTTCAACAGACCGTTGATGTCACTGCAGAATGTCATCGTGTCTTCCATCTCAAAGAACTCAGCCATGTCTCTGTGACGTGCTCTGAACAAGGATATCTTGGTGTTAGGTTCAAGTAGTTGTCAGTTCCTTTGCAGCCTTGATCTGCTGCAGCCTTGATCCAAGCAGCTCTGCCTTCGCCTTTGACAGCGAGAGATCTCTTGCAAGATCATTTAAGTCTCCCTGGTTCAGAAGGTGTGATTCTTGAGTGTCGGGTTCAAAAGGTTCATCATCACCATCCTCTTCACCACTGCTTACAGCTATGTTCTGATCAGCTGGAGGTGTTGGAACGGGGTTCTCGTCATCATGAGGCACAGGTTTACGAGCAGAGACGCAGTCAGCATACTTGATGTGACCTTTATTCTTCTTGTTGAAGCCGGCGATGCTTGTGCAGCAGAAATAACAATCATCATGATGATTCTGCGGCTCACGCCATATCATGGGCACCGCAAATGGCATGCTCGCGCGCTTGCCCACCAACCACTGAGTCAAGGTTGTGTGACAGCTTGTGCAGCAGATGTGTGGTGCCCAGCTCTGTTCTTGGTCCCCCACCTTACACCCGAAGTAGTGAAAGTAGGCGGCCTTCATTTTCACTGCTGTAGATATACTTCGCTGTTGATCTTTTTTGGTATACCGACCACAGACATAACAGAAGTTGTCAGGATGATTGGTACAGGAACGCCTACTCATCTTTATCTGAAAGAAAGAAATATAACACAAGTTAACAACAATTGTACGAAATAGACATGTTAAAGACATATGTAAATTTCATTGAAATCCTGACTTCTAGGCAATGGGAATATTTCTGTTCCTGAAAATCCTGACGTGATACAGCAAAACGGTTATGATTTTTGAAATCAGCGTACCCAAATTAGTCTTAATCACTTTACACATCTCCAGTAAAAAAATTTTTTTGAAATTTGTTGTTCAGTGTTATCAATATTGTGCCATATCTTTGCTCACAGATGACATATTTGGGTGATTTCAACTTCTAGAATGGGTATTTTGTATATAAGGATGCATTTAGAATACTTTTAAGCTTCCCTGGAACAAAATCTCATTTGCATAAATCCAATATGGCTGCCAAATATCAATATTTTGCCACATCTTTGCTCTTGGATGATATATTTGAGCCATTTCAACTTCTAGTATATATGTATATATATATATATATATATATATATATATATATATATATATATTGCATACAAGAATGCATTTGGAGTATTTATCAATATTATTGGATGTATTTTGATACACATCTCATTTGCATAAATCCAATATGGCTGCCAAGTATCAATATTTTGCCATATATTTACTCTCAGACAACAGGTTTGAGCAGTTTATATTTCTAGAATATTTGAGGGGATCAAAGGCTAAATTTGGGATAGTTTAATATTTTGATTGGATGGGTTTAAATAAAATGATGGATGAATTTAATAAAATCCAATATGGCCACCAAATATCGATATTTTGTGATCAAATTTATGACAGTCACTTATTTGGCTAGTGTTTCATTGCAGGCATATTAATACCCTACTGAAGATGCCCATCAAGGTCATCATTATAGTCATCAGTGAAATCTGGTAGCTGTGAGTTGGCACAACTTGTCCCACGGCATTCTCCACAAACAGCACTGCAATGCAGACTATACGTTCTGCATGTGCACCTCTTTGTATCACAGTCTGTTATGCAGTTACAGCAGATGACATCCAGTAGTTTTGATGGGGCTGCAAGCTGGTCAGTTTGTATTGGCAAACATTGTCCATCCACCATGTGCCATTCCCACTCTTCCGGCTTCATATTGATGCTTCTTCCTTTTCACTCCATCATCTGATAATATACACGGAGGCTGTGATACTTTGTAGCTGCTGAGGTTGGGGGTAGAGTTTGAGGTTCTACATGAGATGTGCTCTTGGAAACCTTCTCACAAAATCGCCTGTATCGTAAAGTGTCCAGTCCTTGTTCTTTGGCACCACCATATAATGACACAAGTGCTTTTTCTCCTGCTGCAATAATGTCCTGTTTTGCCACATGTCCTTCTTGGCTGAACACCTTAGCTTGCTGGCGGAACAGGGCAACACTCTTGATCTTCCTTACTGCTAAACCCTTTCCCAATCCAAACAGGCGAGAAGTTGTATCGCAGCCAAGGATTGCATGGATAAATAACACATGGTCACAAACATCAGGACCAAGAAATTTCTTAGACTGCTTTATCCACCATATCCTGGTCTTTTTGCTGATTGCCTGGGCTCTGGGGCCAGGAACAAGTCATGTGCATCCAGTTCAGCATGATGCAGTAGGAGGATGAGCAAGTCCGTGTCATCCCCTATCCGGACAGTGTCTTTGATTCTAGCAGATGCAACAGCTGTTTGGACAATGAGCACATCAGCATCATGCTTTGCATGATCTATATTACACCCAGCCCGCTCTAGTTTGTCGCTAAGATAAACAATAAATCGCTGTTTGTTTGTCACATTTTTCAAGAATTCCTCCTTCTTGGACTGTATTATAACCATTCCACCAGTGAAGTTTACTGTCATGCCTGAACAAGCCCCTGTCCTTCTCGTGTGCGTGGCATCTTTTGTTGTTGCACCATCTTGGTATCCATCAAAGATAATGGTAGAGACCCATATTTATGTGCAACATATGTGACATAAAGCTGACTGACACTCTCGTATGTGGAACCTCTTGGCCATGGAAGACAATGAAGTAGCGCACCACCATCAACAATATACTGGACATTTCCAATTGGTTCTCGTTGCTCCCCTTGCATGGTCTTCCAGAGAACATCGGCAAGGACAGCCTTATTGGCCTGCAGGGGAAGGAAGGAAGATTCAAACAATGCTGGGGGGTAACTACACAGTTAATATTTGAAGAGTGACTGTAGATCTTCACAGCGCTCCCCAATGGTAACTAGTCTCTGGAAGATCAACTGTGGATCTACCTTCACAGATTCTCCTTTGATCTTGACAGTTGATCTTGAATTAAGTGTCACTGCTCGATCACATTTCCGGAAGGTAAACTCTTCTACAGATTTCCCAACCATGGATGCTAGAATCTTCTCCAACTGTTCTTGATCTTTCAACATTGACTCCTTCCTGGGCTGTCATGCCATTTGCAATGTTAAACAGGGACGGATCCCATGCGACTGGATCTCTCTCCCTGAGATAGCTGATAAGATCAAGGGTGTCATTGACATCTCTAGCTTGTCTAGCTTTTGACAGGTCTTTGTGCTGGTCACTGGTTTCAAATGAGATGCCACTGAGCTTCTGCATTGCCTCGTTGATATTTTCACATGCTGGCATGGAAAGGACCCACACCAAACGCTGAGTTTCTGTCATTCCTTTTCCTCTTGTCAGGCCTCCATGTGTCTTTATACTTCTCATCAGCACTTGCTCAATTGTGAGATCCATGGATAGTCCTGCCTAGTACCTATCACTGCGTCTCACCACATGGTATCCTTTCTCAAATTGCTGATGGACATCTGGATGACTTTCTGGCAGATTAAGTATCATTTGCAGGTATACATATACAGACTTTGCATATAGCGTGTGTCCTAGATGCATCCAATTAAATTTTTAAGTATTACAAATGCATCCTTGGATCCAACGATCTCATTATAGAAACTTAAATCACTAAAATACATCATCTTAGAGCAAAGACTTGGCAAGATATTGATATTTGGTGGCCATATTAGATTTATGCAAATGAGATTTTGTTCCAGGGAAGTTTAAAAGTATGCTAAATGTATCCTTATATACAAATACCCATTATTGAAGTTGAAATCACTCAAATATGTCATCTGTGAGCAAAGATATGGCACTATATTGATAATTGGCCGCCATATTGGATTTATGCAAATTAGATGCATTTCCGCAACAGGGATTTCTTAGGACTTTTAGTATGATGTTCTGGGGACCTCATAGAAATGCATTGCACTAAAAAAATTCTGTTGCAATTTGTTCCCGATCAAGTGAAAAAATGGGCTAGATTGCCTGGACTATAGTGTCGATTTTCGATTTCACCAGTGATGTCACATCTTGAAGCCATCTTGATCTGAATGGTAGCTTTACATTAGAGAAACAGCGTATTTCAAGCTCGGATTAAGATACTGATTCCACCATCATGAGCAACTCTGATGGTTCGCAGTATGTTGAAACTGATCAGTGGGATTTGAAAGAAAAGGTTGGCTGAAGACAAAATTCGTAATGGAAATGCTTTCAGGTGAATTGTGGAGCCATATTGTTTTCAGCATTGAGCAAGCGATTCAGACGAAGAAGGCGCAAGAGTTCGTGAAGATGAAAACATTGGTCGCATGTCCACTACAAACTGATAGGCTTTGTTTTCCATTTAATTGGTGGCATATAAGGGCGGGATTTTGTATTGATTGATAAATCAGTTTATATATTACTCGGGCAGATCAAATACTCATGATCGCCCAACAGCCGACACTGCCCAGGCACAGACACCGCGTACAAATGGGCAACAAACACTTTGTCCCACCGTCACAGGCTGACCAGATGTCTTGTATGTTATGGAACAAATCTCACACTCTCACGATGGGACAATCCTGACAAATCTCACACTCTCACAATGTCTCTAAGAAAGGACCATTTGGAACCACTACCCCCCTGACTCCCCCCACATCTTCCCCCATCCAAAACCATGATCTTTTCGACCCCCATTAATCCACCCCAACACCACCTCTTTCAAATTCCCTTCTTTCCTTCCTGAAAGTCTCTGTAGTGCCCATCTTGTATTCCCTGTGTTCCCTGCCCCATTCCTCTCCCTTCCACAGATCTAATATGTATGGTTATTTAAAAAAAATAATAATATACTGTATGGTTATGTAGTTTTGAACATTTTACAATTACACAAGGAATAGGCATCCAACCATCCTTGACCATGTTGTGGAACATTGGCCGAGGCCTTTGTTTTTTTTTCTTCTGTCCTCACTTTTGCACATTTATTCACTTTTAAATTCCCTTTCTTCACAACTGCTTGAGCGATTGACACTAAACTTTCAACATAGGAGTGCCTACCCATTAGTATATGCTGATGTGTTGTCATTTGGGGAATCGTCAAAATTTTGGGTTAATTTTTGCCAACCTAATTTTTTAGTGACTCTGGACCATAAATTTATCAAAAATTCAGGTTGGCATTTTTTTGGCCGCCATCTTGGATTACTGGCCGCCATCTTGAAATTTGCTATATAAAAACACATTATTGCCCATATCTCGACCAATAATAGTTGGATTTTGATGATGTTGATTTCTAAATATGTATAATTACACACTGGCCACATTGAACTACAACTACATTACTTTAACCATGATGTTGAGTCACCAATTTCAAACTTGTATCACTTTTAGTCTGTTGTAAGGGTTGAATTAGCAATTTTTCCTTATATGAAGAAATTTAAAGTGCGAAAACAGTTATTCATCAGAATCAGTTTCTTGATCTGACATGCAGTCCTGTTGGGTATTCATACAGCTCTCTGGATTGGCTTCACACTTGCACAATTCTGTGCACTCTAAATTGTTTTGCTTGCAAGAACAACGAGCATTCCACAAACTTTTGCTGCAACCACACCTCACCAATTCAGGGGCTGGAGGCATTTTGGACAGAATTGGTTTCAGTTCACTGGTAGATTCTCGATACCATCCAAGCTTTGTTGGGTCAAGACAAGAGGGCTTTGGAACAAGTACTTCCTGCCACATATGGCACTGTACATGAGCTCGGCGAATGTGTTCCACCATGGCACCTTGTGTGGGTGGTAACTTCTCCACACCTTGATATACGTTCACGGTACGGAATGCATTCCATCGCAATTCCTTAGCTTCAGTATGACACATCCTTGGCATTCAAGAGTTTACAGATGAAATCTTCACAACCTGTGAGTACTTGTGGTGTCGGTTCCTGACCTTTGCCCAATTCTGTCAGAGCACAGATCACATTGTCTTCTGCTGTTGTGAATGCTTTCCACCAGCTAGTCTTGCTCTTCCCAGAGATTCATCCAGTAGTGTCACATCCACTTATTGCATGTAATCCTCTTCATGCTGAGACTTTGCTGGCACCAAGTACATTATAGATTGGTTGCAGTTTAACATGCTGTCAGTTTGTGCTTGTACCCATGATGACTGTTGCTTCACTACCCAACTGTGGTAACTCTGACAATGCCAAGACCAACACGTCAGTGTCAGATGCATATATGTGAACATGAAATCCTGATTTGTGTATTTCTGCAACATACAGGATGAGAAGAGTGTCTGCTTCTTCTTGGCTACTGTTAAGGTCCACTATATCTGCTGGAGACTGGTTGGTGGATACACCCAGATGGGTTACTGTTGTGACTTGTGACTTACAGTTCTCTGCTACCTTTTGAACAAGATAGAGTGTCAACAGCTCCTTGGTTTTCGTACTGTGCAGAAAGGTAGTGAAGTCATTAATCTTTGTCGAGTCATCTATCTTGTAATCAGGAGTACGAGATGATCTCCCTCCAGTGCGTCTTTGTCTGGTGTTGTATTTCATTGATGCTTGAATGCTATAGTTATCAAACACTACACATGCGATGCTGTAATCGGAGGACTTCCTATCTATGGCATTCAAAAAGTAGTTAGCCAGATCACTGCATTTTTGATCGATTCTTTAGCCACATTCAGTTCATTGACCACAGTCATACCATCGAAGACTATGCATGTTTGCTCTACGATTGCTACTTCTTCTGGAGATGGTTCCTCTGTCACTGGCTCATCTGCAACGAGAGCCTCCAGTTGATGAATTAACTGTGATTTATCTTCACATGGATGAAGACTTCCATCAGCTTTCATTAGCATACTGTTTGTAGTGGAGAACTCATAGTTTCCAATAACCTCTTTGAGATCGATCTCACGTGTAGAGCGTGTGATAACAAGGAGACGGGCCATCATGAAATTGGATGCCTTCAAATTGACTTCAGTTGATCCAGATGCTACCTTTATTGTTGTACACCCTGCATTCCAGCCAAGCACTTTCACCTTTGTCATTTTGTCCCATAGATTATTTTTCCCTTGGATTCTCTCCTTTACAAAATTGCAGTAAGCAGTTCTACCTCTCTCTTCAGTGCCAAGTATACTATCTTGAACATTTTGTGGCATGATGACATTTGTTGTGATGTACAACTTCATTTCTGTACCATCCTTCACACTTGGACACTGTGAAAGGATTCGACTTTGACAGGACTTCTTTCAGTTGTAGAACATTATTTTCTTGGCGCATCACTATGCTGTTGGAGAGGGCATGGTGAGTATCACGTGTAACTTTTGACATTCCCAACATTTCTTCCATTTCCTGTGATATAGCTGTTAAGTGTGGTGTGCTGAGGCAATACCGTAGAAGTGCTTGGGGATTGTTGGCTATACCAGAGATGCCACCATCTCCTTTGTGGACTTTGTTGATATTGTTGTAGTTGACGAAATTCACAAACCACCATTCAGGTCCCTTAGGTGAGATATCTCTGTAAGTATATGTGTAGTTAGGCCCAAACCCGTTGTTTCGAGGGAATAAATGTCATTCAGTCGGGCTGCGACTCTTCAGGATAGCCGTTTTTCTTTTACTATCTTTATTTTGGACCAGCCGCCATCACACAACAACCACCAACCACAACGCCGCTTCACAACAACCACCAACCACAACGCCGCTTCACAACAACCACCAACCACAACGCCGCTTCACAACAACCACCAACCACAACGCCGCTTCACAACAACAGCCACGACCTTTACCGTCACAACTCGCCACCATCGCATCACCGTCATTCCCACGCCACTTGTGGGCGCCGATGCTGGGCTCGTGCGGGGCGCGCACCGAGCAGCGTGTTCAGAGACATCACAGACTTTCCGAAGAAAAACGGATCAAAAACGACTCACGCCCACTTCTGTTCCGTCCTATCGGCGAGCTGGGGCGATTTGGCCCCGCCTCCAGGGCGTTGGAGTGAGGACGCTATATGCAAATTCATGGATCAAAAAGCATTCACGCCCACTTTTCCTCGGTCCAATGGGGAGCCAGTTAGAGAGGTGAAGGGTCGGAGGCAGAGGGTCAAAGGTGAAGGAGCGAAGCCACGGGGCTTATATAAACGGCTGCGTTCGTCAGTAAAGGAAGTTGAGAGTGGTGCGTTGGAACGAGTTGTCGGTGGAGCTAGGAAGAAGAGTCAGAGTTCGGAGGGGAGAAGTCAAGAGTGAAGAGTTGGGACGAGCCAAGAGAGGAGACGGAGAGGGCGATTAGACGGAGCTGTGGAGAGGTGGCGGCGGCGAAGGCGGACGAGGGGGTGCTCGCGTCGGTGCCGGGAGCTGCAGTGGGAGAGGCCGGCGGCGCGACCGAGGTCGAGGTGGAGACGCTCGTCGCAGGACCCGAGACAGGGTGATATCCTCCTCCCCCCCGAGCATCAACAACCCCCTCCTGTTTCCCCCCGCGCTGAGATAGTGCGACAAGGGGGCCCCTTTCCCACCCCCTACCAGACACTGTCCGCGAGGCCCGCGGAGTTGAGGCGCCACCGCCGCTCTGCGTCTCATCATCAGACGGGTAGGCCCGACACGGTCTCGGCCCCAGGCCCGCCTACCCCCCTCATCCTTGAGGGTGGTTCTTTTCTTTTGCTTTGGGTATCTGTGTTGTCGGCGCCGTCTGTGAAGTAAAATTGTATAAGTGTTGCCGTGTGCTCGGTAGTCGGATAGCTCTGCATTGTGTTTCTCTTTTATATTTGCTTTTTGTGTAATATTGTGTTTCTTCTCCTTTTACATGTGCTTTTGGTGTAATTGTATATGTGTGCTTCCCGTTCATCGCGAAATAAATGTGAGTTATGTTGAACTGTTTTCCCGCTTCGCTTCGTCTTTTCTTTCATTGAATCTCCATCTTGCTTCACGTAAAGGGTTGGTCGTGGGCTAAAACGCCCAATAATTAATCGAACCGTCGAGGCCGACGAATAACACCGCTCGGTTATCCCGATAGTACGGAACGGGTCGCTTAAAGTGGCCCGTGTCCGAAGTCGACCTGCGGCGAGGTGCGATCGCCCGGTCTACCCTCCGTGTGGGTACTTAGGTAGGTCGAATTTGGCGAGCAACCCTATCCCACGCGGAGGCCGATTGGCACGATCGTGGTGAGACCGAAAGGTCCACCCGTGACTCGTTCCCGGCGTTAGTCCGAGAGGGTCACGACTGGATTGTCCGTCCGGTGGGCGACGTGCCGCGATTCGAGTTACGTGGCCGTTCGCACGCCGGCGGGCGCGAATCCGCAACACTGGTGTCAGGAGTGGGATATAAACCCATCGCCCTCCTCGCGGCACTGGTATCGGAGAACGGGAAAACGGGCTCTCCTGTCTCCGGCTAAATTCACGGGAATCGGTCCAGGGGTGAGAGGAGCGACCCCCGATTCCCTCCAAATTACGAGCGAGCTAAATTAACCCTTTAAGAGAAGCAAGATGGCGTCTCAAGGCGAGCGGGAGCCGGGGGTATTAGAAATGGATGTAGAATGTGTAGAATCCATGGCTCAGGATGAAATCCCCGTGCAGGAAATGTTGGTTGTACAGGAAAACGAACTCGCCCAACTGAACCCAGAGCCCAAAATGGGTGCGGCAGCGGCCGCGGTGTATGACACCTCCCCTCCCCCTCTCCACCAAAACCCTTCCCCAACCCCTGCCGAAACGGCTCACCCAAGCGCACCCGACATGGCCCAGCTATTCACCATGCTGGCACAAATGAATGCGGAAATGAAAGGCATGAACAAAAAGATGGATACAAATACAAATGAAAAACGAAATGAAAGGAATGAACAAGCAAATGAAGGAAGAAATGAAAGAGCTCCGGGGTGAGACGCAGAACATGGGCCGATGCCTGCAGGCGGGCATGAAGGCCGTTAGCAGGGAGCTTAAAATGGTGACTCCACGTGTAGGAACGAACGAGCTGGGTGGGGGTGCAACGGCTGACAGGCCCGCGGTGGAGGCGGGTGAAAAAATAATTTGGGGGGCGTGTTGGGCGAGGGTCGTGACAATGACCGAAAGGGAAAAATTAAATGGGGAGACCAAAACGTGTGAGACGAGACACGAGGTGACGACAAAGGAAATAAAAATAGTTGAGACAAGAGAGGTAAAGGGTGAAGAGGTGACTGAGTTGGCAGTGACGGTAGCCGGGAAGGGAACGATAGAGGGAAGACTACACGATGAAGACGGGGTAAGTGACGCACACACACACACACACACACGGAGGTAGTGGAGGATAATGGGGGTGAGCTGGTGGACTGGGTGGAGACCCAGTGCGAGCAGCTGGATGGCCTCCTCCAGGAACGAGGGAAGCGAGTATGCCCCCTTGAGGCGAGTCACGACCAGGTGAGTTCGGTCGTGCTTTGCGAGGTCGAGGGGAGGAGTGCTGGGGACAGGTGCACGGAGAGCTTGGGGGGTATAGAGGCCCCGGAGACCCTTGTGGGGACACGAATCCCCAGTGTGGTTGTCTCTGTGTGTGTGGTGCAAGGTGTGAGTGCGTCCCCGTGTGTGGAAGCGACCTCGTGTGTGAGTGGTGTGGTGGCGATGGTGCCGGAGTACGTGCTTCCCAGCACGCCGTGTGTAAAAGGGGCACCGCAAGTGGAAGAGGCCGTGTGTGTGGATGAAACGGCCAGTATGGATGAAACACCGCGGTTGAGTGCCCCCGCGTGTGTGAATGAGGCACGGTGTATGAGTGAGGAACGGTGTGTGGATGAGGAACCGCGGGTGAGTGCCCCCGCGTGTGTGAGTGGTGTGGTTTGTGTGAGGGAAATGGCACGAGTGAGTGGAAGGCCGCGAGTGAGTGGAGCCACGTGTGCGAGGGAGATGGCATGCGTGAGTGAACGGCCGAGTGCAAGGGAGACCGTGTGTGTGAGAGAGCGGTATGTAAGGGAGATGTCGGTGGGCATGTGTGAACATGCAGCCGCGTCTCCCGGGGTGAATGTAATGGAATGGGGTGTGAGCATCGTAGTTACGTGGCCGTTCGCACGCCGGCGGGCGCGAATCCGCAACAATATTGTTACGTCTGAGGGGGGGTATGCATTCAAAGGGTAATTAGGATGTTTAATTAGGTATGCCATGCTGTTCGAGTTTTACCAGGATCTCGATGTAATAAGTAGCAATTCAGTGGTGATAAGTTGTCGAGTAAATGTCCATTTCTTTAAGGGGGAAATGATAATTGTCACGTAATTAGATAGGAGACGGGATAGGGTAAGTGTGTCTGCGTAAACCCTGTTAGTATTCCCTGGAGGCTTGCCGTGACGTCACAGGACAGTGCTGCGGATGGTTCCGCCCCATGATCACGATTGGCGGAAGGCGACGGCGGAGGGCCAATAAAACGGCTCGATTGGAAGTGACGAGGACTGGAGGATAAAAAGGTTCTGTTCGGGGAAAAGGGGTGGGAGGAAGAAGATCGGTAAAGAAAAACCATTTTGGTGGAGGCTGTTGTGCTGGGAGCGTGCTGTTTTGTTGCGCTGATTCAATCCTGGATTCATCGTGTCTCGTGGCCTTGCTGTGCCTCGTGCCTCACCTCGGTTGGCTCTGGGGTTCTGCTGGTTCGGAGTAAGGGGTCGAACGGCGGGCGGACCTGCCTCCCTCTCCTGCTCGCAACTTGGCGCCAGAACTGGCTCCCTGGCGGCTGTGAGCGGACTTGCGCCGACACCAGGAGGTCGACAGCACCACGGTGTCTCCTGCCCCTGACGAGCGCAATGCCAGCTCGTCCGGCGCCAATCCAGGGACTGTTGCGTCTACACCACGGGCCAGCCTGACCACCAGGACCAGCTACGTTGTGTGTGTGTGTGTGTGTGTGTGTGTGTGTGTGTGTGTGTGTGTGTGTGTGTGTGTGTGTGTGTGTGTGTACCTGGCGCCTTAGAGGGTTTGAGATTGGTATATCCATTGGAATTGTTTGTGTTTTCCCCACGCCCGAACCCACACCACCATCCCGTCGAATCGCCCCGGATCCCTCCTCTTGCCGAGTCTTATTATTTCTGGTTAGAGAAATAAATGTTATTAACTCAGTGAAAAGCGACTCGTGCCACCTTCCTCGTCCCGTTTGCGGTAGAGTGATTAAAACCGCCATCTTTGGGTTATAAAAAATAAACCGCCTCCATCGTTTCGGCTCATTCTACGTTGGCGGGACTGTTCAAGTCCCGTGGACGTCACAATATGTTCCTGTGCCTGATCCACACCAACAGCAGTGAAGGGTACACGATTGGTATTAACTGTGAAATTCCCATTTCGGAACTCTCTCCACACCAAAGGGTCACTCTGCTGTAGTTGGTACATCCTTGCTAAATATTCTGGAATATTCTGTGCGTAGTCCAATCTATTGTAGGCAAAGAACGAAATGCACAGCTGTTCCAGAGAGGCCAAATGTAAGTTCCACTGCCTCTGACATGTGCCTCGTATGAATTGAAGCAGATCAGTGACTTGCCGCATGTACATTCGTGCCCACTTATACAAGGGGTACTTTTCATTTGCTGCATCAAATTCATCCATGAGTTTCTGGAAATCAGCTGCTAACATTGCAGATTTCAGTTGCTGGTGAGCTTTATCAACAGTATGTTTTCCACTGCAGGCATGTGTCAGATTCTGTAGACTTGTTTCTAAAGCTTCATATGCATGAGGATGCTTCTCAAAGAAAGCATCAAAGAGTAGGTCTGAGAGGACCTGCAGGGTAAACTGGTGACTATCAATTGCTCGGTTATAATGCTTGCCATTGATTATTTGTGCAACTGTGACATTGCTGTAGATGTCTGCCTGTACCCAAGCTTGATCAATTCCGCTACTCTCAACAGTTTGACCCAGACATCTGAGAGCACACAACACTGTATGAAACTGTCCTGGGGATTCAATCCATTTACCATTACACAGCTGAGGATCAAGGTATGGAAGTTTTAAGACCCTCTTGTACAGATCCATATCCAGCCAGACACAAACTGGCATTTTGTTTTCTGGTTCTGTGTTAATCACATTAATATTGTGAAGGTTGCGTAGTGATGTCACCAAGGTGGGCCATTCATGTGCTGGTGCATTGATTACAGGTAATGCATGGACATTGTCAACTACTTGTTCCTTTGCTAACAACGAATTATAGGCTGACCATACGGGAATATATTGTTTACTCCTTGGTGAAGTCTGATCTGTGTCATCGGGTTGTTCTTCAGGAAGGGGATCTCTGTCTGCAGTTTGTCTGCTTTCACTGGATGTGGTTACATATTTTCTTTTGAAGTTACAACCTAGCAACCATGCAGTGTCATTTTCATTTGATTCCTTGAGTATATCCTGATGCTGAAAAAGCTCAAAACTAGGATAATGAGGGCTAGTCCTTGGTTTAGGGCTTCCTGTGATGGTACATGGCACAATCTCTACCACTGTGTTTGGCACATTTTTTAATTTGCTGTCAGGAGGTATATTAACATTTAGTAGGTCTCTCACATGTTGATCTGTGCCTCCAGGTTCACCTGGCTGGAATATTGCTGATGCAAGAGCATGGAATGAATGGTTTCGCATCAGGTGTATCAACTTTGGCATCAATATTGTCCAGAGCAGCACATAAAGGTTGGTTCGGTAAGAGTCTTGGAGGGATGTATGTTCCGCCATGTTCTTCCATGTTATTCTTCACTGTGCAAGCTATCTGTGAAACACGCTGAAGTGTGTGCTGGTATGACACTCCTGCACCAGCATGGGATACAGCATCAATAATCTTCTTACTCCGCGTGGCATGATAGCAATACAGGGACATGCCCAATGTCAGAGGAGTTTCAGTGCCACTCCGAAACACAGAGGAATCCGATTTAGGTTTGTATGTAACCTGTCTGTTTGATCTGTAAGCTTGCATCATCTGCTGTGATATGTTACTGCATGAATGTCTGATACTTTCAGACTGTACATTTGACTGGGCCGTGCTCTGTCCTTGAATTATCCAACCCAACAATATACTTACCTCTTCAGGAACAATAGTTTCACCAACCAAGGAACCTTTGAATTTCAAGCTATTATTCAGTTCTATTGTTCTCCATATGATTTTTGCAGTAGTAAACATTGCTTGTACATCTTGTCTATCAGTTTTGCTTGCAGCATTATCTACAGCAGCCTCACGGGCCTTACTTGAGTAAATTAGTGATGGTTTAGTGCGGTCACATGGGCGTGTGAATTCCACATCATCGATATTCTTTTCAATAATTTCCTTCAGTGCAGCACGAGTGATAGTTCTGTGTAAACCATACATCATCATCATATTGTCATAATCTTGTTGTACTTTATCAATGCCTATATATTCACCAGAGCTGAGTTTATCTGCAAGGCAACTGTAAAACTCAATTTCTGCAGCCAAGAAATTTACAATCATCTGAATCTTTTTAGTCTTTTTCTGCAACTGGTTGCTTGACTGGGTTGTATTTTTTTCCACTGATTTGCCAGGCAGGTATTATGATACATCAAATCTCTACAAAGTGGGTCCTTTGAATTTATCAGTTCACTGTAGTTCACCTTCCACTCAAAATTGTTGCATTTTTGCACAATCACTGCCATTTTTTCACCAACATTTTGACTTTGACATCTGTGAAGAATATCTGTATTTTTACCCTGACAAAAGAAGCACTCAGCTTTATTGAACTTCCTTATTTGGGAACGTGTGCATCGTACTGGTGCAGAAGAAGATTGTGTAGAGCTACAAGATCTAGGGCAACCTCTCTTTTGCTTTAGCTGG
>NC_140962.1:16592358-16599858 GCF_056783735.1 Eptatretus burgeri | reverse complement strand
GTGGGTGGGGCTTGTGTGGGTGGGACTTGTGTGGGCGGGGCTTCGGTGGGAGGGGTTTATGTGAGTGGAGCTTGTGTGGGTGGAGCTTGTGTGGACAGGGTTTATGTGGGCAGGGTTTATGTGGGTGAAGCTTGTGTGGGCAGGGTTTATGTGGATGAGGCTGATGTGGATGAGGTTTGTGTGGATAAATGGATGGGTGGATGGGTGGATGGGTGGAGCTTGTGTGGATGGGTGGATAATTTTTTAATTAAATAAACATGTTGTGTGTGGGGAACGAATTAACTAATCACTAATTATGTGAATATGATGAATATGGGTGGAGCTTGTGTGGAGCTTGTGGGGGGTTTGTGTGTGGTGGGGTTTGTGTGGGGTTTGTGTGGGGTTTGTGTGGGGTGGGGTTTGTGTGGAGCTTGTGTGGGGTGGGGTTTATGTGGGTGGGTTTTGTGTGGGCGGAGTCAAAAAGGGGCGGAGTCAAAAAATTTCAATTTATCTTTGTCTTTTGTAATTCCTGTGAATAAAATGAACCTAAAATCTCTTCCCCTTCCAAATCATATATCTTATAAGTCCAAGGAACCGTATCTATTACATCAACAATTTTAAAAAGTTCGTTCGTCCATCTTTTAATATAACCTTTTTCAAAACGAGATTTCCACCTATATATTCTTACGATATCACCAAATTTGAACTTAGGTTTTCTGACATTAATCTCTTTTTCATATTTTAATTTTGTAAATGTTTCTGATGGTTTCATATTTGTTGACGTGTGAATCGTGTCATTATACTTATCCACAATATCCTGAATAAAAGATGACCATTGTTGTGAACCGAGTTGTGTGAATTTTTTATATAGTCTCTCTTTTAAGGTACGATTAAAACGTTCAACAACAACTGCCTTCCCTTCATTAAAGGTACTGTATAATGTAATACTGTTATTTTTTAGAAAATTCATAAATGTCTTGTTATAAAACTCTCTCCCCTCATCAGTCCACAATTTTTTAGGTTTTCTCTTACTTTTATTAAATATCTGTTGAAAGGCTTACATAAGAGTATTACCTGTTTTGTTTTTTAATGGTACAACCCATGCGTATCTACTCCTCAAATCAATAACGGTTAAAGCATACTTGTACCCCTTATCATTATTGAGTTCAATCAAATCAGCAGACCAGATATAATCTACTTCCTTGGAATAAACTTTCCTTCTCTGAAACTTTGTGAATATTGGTTTATGTAATTCATCAGCTAATTGCTCTTCAGTCTTAATGACATCATTCGAGCCTATAAGTTTTTTGAATTCCCAAGTCCAAGTTTCAATTTAGCACTGATCATCTTCTTCACAATGAACCGATCAACTTTTTCTCTCAAGGTTGGATTTTGTATCAGAGACAAATTATACAACATTTCTCTATCGGCTTCATGCTTTTCTTCCAACGTTGTGGTATTCCCATAATCAATATCGTGTCTCATGCACACTTCATCAACTCTATTGATTGGTTTACTCCAGGATTTAGGATTGTCTGCCTCATCTAATCTTTTATCCAAGTTTGTGCCTGGACCACAGAAAGAATACCCTGGAAGATGTAATTCCCCTGGTATTCCAGTAGTTGTAAATTTACTTCCTGATAAAAACTTTTGTATATCTCCTCCTCGTTTGTGTTTGGAGATAAATTGATTTTTTTTTGAACCACACACCGAACATATACCTTTTTGTATAACCCTGTTCTTTTTAATTTTAATATATGAAATATTTTTAGTATTAGTTTTCTTTTTACATTTGAGACAATAACTCATTTATTTATGTGAAAAATTCCTGCAGAGTGCAAAAACCTTTTTAGTTTCCAACATGCACATTTGAATCTTAATTTTTAAAACATAAAGAATCCTAAGAAATGCCTTCACTCTCTCCTCCATTTATTTAAGAAAAAAAATAAAAATGAAAAACTTGAATTAAAATGAATATCTTGTCGATGTCAATATTCTTGTCGAAAGTATTGCAAATAGACTTGTCAATTCTTTGTTTTCCTCCTCGGTGGGTTGAGTTATTTTCTGTAATACCCCCAATCCTTTTTTAATCTCACTGGTTTCCATATTTTGATATTTATTTTGTCTCGCTCTTTCCTCCCTCTCCTTCTCCCTCTCCTTCTCTCTCTCTCCTCCCTCTCCTTCTCTCTCTCCTCCTTCTCTTTCTTCTCCCTCTCCTCCTTCTCTCTCTTCTCCTTTTCCTCCTTCTCTTTCTTCTCCCTCTCCTCCTTCTCTCTCTTCTCCTTTTCCTCCTCTTCCCTCTCTTCTTCAACTCCTTCCTCATCCCTTATTATCCTTGAATCGCTTACACCCCATAGAATATCATACATATATTCATCAGGATTTCTTGTTATTCCTGTATCCAAAATAATTTTTTTACAACAGGAAACCAATAAAATTTCTTTTGAATTTCTAAAAGAGCCTTACCTTTTCTTAACTTTATAATTTTTTCATTATTTAACATTTTCATTAAATCTAAAGTTGTCGGTTTATCAACATCAGCATAATGCCAAGCTTTTATTGAAAATACCTCATTCTTATGTTGTAGAACATATTTGTTAAAATACCAAATACCCTTTTCTTGAAGGTATGCTTGGACACAGAAATGATAATTTTCTTGAAGCCTTCTTGCTGTCATTTATGTATTAGAAATATCTTCTTCTTCTTCTTTCGGCTGCTCCCGTAAGGGGTCGCCACAGCGGATCATCCGTATGATCCGCATCGTGATTTGGCACATGTTTTACGCCGGATGCCCTTCCTGACGCAACCCTGGTCGCCTCTTACGACACAGGGATATGGTACACCTAT
Organism: Eptatretus burgeri; assembly: GCF_056783735.1. Classification (NCBI taxonomy): domain Eukaryota; kingdom Metazoa; phylum Chordata; class Myxini; order Myxiniformes; family Myxinidae; genus Eptatretus; species Eptatretus burgeri. Next base: position 16,597,032 of record NC_140962.1, on the reverse strand, counting down.
TTTAACCGGGGTATACACCGGCCCAGTAAACTGGTACTCTTTTCGCCGACCTCGGAAGGATGACAGGCTGAGTCAACCCCCTGGTGTATTAATTCAGTGGCCCAATGGGGCTTGAACTCAGGACCTCTTGGATCCCAAGCCACTGCCCTAACCACTGCGCCAACACCAGGCTCTATGTATTAGAAATATATGTTAGAATAATATTATGGCACGAAACACCTCCCCATCTTCCCATAGTTAAATCATTTTGTATTTCCTTCCTTATTATATATAATCCTGTTTTTTTGTTTTCATGAGATAAACAAGGGCAAAACCATTATTATATTTACCCTTATTAAATTCTTTTATTTGTTGTTTACTAATCGTGGCCCCACAAAACTCATTCTCGATACCAAGTGGATAATATTCTTCCTTACGAGACTGATTTAATTGTTCCAGGTCTTCGAGGTTAATTTTAAATGTCCAATTATACCCTAAATCATTCATATCATACCCCCATTGTTCTATTCTCATACAAACGATACGCCCTTCTTTATAAAAATTTATTTTAATTCGAACTGTGAATGCTGTATGACCTGGAGATAATATCAACACTCCTGTATCTTTGGAATACATGGCCGTTTTATTTAAGGATATATATTGTGATAAATCGCTTAATCTCACCAAGTCATTCGCGTCAGTCGGGCTTGGATAATTTTTTAATTTATAAGCATTTTTCATGTTAATATTTTTGGTTATATTATATTTATGTCATTCAGCCTGTGCCTTTGTGTAATAATTTGATAAATCAATATCCAGTTCTTGAGATACACCAAAGATAGAACCATCTTTACCAACATAAGTCATTTATATTGGATTAAAAATAATATCATAAACTTTTTTATTTTTGTTGAGTTGAAATAACACATATAGACATAATTGACCACAACACTTGGAATTTAATTCTTGGACTTGAAATGTTTGATAAACACCATTCTGTAAGAATTTTATGACTTCAACAGGTTTTATTTTATGACTATGAAGACCAAAACTATCAAAATAATATTTGTCTTGACTATTAAAAATACAAACCCAATGAGAACTGTTCCCATTATTATCTTCTAAGTTCATAATAATATTCTTTGTATGTTTCGGCACATTTGTTAATTCATCTCTCATACAAATAACCACATTATGAATTTTTAATTTCTTACAATATTTGACAAGTTGTAAATTTGATGTTGTATTCTTTCCAAATTCTTTAAACCACTCATCAATGCTCATTTATTTATTAGAAAGATATAATCCATTACCTCTTTTCGTTAATTTTACACCTGCTTGTGCTATAGAAGAAAGCATATCTCCAACTAACAATCTCGCTTTATCAGGCAGACCTTCAAGTTTTTCAGCAAAATCTACAATTGCACCACTTCCACTAATTTGTTTCTCCAACTCTTTGTTATGTCTTTCCAATTATTTTTGAGCCTGGAGTTGAGCCTTCCTTTCGTTGGCAGTTTTCACCGCTGTTGAAATACCACCCGTCAATGCTCCAACCGCATTTAAACCAGCAAATAAAGGAATTAGAAATGGGAGAAATCCTCCACTCGTCTCTCTTATTGAATATTTTTTCAACATTGGTTTTGTCATTTTAATTTTAAGTGAGCCAGTGTCATTCAAGATTTTAACCTGTTCTCTTGTGAGCAAAACATCAATTCTTACTGCTCCTTTTCTCTGAATTGTATTAACGTTAATCGTACAAGGCTTTTGATTTTGAACACAAGATGATAGTTTCTGAAGATTGATTTGATTAACATATACCCCAGTTGGTACTTTGCCACTCATTTATTCAACAAAAAATTATGTGAGACGAATCATCACACCATTATCTGTATTAATCTGCAATTCTGTTTCTTCCAAAAGCAAACAATATGTATCAACTTCTTCACTCTCTCCTCTTTCAATGTATAGGGAAGTATCCACTCGATTTGACTTTATAGTTTCCTTTTGAGCGCTCAGGTCAAACGCATAGATTGAATACAAACTTTTAAATGCTGTCATATCCAAAATAGGTTCTTTATTTCCATTACTTTCACATACCTTTTGGTAAGACTTGTATGCTTCAGCAAAATCATTTTTTTCCCAATTAATTTCCAATCTATCTCGTGGATAAAATGTTCCATCTCGAGAAACGTGAAGTTGTTTCACCTTAGCATTATCACTCAATGCATTATTCTTATCAGTCGCAGTATCACCATCTGGCTTTTTAAAAATGATCCACAGATATCGTGGCTTTCCTTCCAGAACACCCAAATTCCACGTGTAAGTAGTTTGGTTGAGTTTAACGTGTTGACATCTTCTTTTGAGGTATGATACACTGAGTGGTTTCTTTGAGTTAAGTCTTCGATTCAACATCTCTTCTGTTTTAAGATTAGGAGTATATTCACTGATATACCAACTCATTTCCTCAATTACAAATTTATTCTGATCACCAAAAGCACTACCAACACCAAAAAGCAATCGATTTTCATTATCATTCCTTTGTAGTTGAAATCTAATTTTAAGACCATACAGAACTTTATCATGATCACAAAATCCAAATATACCTTTAAGAGGAACTGCCACAGTAAAACTATTTTCTGCTTTTGTATCATCATTATACGCTCCTTTCCTTTGAGTATATCCAGGGTCTGTGTTTGTTCCCGTTGACATATCAGGAATAAAACCTTCGACAGACCCCTTTCCCATTCTATCACTGAATGTATAGAGTGTAAATTTCATCATTTCAGATACAGCAGAGACATAATCAACCGCTTCAACTTCTTGTGTTCCAATATACAAACGCACACGATCATACATTTTCCAGAAGAAATCATTTACAAGTGTAGCGTTTGTGTTATTCCCAGCTTTAGTGAATTTAAATTTACACAACAAGAAACTTTCGGAGAGATTCAAATAGGTTTGTTGATTATTTATTTCAAAACTTTTTGTACCATTCGTATGCCAGTCTGTTCCAGTTATTGCATTTACCTTGAAGTAATCTTTTTTAGTGGAGTTTGAGATAATAATAGTATCATCCAAATCATAGATACTATCAATTGCTTCCATACTTGTATTTATTTAGGAAAAAAGATGTTAAAACTTTTGAAACCCTGATCCAAGTATTTGAATTATTTTCTGTCGTTCTTGGGGGGACAACTGAGTTTTGCCTTTCTTAATTTCTTTTATTGCTTGTAATTTATGAGATTCCTTCTGGGCATCTTTGATGCTCTTTGCAACACCTGCGACATTTCCCACAGCAGAAGCAGTTGAACCAATTAGATCTTTATGTTTAAGAATAGTTGAACCAATACCCATTAGAGTATCAATTATCCCATCTCCTCTAAATTGATGTCCAACACCCCTTTGTCTCTTAGGTTTATAGTATCCTCTACCAAGATACATACCTTCACCCTTGTAGTATGGGGAAAGGAACATCCCATCCCCTGTCATTATTTTATATTTTCCCAACTCGTGTTTCCTCACAATAACCATCGTATTTATTTATTGGAAAACTTCACGTAGGTGAATTCTGATGGATATAACTTCTCCATTAAAAGAAATCATACGATTATCTTGGTCGGTTATCCTAAAATTTACTCTGTGTATGGTTTTTCCTGACACAGGGAGATAAACCAAATTTTTGGGTTCCATGTTGAATTTATAACCAATTGGGGTTGAGTATGCGCTGAATGAAAATATTGCATTTGTTTTTTTTTCCATCATTATAAGCACCATCAATCAAATCACAGTGAATTAACACCGAATTTATTCCTGAGGATATTTGAATGACATTATCACTGTAAAACGTCCCATTAGTTTCAATCTTTTTTGAGGAGAAACCCAATAACTCTCTAAATGAATTATCAATTGTGAAATCAACCTTGTAGTTATTTTTAACTTTAATCGTTGATTTTGACGTATGTTTTTGAATGTCTATAACAATATTTTTTGGTTCATCACCCTGTTCTTTCATAAGACGAGCAATTTCGGAAGATATTTGAGAAATCTCATATGCCTCGGGTGAGACTGTTATCGTTTTGTATCCACTTCCGGGATTATAACTAAACTTGTCATTTTTATCAGTTATATTAAATAAGGTATTATAAGTTTCCATGGACAATAAAGATGCCTCATATTCTTTTGTTGGGTCAAGTTGTAGTGGGTATGGGAATGAAGATGTGTGGTCACTTGTTGTGAAATTGAAACTAAGGATTGTGCTTCTCATCTTATTTAATGAGATAAAATTAATATGAGAATAAAACCAAAAATATATCCCTTAATATCTCATCTTGTTTCACAACAATATATTTATATTTTTCAGTCGTGTGCTTCATGTAATCCTCAAATTTCTTTTTACTACATAATGTAGAACAATTATCTCTCCAAAAATTATTGATATCTATTGAATTTAACTTGAATAAAATAAAAGTATGAGCATTGTTTCTGATGGAACGACGAGGAAGTTGAAAGTACGATTGACTAAGATAAATACAATTACAAGAAGAATGTCTCCCTCTTGTGTAGTAGCTGTCCATTACCGTTTGGTTTCTCTCATTAACACAATCATCAAAGATAACGAGGTTCTTTTTGATTTATTCAAATCTTGGGGAGACGGTATATCATCCCGGTATTATCACTAAGAATACAAGTTATAGG
>NC_140962.1:16582358-16591858 GCF_056783735.1 Eptatretus burgeri | reverse complement strand
TAAGGGACCTGAATGGTGGTTTGCGAATTTGGTAACCACAACACTACCCCCTCCCCTTTTTACAGACTCGTCCCGAGTCGTCAAATTTTCGTGTGCCATCATGTGTAGTTTTCCCCTAGTACATTTTACCTACGGATCCCTGAGTGCGACATTCATGGTATTCGTGTCCCCAAAATAAATAACCTGAGGGCTGCGTAACTACCTAAACAAACTCACTCACACGGACGACTTAAATAAAATTGCCGGCGCTAGACAGACATGCCGGGGGCGCACTCATATGTACAGTACATCTTAACCTTAACTTACAAATTTTACACTAAACCATGGCCCAGGATCATTGAACTCTGCAAAAAGAAAGCAGTTAACAGGGAGCCAGGCTGCTCGCATGCAGTCTCTGGCTCAAACAATGCAGGTGACAGGGAACGTGGCTGGCTGCTCACACGCAGTCCAAGGCCTTCCCTTTTGAACTGAACGCAGTGAACCACAACGGTGCATGGGCTGCACAACGCAGTCTCCGTGCCAGCTCAAGTGGCACACGCAATGAGCACAACGAATGGATGCATGAACACAAACACGGTGCACGGGCCGCCACTGCAGGCCCGTGTTGTAGCTGCCAACAGGGCAGTTCTTGCAGCTTGCAAACTGTTGCCTTGCGGATCCTGGCGCACATGGAAATGAACAGGGGGGGGGGCAAAGCAAAAATTGAACGGGGCTGGTGAACGTGGGCAGTGGGCATGGCATGGCAAAGGCAAGCAGGCAAACACAGCCCGCAGAAGAAGGCCGCTGCAGGCAAACTCAGCCCACAGAACCAGGCCGTTGCAGGCAAACACAGCCGGCAGATGAACTGGCCGGCACAGGCCTTGAAGAAAAACAGCCAGCAGATGAACTGGCCGGCACAGGCCTTGCAGCACAGCAGCTGCAGACGATCCAGCCGGCACAGGCCTTGCAGCACAGCAGCTGCAGACGAAGTTGGCCGGCCTCCGCCTTGAAGCAAAACACGGCCAGCCGATGAAGTTGGCCAGCTCTTGCCGTTCAGTGGAGGTTGGTGGAGGGAGTGCGGTGGTGCTGGCCACTTGGAAGGCGGGCTCGGACCTACCTACCTGTCTCCCTCCCAACCTATCGCCTTTGCCTGTCACTGTACATACCCACTCCCTTAATTTGTCCAAACCCCAATTTAGCCCCCACTTATTTTTTTATTTTTATGTTTACTTCCCCTCTATAAATCGTCCCCTAACCCCCTTTATCGTCCTTGTTCGGCTAACCTATCCTGTCACCTAGCCTACTCCCAACCCCTACGTTCCCTTCCCGGAGGGGAATAAGGGAGAGCTAACGTCCTGTGTCGAGGCCCAACTCAAGCCTCAGAATGGCCTCCCCAGAGTTCAGCGATCTTAACACCAAGTGGGTCCAGCGGCCCACAACGACAGCGAGGGGATGGATGGTGCGGAGGGGTACATCTCCTAATCTACCCTAACCATTTAACTGTTAAACTACCCCGGGGCTTTCAACAAGCGCCTCTCGCTTAAACTATTGGTTCTAACAACCGAGATTCCCGTCGCCTGTGTTGGTGTCCTTACAATTTCGGGCCTCGCCCCCCAATTTTCTCTCCGTGCCCTCACACGGTCTCCTGGCTGGGACACGTGGCTCCCTTTGGCAGGCACGACCCTCTGCCGAATCTCCCGCTATGGCACCCCCGGGCACTACACTGCCTCCGAGCCTACCAGCTCCCTAACACCGGGGAGTGCCCCCCATGGCACCTCCCCTGAAACGCACACGTGGCAGGCCGGCCTCCCGGGCCCCTTTCCGAGGGTCACCCGTGCCCACAACACTGCCCACGCAGCTAATGGCGCCCCCGGCCCCCGCACCAAGCAGGCGCACCCGTGCCCACTACGCTATCCCGGCCCCCCTTGGGCCCATGGCCTACCGCGGCCGACTAGCCTGGTGCCCGGGGTACCCACTCAGCGATACTCACCTTTCGCAGCCACGCTCCCAAGCCCGTCAACAGGGCTCCTGCACCCCTCCAAATGGGTCTCGAGCCTACTTTCCCACCAACAACAAAACGACCTCCATTTTTCAATTTGACTAACCCAGCTAACTCACTTTACTCTGACCCCGGGGTCCCTTGGGCGGGAGTTACTCCTCCCCCCAATCACTCATCGCACCATGCATTCCCCATTCGCTCCATACACACAGACCCGCTGGCCTCACTCACTCACCAAGCACATGCTTCCACTTCACTCACCAACTCTTCAACACACACACCGCTGAACTCTGCCATACTCCTAACTACATCCCCTGACTAACTCGTGCTCCCACGTCGTCCCTTAAACTACAGCACGTTCCTTTTAACACTACGTAGCTAAACTACGTCCCCTCTACACACTCACCAGTCTGTCTCTGTCTCCTAACTCAAAAATTCATTTTATTTCCCAACCTAAATCTGGCTACAATCCCTCTAACTAATCCATTCCACGGACTCCATGAGGACTTACCCCTGCCCCATGGAGTCGGTCTAACTAAGCTAACCCTTCCCCCTAACTAGTTTTCATCCTGTGCCCCGGGTCAAGGGGGTCTTCCACCCCTTGCCCAGGAATCCTGCGCACCCGAAAGTGAGGCTTGTTTTTTTTTTTTATGCGCAGCACCTGCGCGGCAACTCAGAGCTCGCGCACTTTACACCTGCCCGTGACGTCATGCAGCTGCACGTGTTCCTCGTCCCTCCTTGGACGGTACCATCCGGCAGAGATACCCCTCCTGCCGGATTCCAACCACACGTGCAGCCATGACGTCACCGTGCGCAAAAAAAAAAACACAAGCCCCACGTCTCGAGGGGTTCCCCACGCGAACACATGTGCTTTGCCCGTTGGAGCTTAACACACACGATCGCGTGGAGAACCCGTCCGGTCCAAATCCGTTTACCTGCCTAAACTTTGTCCGTCCGCGGGATCGGCAAATCCACCGCTGGCGTTTCCGGACCGGGACTTCACTCTCGCAAGCGAGCACGTGGCGGTCTCGTGCGTTGCACAGCACGAACCGCGTGCTCACTGCTGGGCGAACCCGGCACGGTCCCCGAAACAACTACAGCCGCTACTCGGCTTTCTCTCCTCTGTCGCCGTCTCCATTCCACACACGCATACCTGCATGTTACGACGCACACAGTCCACTCCATCACATTCACACGGGGAGACGCGGCTGCGTGCTCCCGCATGCCAACCGACATCTCCCTCACATACCGCTCTCTCACACACACGGTCTCCCTTGCACACAGCGACCTTGCACACGGCCGTTCACTCACGCATGCGGGGGCACTCACCCGCGGTGGCTCATCCACACACCGTGCCCCACTCATACACGCGGGGGCACTCAACCGCGGTGCCTCATCCACACACGCGGGGCTGGGAAGCACATACTCTGGCACCATCGCCACCACACCACTCACACACGGGGTCGCTTCCACACACGGTGCCGCACTCACACCTTGCACCACACACACAGGGCCAACCACACTGGGGATTCGTGTCCCCACAAGGGTCTCCGGGGCCTCTATACCCCCCAAGCTCTCCGTGCACCTGTCCACAGCACTCCTCCCCTCAACCTCGCAAAGCACGACCGAACTCACCTGGTCGTGACTCACCTCAAGGGGGCATACTCCCTCCCCTCGTTCCTGGAGGAGGCCATCCAGGTGCTCGCACTGGGTCTCTACATAGTCCGCCAGCTCACCCCCATTATCCTCCACTACCTCTGTGTGTGTGTGTGCGTCACTTACCCCGTCTTCCTCGTGTAGTCTTTCCTCTATTTTTTCTATCTCCCGTGTCTCTGCCAACTCTTCACCCTTTACCTCTCTTGTCTCAACTATTATTTCCGTTGTCGTCATTTCGTGTCTCGTCTCACACGTTTTGGTCTCCCCATTTAATTTTTCCCTTTCGGTCACCGTCGATTCCTCTGTCACGACCCTCGCCCAACACGCCCCCCGAATTATTTTTTTACCCGCCTCCACCGCGGGCCTGTCAGCCGTTGCACCCCCTTCCAGCTCGTTTGCTCCCACACGTGGAGTCGCCATTCCCAGCTCTCTGGTCACGGCCTTCATGCCCGCCTGCAGGCATCGGCCCATGTTCTGCGTCTCACCCCTTAGTTCTTTCATTTTTTTTTTCATTTGCTGTGTATTCGCATCCATCGTCGTTTTCACTTCATTTGTATTTGTATCCATCTTTTCATCCATTTTTTGTGTATTCGCATCCATCCTCGTTTTTACTTCGTCCATTTGCTTGTTCATGTTCGCAATCATCTTCGCTGTCGTTTCCGCATACATTTTTGCCAGCATGGTGAATAGCTGGGTCATGTCGGGTGCGCTTGGGTGAGCCGTTTCGTCAGGGGTCGGGGAAGGGTTTTGGTGGAGAGGGGGAGGGGAGGTGTCATACACCGCGGCCGCTGCCGCACCCATTTCGGGCTCTGGGATCAGTTGGGCGAGTCCGTGTTCCTGCACAATCAACATTTCCTGCACGGGGATTCCATCCTGGACCATGGATCCTACACATTCTACATCCATTTCTAATACCCCCGGCTCCCGCTCGCCTTGAGACGCCATCTTGCTTCTCGTGAAGGGTTAATTTCGCTCGCTCGTAATTTGGAGGGAATCGGGGGTCGCTTCTCTCACCCCTGGACCGATTCCCGTGAATTTAGCTGGAGACAGGAGAGCCCGTTTTCCTGTTCTCCGATACCAGTGCTGCGAGGAGGGCGATGGATTTGTATCGCACGACCTGACACCAGTGTTGCGGATTTCGCGCCCGCCGGCGTGCTGACGGCCACGTAACTCGAATCGCGGCACGTCGCCCACCGGACGGACAATCCAGTCGTGACCCTCTCGGACTAACGCCGGGAACCAGTCACGGGTGGACCTTTCGGTCTCACCGCGATCGAGCCAATCAGCCCCCGCGTGGGATAGGGTTGCTCGCCGACCCGACCTACCTAAGTACCCACGCGGAGGGTAGACCGGGCGATCGCACCTCGCCGCAGGTCGACTTCGGACACGGGCCACTTAAGCGACCCGTTCCGTACTATCAGAATAACCGAGCGGTGTTATCGTCGACCTCGACGGTTCGATTAATTATCGGGCGTATTCAGCCCACTACCAACCCTTTACGTGAAGCAAGATGGGGATTCAATAGAGGATAAGACGAAGCGAAGCGGGAGAACAGTTCAATAATAAAGCACATTTATTCGCGGCATACGGGAAGCACACATATACAATTCCACCAAAAGCACACAGAAAAGACACAATTCAATTTACACAAAAAGCAAATGTAAAAGAGAAACACAATGCAGAGCTAATACCGACTACCGAGCACACGGCAACACTTATACAATTTTACTTCACAGACGGCGCCGACAACACATACCCAAAACCAAGGAAAAGAATACCCTCAAGGATGAGGCGGGCCTGAGGCCGAGACCGGGTCGCGCCTACCCGTCTGGTGATGAGACGCGGAGCGGCGATGGCGCCTCAACTCCGCGGGCCTCGCGGAGGGTGTCTGGTAGGGGGTGGGAAAGGGGCCCCCTTGGTCGCACTATCTCAGCGCGGGGGGAAACAGGAGGGGGTTGCTGATGCTCGGGGTATAGAGGATCTTTATTATCCCGCGACGAGCGTCTCCACCTCGGCCAGGTCGCGCTGTCGGCCTCCCTCGGGTGCAGCTCCCTGCACGACGCGAGCACCTCCTCGTCTGGTGTCGCCGCCTTTCCACAGCTCCGTCCCCTCCGTTCCGACTCCAACGCACATGACGAGCAGCTCCACCGCCCGCGAAGTCTTGACTCTCTGTTTCCGACTCTCCTACTCTCCTACTCTCCGACTCCCTTCGTCTCTGGCTGGACTGACGAACACGGTCCTTTTATCCGCCCCGTAGCTTCGCCCTCTCATCTTTGACCCCCTCCCTTCGACCTTTCACCTCGCTCCCCATTGGCCCGAGAAAAAGTGGGCGTGAAGGCTTTTTGATCCATAAATTTGCATATATCGATCGCCCTGGGGGCGGGGCCAATTCGCCCCTCGCTCACCGATTGGACGGCAAAAAGTGGGCGTGTGTCGTTTTTGATCCGTTTTTGAAGCACAAAATCCGTGATTTTGTACACGCTGTTCGGCGCGCGCCCTGCACGAGTCCAACACCGGTACCCACAGGCGGCGCAAGAACGGTGGCGATGCGACGGCTGCGAGGTGTGACATGAAGGTCGTGGCGGTTGTGGTGAAGCGGCGTTGTGGTCGGTGGTTGATGTTGTGGTTGTGGTGGTAATCATGGCGGTTGGTCCAAAATAAAGATAGTAAAAGAAAAACGGCTATCCTGAAGAGTCGCAGCACGCATAAATGACATGTATTCCCACTAGACAACGGGTTTGGGCCTAACTACACATGCACTTACCGAGATACCTCACCTAAGGGGCCTGAATGGTGGTTTGCGAATTTGGTAACCACAACACTACCCCCTCCCCTTTTTACAGACTCGTCCCGAGTCGTCAAATTTTCGTGTGCCATCATGTGTAGTTTTCCCCTAGTACATTTTACCTGCGGATCCCTGAGTGCGACATTCATGGTATTCGTGTCCCCAAAATAAATAACCTGAGGGCTGCGTAACTACCTAAACAAACTCACTCACACGGACGACTTAAATAAAATTGCCGGCGCTAGGACATACATGCCGGGGGCGCTCTCATATTTACAGTACATCTTACCTTAACTTACAAATTTCACACTAAACCATGGCCCAGGATCATTGAACTCTGCAAAAAGAAAGCAGTTAGCAGGGAGCCAGGCTGCCCGCATGCAGTCTCTGGCTCAAACAATGCAGGTGACAGGGAACGTGGCTGGCTGCTCACACGCAGTCCAAGGCCTTCCCTTTTGAACTGAACGCAGTGAACCACAACGGTGCATGGGCTGCACAAACGCAGTCTCCGTGCCAGCTCAAGTGGCACACGCAATGAGCACAACGAATGGATGCATGAACACAAACACGGTGCACGGGCCGCCACTGCAGGCCCGTGTTGTCGCTGCCAACGGGGCAGTTCTCGCAGCTTGCAAACTGTTGCCTTGCGGATCCTGGCGCACATGGAAATGAACAGGGGGGGCAAAGCAAAAATTTAACGGGGCTGGTGAACGTGGGCAGTGGGCATGGCATGGCATAGGTGAGCAGGTAAACACAGCCCGCAGAAGAAAGCCGCTGCAGGCAAACACAGCCCGCAGATGAACTGGCCGGCACAGACCTTGAAGTACCACAGCTGCAGATGAAGCTGGCCAGCTTTTGCCGTCAGTGGAAGTTGGTGGAGGGAGTGCGGTGGTGCTGGCCACTTGGAAGGCGGGCTCGGACCTACCTACCTGTCTCCCTCCCACCTATCGCCTTTGCCTGTCACTGTACATACCCACTCCCTTAATTTGTCAAACCCCAATTTAGCCCCAACTTATTTTTTTGTTGTTTTTATTTTTACTTCCCCTCTATAAATCGTCCCCTAACCCCCTTTATCGTCCTTGTTCGGCTAACCTATCCTGTCACCTAGCCTACTCCCAACCCCTACGTTCCCTTCCCGGAGGGGAACAAGGGAGAGCTAACGTCCTGTGTCGAGGCCCAACGAAGCCTCAGGATGGCCTCCCCAGAGTTCGGCGATCTTAACACCAAGTGGGTCCAGCGGCCCACAACGACAGCGAGGGGATGGATGGTGCGGAGGGTACATCTCCTAATCTACCCTAACCATTTAACTGTTAAACTACCCCGGGGCTTTCAACAAGCGCCTCTTGCTTAAACTATTGGTTCTATAAACCCAGATTCCCGTCGCCTGTGTTGGTGTCCTTACAATTTCGGGCCTCGCCCCCCAATTTTCTCTCCGTGCCCTCACACGGTCTCCTGGCTAGGACACGTGGCTCCCTTTGGCAGGCACGACCCTCTGCCGAATCTCCCGCTATGGCACTCCCGGGCACTACACTGCCTCCGAGCCTACCAGCTCCCTAACACCGGGGAGTGCCCCCCATGGCACCTCCCCTGAAACGCACACGTGGCAGGCCGGCCTCCCGGGCCCCTTTCCGAGGGTCACCCGTGCCCACAACACTGCCCACGCGGCTAATGGCGCCCCGGGCCCCCGCACCAAGCAGGCGCACCCGTGCCCACTACTCTATCCCGGCCCCCCATGGGCCCATGGCCTACCGCGGCCGACTAGCCTGGTGCCCGGGGTACCCACTCAGCGATACTCACCTTTCGCAGCCACGCTCCCAAGCCCGTCAACAGGGCTCCTGCACCCCTCCAAACGGGTTTCGAGCCTACTTTCCCACCAACAGCAAAACGACCTCCATTTTTGTTAATTTGACTAACCCAGCTAACTTACTTTATGCTGACCCCGGGGTCCCTTGGGCGGGAGTCACTCCTCCCCCCAATCACTCATCGCACCATGCATTCCCCATTCACTCCATACACACAGACCCGCTGGCCTCACTCACTCACCAAGCACATGCTTCCACTTCACTCACCAACAACTCTTCAACACACACACCGCTGAACTCTGCTATCCTCCTAACTACCTCCCCTAACTAACTCGTGCTCCCACGTCGTCCCTTATACTACAGCACGTTCCTTTTAACACTACGTAGCTAAGCTACGTCCCCACTACACATTCACAAGTCTGTCACGGTCTCCAAATCAATCATTTTATTTCCCAACCTAAATCTGGCTACAATCCCTCTAACTAATCCATTCCACGGACTCCATGAGGACTTACCCCTGCCCCATGAAGTCGGTCTAGCTAAGCTAACCCTTCCCCCTAACTAGTTTCCATCCTGTGCCCCAGGGTAAGGGGGTCTTCCACCCCTTGCCCAGGAATCCTGTACACCCGAAAGTGAGGCTTGCTTTTTCTTTTTTTTTTTTCCCATGCGCAGCACCTGCGCGGCAACTCAGAGCTCGCGCACTTTGCACCTGCCCGTGACGTCATGCAGCTGCACGTGTTCCTCGTCCCTCCTTGGACGGTACCATCCGGCAGAGATATCCCTCCTGCCGGATTCCAACCCCACGTGCAGCCATGGCGTCACCTTGCGCATAAAAAAAAAAACACAAGCCCCACGTCTCGAGGGGTTCCCCACGCGAACACATGTGCTTTGCCCGTTGGAGCTCAACACACACGATCGCGTGGAGAACCCGTCCGGTCCAAATCCGTTTACCTGCCTAAACTTTGTCCGTCCGCGGGATCGGCAAATCCACCGCGTGCGTTTCCGGACCGGGACTTCACTCTCGCAAGCGAGCACGTGGTGGTCTCGTGCGTTGCACAGCACGAACCGCGTGCTCACTGCTGGGTGAACCCGGCACGGTCCCCGAAACAACTACAGCCGCTACCCGGCTTTCTCTCCTCTGTCGCCGTCTCCGTCGTCGCCATTCAACCCACGCACACCTGCGTGTTACGACGCACACAGTCCACTCCATCACATTCACACCGGGAGACGCGGCTGCGTGCTCCCGCATGCCAACCGACATCTCCCTCTCATACCGCTC
>NC_140962.1:16547358-16577358 GCF_056783735.1 Eptatretus burgeri | reverse complement strand
TGGCTTCACGCTGTGGATACCAACGCATTTCGGATCATTGGCATCTCCCGCGATGAGGCTGAGTCTTTGGGTCTCTCACTCTCTCAGTGCAGGCAGGTCGGTGGTCTTTCTTTCTTCTATTCTATCCTCTCCGGCCTCGCCCCCCTTTCTCTGTCTGAGATATGTTCCCCCCATATTTCCGCAGGGCGCTCAAGGTCCGCCAGCAACCCCCTTCTGGTAAAACTACCAAAATCACGAATCACTGCTCACCTTCACTCTTTCATTCCTCTTTTTTTCCCACCTTTGGAATGAACTCCCTCACTCTAGTCAATCCCACTCTTCCCTCCAGGCCTATAAAACAGCTGGTCACCACCACCTCTTATCATCATCTCCCATCCAAATGCTCGATCTTTTCTACCCCCATTAATCCACGCCAAGCCCACCTCCTTCAAATTCCCTGCTTTTCTTCCTGAAAGTTCCTGTAATGTCCATCTTGTATTCCCCATGTTCCCCGCCCCATCCCTCTCCCTTCCACAGATCTCCAAATGTCTCTGTTCTCCACTGTTTTGTCCTTCCCACTCCTGCCCCTCTTGTCTCATGCCCCCCCCCCTTGCTGTGCGTTGTGTGTTCACTCTCATACGAGCCTTGACAATGTATACAAAAAAAGGAGGAGAAGGAGAAGGAGAAGGAAGAGAAGGAGAATAAGAATGAGGAGGAGGAGAAGGAGAATGAGGAGGAGGAGAAGAAGGAGAAGGAGGAGGAGAAAGAGAATGAGTTGGAGGAGAAGGAGAAGGAGGAGGAGAAAGAGAAGGAAGAGAAGGAGAAGGAAGAGAAGGAGGAGGAGGAGGAGGAGGAGGAGAAGATCCTTTGTAATCTGTCTTTTCTGTCCTTTTGGTAGATTGCAGCCTTGTGGGCCAACTGGGGCACAAGTACAGGTGCCCACAGGGTGATGCCTCAAGCATTAGGGATGGACTAAGGAGTTTTGAGGTGGGGATTTTGGTTGAGTGGGCGGGCAGGCCTTGGTGACGACAGTGTGGAGCATCAGCCATCCTTAAAAAACGGGCTGGCAAACAGTGGAAATAGGCTTGCCTGATGTGGGGGTTCTGCTGGAGAGGACGGACTGTAAGAGAGTTCCCATGGAGGCAAAGCCTGTACTACTAAACAGCCACATCCATTCCTTTTCTGCCCAAAAGCTGCTGCCACAGGTCAAGCCAGCTCTCTCGCTGACCTGCAGAACCACGGGCTCTGCCTGCCTGTGATGGTTCCGGGGGGCTCCATGTCGCACTTGCGGCGCAAGAGCTATATGTAGGGGAGGACCCACGGGGTGGAAACAAGATGAACAAAGCCGCAAACCCTCAGGAAACCCGGAAAGAGGCAGACCTGGGGATCGGGTTAATGGGGGTAGAAAAGATCCGGATGGTGGATGACGCTATAAGGCGGCAAACATCTGTCCTGAAGACCTGGATCAGCGACAATGAGACCAAAGATAGCATGATAGCTGGTTCCTCGTGTTTTTGTCGGCACAGTAGGGCGATTCATCAACGTGTGTGTCATCCCTCGGAATCAGATGGACGTTAAACTGCGCATCTCGTGTTATTTTATTTTTGTTTTGTAAGCTGACGTTTTCCTCGCTTTCAGCGACAAGCGCATTTCCATGTTATCGTTGTTCACTCCAAGGGCGGTGTATGACCTCAGTGACGTCCAACTCGCTGTTTACTTATTTCCTCGTGTTATCTCACTCGTATCATTTAAATGTAAAACATCAATCGTCGTACATCGTGCGTGTTATTGAAGCATGAGGGTCATCGAGTAGTTTTAGCCCTGTACGTGTATAAATTGTCGATGAAATAACCAACGTGCAGAGTCGTGAAGCAGTGTTCGAAATGGTCTCACAACGACATACAGTAATGTCCCGAATAAATCCTGCAATATACTCGTATAAGATTGCTTCGGAAAAAAGAAAATAAATGTATGTATGTATGTATGTATGTATGTATACGCTTTTATTTACAGTATTTATGTTTGTGGAACATTTTGAACATGGCATGTGCCGAAGGCTGTGCTCGTAAACTAACGGTTTGCAACGTTCGAGGCTCGTTTAAATGGCGTGGTTCCTTTCCCGGCCAATAATTCCATCGCTTCTCATCTATTGAGCACGGCTCGGCTACGCAGGGAGAGTGTGGTTCACTTACAGGAAGTGGAGCACTTAACGCCACAGATTTGACCTCTTTTACGGCGCTCGAGTTTGACACGTCGATGTAGACGGAGAGATCGTGGTCCATTTTGGAGGACACGTCGGGACAGGGTAAATGGCATAAAAGGGGTCTCTCTTGATCGTTGAGAATCGATAGACCCCCCCCTCCCTCCCCCAAGACAGGTTCAGGACCGGTTCGTATCATGCCCGTGGTAGAGACCTCAGCGTCCCGGCGCCTACGTCAGCGCCTCGGAGTGGTGGTTGTCGCCTTTGGCCTGCTTTGGGCTCTGTTCCTGTTTTACTTGACGGTGCGACAGCGGTCCGAGTGGGAGCCCAGCAGCGCTGAGCTGCGGGAGCAGGTGCTGGAGCTCAGCCGGAAGTACGTGCGCACCATGGTGCGGGAAGGCACTCGGCAGGAGCCTGGGTCACCCCCTTTCCAAGGGAGCTTTGGTAAGGGTCTTCACAGGGTGTTTGAACGACTGTGGATGAAATTGACGGGATGGTGCTCGAGAGGTATGCTAACCGCCATGGCAAGCAACGAGAAACTGATGTCACGGGCTTTAAGCCTTCGCCCTTTTGCTCCGATGAAGGGTTCACGTCCGAAACGTCAGCTTCACCCAGCGTCTCACGGCAGTTCGAATACTTCGATCAACGTTCCGTTGCTTCCAAACCGTTCTCCGTACGCGTTTCCCCGAGTGCCGACGCAGATCGACTTCTCGCGCCTTCACAGAGTAAAGAGTACTCTAACGACACCGGGTACAAGTGAACGTTTGGCCCGACGTGCCCATTGATGCTTTTAATCCTTGAGCTTGGTCCTTTGTAGGATCACTGCGTTTCCATCTGCTATAATGGACGAGGTGTTTGTGTGTGTAATTTTCAGTGAGTGTCGAGGGGGGACGATACAATCACCCTACACGACGGGTAATGTGGCAGTGTCTGTATAATGAACACTTGATAATTCATTCTGGAGAACATTTAGTCATTCATTTTATCAACATCGACTGTCTACTTGTGATGTAACCAGTGCCTTTGGGACTTGAGCTTCTGAGTGGTAGATGTGCGTATGCCTAAACTGATTTGTAACAGAAATCTAATCTTTAACAAACTTTTCAAGTCTTTCATAGGGGTATTGAGGCTCATGGAAGAGCAGAACGACAGGAGGCAATGAATGGGCCAACAAACAAAATGGGGGGGGGGTGACAAAGGGAATACAGTGGGACAACAACTGGATGCATCACAGCACAAAGAGAGGGATTGGAGGAGAAAGGTGAGAAGGTGGTGTCGGTGACATTGACAGTGACACTAGATTAGTTTTCTCTCCGATGAAACATTTGAAAATGGAGACATTGCATGCTGATGTCGTGTACGCTGTGATCATGTCATGTGTTTGTGTTTTTATGGAGGACAGTGGTGTAAAATATCACAAAATAATTAGAGGAGGTGAGTTGGGGACCCATAACATTCGTTTGTGGGGGGCTTTAGCATTTTACTGGAGTCCATTTATCACACTAAAATTCGGCAATTCTATATTGCATCTGCTTCCGAGTCTGGAAGGTCGACAGTTCAAACCCTTGCCAAGTCGTACCATAAAATTTTTAAATGGTTTATGCTGCTACCCTCTTGACGCTCAGCATTTAAAAGGTAAGAGCACAGACAATCCCCATAGGTTGGCATCCATGGGGAGGAGGAAATTCGTCTGAAGGAAATGCTTCGCGGTGGTGGTGTTAGTCATGGGATTGTGTTATCCTTCACGGTTCGGAGATCTGCAGTCGTGATTTTGTTCCTTTTTCGCGTGCCACTTTGTCTGAATGAAGCGTTGATGCCTGAGTGGCTTTTATGGGGTTGTAATTGAAGATAGTCAGTAATGAATTGAAGATAATCAGATAGTAATTGAAGCGGAGACACCGAATATGTTGTCACAGCATTTTTTTGAAAATGTAGTCCAGGAACAGGCGATAATGAGCGAGTATGTACATTTTCACTCGTGAGGGAGAAAGTATAGCATTCCAGAGTCGAGTATAACTAAGTGCAATATATCTGAGTTTTGTGGACCATTTACGCTTCATCAAAGAGGAGATAACAAACACTTGGCTCCATTATAGTAAAATCCTGTTGTCACTGGTCTGTTCTGTGCTCGGCACATGATAGCATTGGACCAGTCACGGTCGGTGATGTACCTTGGGGTGCATAGCTAATACTCGGCAGCCTCAGCTTCACTTTTTAACCCCCCCCCCCTAATTTTTGCTCATTCGCTCATGATAGCGAGCTAAAAAGTATAGCGATCCAGTCATGTATACTAAGTACAATATATCTGAGTTTTGTGGACCGTTGACACTTCATCTAGATTCTAGGAGAAGATGATAAACACTTAGCTCCATTATAGTAGATGTCACACTTAAAACCATCCCCCATAACCTTCGACTCCACCTGTCGTACATCCATTTTATTGCCCATCGCTTCCAGCCCAAAATCCATCTTTGCCATAATCTGTCTCATGAACAGCATCATCAGTTCGTTGCCGGACTGCGTTGTTGATGCCGATCCGCTATCCTGCACAATATTGTCTGGGGGAATGGGGTTGGGAGTCTATGAGCTCTGTGGTATTTTCAATGGCACTCCCTACTGCACCCTGTCATTGTCATATGCAATTCCGTTTACCATAAGTTCCTCCCCAAAACCACCATACTCATAAAAACCTACCTGGATGATCTGCTCGCCTTGGCATAGTTGCACAATTACATCAGATCTGACATAGCTGCACAATTACTTTTAAACTAAAATTTTGGCTAACCAGCTCTTTATAATTTTGGGGGTGTGCTTGTAGCCCCCAGGACTTAATCCCACTCCTGACACCACATTTGTCATGGATCCGGGGTTCGAGGCTTGCCACGAAGGGAAGCACTTGGGTCCCTCCCGAATGCTCGGTCCTGAGGCTGCCAGGCACAAATGACTCCATACACCGGCGGGTTGCTGAACAACCACGAACGCCAATTGGCATGGCCAATCTGGCCAGGGTTACACTACTTCGTGTGATACCTTACCTGTGGATGGCCAGCTAATTGGGATCAGTGCCCTCAGCGCACACTCGGATTACTGCCAAGCGTGACAGTGAATGTGTGCTGGCTGACAAAGCAAATTATTGGGGTAGAACGTCCCGTCTAACCTTACTTGTACACTGTGCAGACCAATTATGGAAAAGACAATCGAGACAGATTGGAAATAGCAAAAAACAATTATACTCTGCTATATTATACTTAATATTCATGACTGGATCACTATACTTTTTAGCTCGCTATCATGAGCGAATGAGCAAAGATTAGGGGGTAGATGGAGAGAACACGGAAAGGAACCCTGAATGACCGAAGGATGACTGAACGGCCATGGGATTGAAGGTAAGACCGATGGGGGTGAAGGAGGGATTGTTGAAAGGATGCTTGATGGAGGGCAGATTATTGGTGGACCATTGAAACGGGCCGATGGGGTAAAGGAGGGAATATTGCAAGTAACAAAGGGGGAGGGGGAGACATTACACAAAACAAATGCATCCAAGCCAATGCAGGCCCACCCCGAGCAGCACTTTGACAAGGACTATCTATACAAAGACTAGCTATTGAAATAACTCATCCTCGTGTCACCTACATGTCCATGTATGCTCTTCCCCTGCCTGGGGTAAGTTTTACAAAACCGTAGTGTGTGTGTGTGTGTGTGTGTGTGTGTGTGTGTGTGTGTGTGTGTGTGTGTGTGTGTGTGTGTGTGTGTGTGTGTGTGTGTGTATAGACACACACAGTGGGGTAAAGCATGAGCTGAAAGCGATTGTGGGGAGCTGGGCCACGTGTGTGAGGGGCCCACACAGCATAGGTTATCTTTTGTTTCGTCAATTTCCTGGATTGTCCTGTGTTCCCCGCCAAGTGAATGAATTACAGTGTATATGTGAAGACTGTCGTGGTTTTGGGTGCACATTGTGTGCAGTTATTTATTCGGTGGCGGAGGTTATGTTTTGACCCCTGTTTGTTTGTCTCTGTCTGTCTGTCTGTGAGCAGGATATCTCAAAAAGTTGTGGACAGGTTGGGTATGTAACTAAGAAGCAGTGATTAGATTTTGGTGAAGATCCGGATGCGACAATTGTTTAAGTGATTCCTCACCCTTAAGAGATAGGGCTAAAGATGAAGTACAGTGTAACACGATATCTCAAAATGTTATGGGGGATTTGGACGAAACTTGTTGGAAAGGTTGGGTGTATGCCAAGGATGAATTTGTTAAATTTTGGTGAAGATCCGGATCTGGATACTATAATTCTTTAAATGATTCTTCAACATTGAGAGACATGGCTAAAAACGAGATATAGCTCTTTTTTAAAACTTGGTGGATGTGTTGTGTGTGTGCCAAGGACAAATTGATTCGATTTTGGTGAATATTCGGATTAGGATCCAGCCCGTTAGTGGGATATAATATGTAAACTGTTTAGCCTGGAAGTGGTATCCGCTTCACCGAGTGCCGTCATAGTTATTGACTGTAATCACCGCTATGCAGTCATGCCTTCTCCCCTTTCCCCATTTCCTTGTTTACATATACCCCTGTTTTGATTAAATGTGTGGTCTTCAGAAGCGGGCTCCATTGTACAAAAATAATTGGATTATTCAACGGGAAGATTGGGCTCACGCGAACACGCTTCAAATGCAGAACGTTGACAAGCACAGCAAAGCTCTTCCTGTTGGCGTCCTGCCGCAATCTTTGTATTCGGAGACTCGGATTCATGCGAAATTAACCCGGCGGACGCAGAAACATTTTCGTCCCATGTCTGCTCGGCAGCGTGATGGTCGTTGAAGACCGCATGACTAACAATATCCTGAAGGAATAGAAAGATGACTTGGAACATTGAGTCGACAACAGAACTGGCAAAGGCTCAAGTATCATTGTCCATCCATCAACAGTCCATAGGTCACTTTTGAAATCAGAACTTAAAGGATGTGTTGCAATAAGAAACCCTCTTTTAAGAAAGGGGAACAAGACCAAAAGACTAAACTAGATATTTGTGATCACCAAGGGTAAGCCTCCCCCGACCGCGATCGCTCGCAACTTACCCTTGGCCCGTGATCCAATGATGGCCATATTTTTTTTTGGGACCACGATATGACCTTGACCTTCAACATTTAGGGATAGAGTGTAAATTAAGAAAATGTCCCCATCTGCAATCTATCCATAAAACTCAACATCATGAAAATCAGAGGAAAATTATTCAAGTTGTGATCAAAAAGGTGGATTTTGTTAATTAGGTCACAATCCGAAAAAAGTAGATTAAGCACACAAATCAAATATCAGGTGCATAACATCGGTCCGGATCCACTATTATGATCCAAGAACATCTTGGAAGGCCCAGCGATTTCCACATTTGAAATTCCACAGTGGCAAATTTGAGCGATGACAAAAAAGTGTTTGTTTGTTTGGTATTTTAGACTACCTTTTGACCATGACCTTTAACTCAGAGGGGTATGATGTAAACCAAGTGTAAATGTGCCTTGCACGAGGCCATCTCAACGCAATTTCGTTCTCATCAGCCAAATCAGTCGAATTATGGTGAAAAAAGTTAAAATGTCTAATTAGGTCAAAAAATAGATCACCCCTGCATACTTTCTATTTACATTATTGATGCAAAATTTCATTCCGATAGTCCCAGCCGGCTCTGTGATATGGCTTGGAAATTGATAGTTTGGAAATTGGCAGTGCAGGAAAAAAACAAAAACAAACCTAAATGGTGGTTTAGTACTCGTCAGGATCTAAAACTCTGGGGCACCATTAAAATTTGGGGGTGCTAATTGTAAAACAAACTCTACAACAGCTTTAAGCCTTTCCCTATCCTCTAAGGGGAGGCTTAATCATAATAATAACTTTTAAACATTAGTTTTATTTGTATATGGAATATCTCCACCCAGCAAAATTAAGTTCGTAGCCTGAAGGGTTTATTTTATGTGGTGTTGGTGTAGCGCAGGCAGGTTAGGCTGAATGGTCTCCTACATCAAAGTTCCTTGTTCCATCCATTGGGACCATACTCTGTGCAGAGCATTGGTGCTGCCTGAGCAGTCTCCTTGGCTATTGGGCACAATCCTGGACGGGTCGCCACTCCGACACAGGACACCAGCAAGCTGGAACTCATTTTGCCGACCTCGAAAGGATGACATGCAGAGACAACCCCACCTGGTATTAATTCAACAGCAGGGTGGGATTTGAACTCAGGAGCCTCGGATCCCAAGCCCACCACCCTATCCATTAAAACCAGGGTTTCCCAAACCCAGGGTCGTGACCCAAACTTGAACCCCCCCCCTCAAAATCTGTTTTTGAAGGGGGGTTTCATATCAAAAGCATTTTCTCTGACAATTTTTATCATATGTACACTAGGTACCAGTATCATTTGGGTTGTGAGGCAAATGTGATTTCAAATTTTGGGTCATGGACAAAAAAGTTTGGGAACCACTGCATTAAACCAACAACAAGGCATAAAGTTCCTTGTTGACCTTCAGTAAGGCAATCTTAGCCATAAGTAACCATTTGAAAACACTTGAATGGTTCTTAAAATAATCTTTTTAAACCTGCATTGTTGAATGCTCTGTCTTGTTTGGTCATGGTGCCAGCCCCAAGGCTTGCTCTTTTCAAAAGGAAATGTAATTTTTTTTATATCCATATGTATAGGTGGGACGAAAGTGCCGTTTTTGTTTTTGCAGAAATACTGATGTTTTAGCCATGGCATTGGCTTCAAAAACCTGCTTTGTATTTGGGTACATGGGGAAATATTCCCATTACATGATGTGTATCAAGTAAGGGGGGGGGGGGTTGAGTAAACAAACTTGAAATGTGTGTTGGAATGGAGAAGAGATTGTTGCAGAATAAATATGCAGATGATCCCTTCATTGTACAATTGTTTCACAGATATGGCTTATCTAAAATGGATGTCCTTATAAATCTGATGATCAATGAAATGCCCCATGAATGCCATAATATTTGTATGAACCAATGGTAATTAGAAGCCCCAGGCAAAAGTTATTCAAGTTAAATGGTATGGGACATCCATGCCTACTGTTCTCTCCACTGTACACCTTACAGATCTCCACAGCACACTTGCCCTGCTATTAAATGACATCCTCCAGCGCGTACAGGATCTTGAATTGACAGTCACCGGCCTGCATAACAGCACGAGAGTCAGTGCATCTCATCCAAGCACAGGTCCGTATGAACCTCATACATGAAGATTTCACCATCATACATGAAGTCAAGGTTCAGCTGAATTTGCTGTTCCTGACATCTATAGCTTTAAACCTTGAATGCATTAATTTGAATTAATCTAATCGATATACAATGATTCTTGTTTAAAGTAACATTTACCCTGAGGTCGAACTATATGCATAGCCTTTACGATGGTACTCCAAGCAAAAAAAGCTGTCACAACTTTTTGAAATGGATGATAATGAAACTATGATTAAGCAACCACTTTCCATTGAAATAATAATTGCAATGCAGGTGGGCTGGCTGCATTGTGTAAAAGTTAATGTAAGCTTTACAATAAACCCCTTCAAAATCTGTGAAATACTATGGGTATTTTATGCTTGCCATATGTATCATGCTCCATATTGTTTGGTTTTGCATGAGTCCAACTTGTTTTTGAAACACAAACAAGCCTTTCAACCATTTAGCTTATCTGCCTTACAGGATTGTACAGCAGTGGCATCTTTGAGCTGTTTAATCTGGGTTCAATTCCCAACCAGACTATAAACCATCAGACGTGCTTCACAGGCTAATCTTGCGACCACCGATTGTGTTATCCATCAAATGAGACATTTGTCAGCGTTCGTTGCTGATGGGCATTCAAGATCCCAGGGTGCCTTTTGCAAAGAAGAGGTTTTCACTAGCACCCTGGCCAAATTCAAAATTCCTCCTCCAACATACAGGTGGTACCGAATCAGCAGCCGGGTTCAACACAAATGGATGTGTGAAGCTTCCGAGGCTAGTTTAAGGAGGGAGTTTTAGTGACCCACCTTGTGCCTTAGCATTTTTAGTAGCAAGATAGCCTTTCCTTGATGACAGGAAACTCAGGTTGAGGTTAAAAAAAAAGTCACTCTTCAACGTCGACCGAGATGCCTCCACCCAAGTTATTACATAATCATATATATATACTTGCACCAAGTTTGATGTAAATCCTTTCAGCTGTCAGCTGTTCTCAAGTATCACATTTTTACCTGACATGACGTCTGACCTTTGACCTTTTGCAGAAATCTAATCGGTTCACCTTTGCATCATAAATGTATACTTGTTCCAGGTTTGGTCAAAATCCCATCACTGGTTCACAAGTTAGCATGGTAACAGAATTTTTTCTTTTACCTAACGGGACCTCTGACCTTTGATGTCTTGACCCCATAATCGAATCAATTCATCTTTGCATCATTATACAGACTGTATCATCACAGACAGCCGGACAGACAACCCAAAAGCAAAACTTCTTAGAGGAAACCACCTCCCACTCTCCCAAAGAAAAAAAAAATTATGAAATTAACATCACATGAGCAAACTTTTTTTTAGGTTATTCATTTTATTGCATTTCTTGTCATCAAAAAGTGTTGAAATGGATTACTGCATCAGTAGAAAGATCTCAGTCTCCATGTCCATCAATCACGACACTTTGAGGATCCAAAGTCACTGGGCTTTAATCCAAAGTAAGCTGGCTGTCAATGGCAGGAAAATGCTTGAAAAAACCCTGAGTGTGGGAGTTTATGAAGGAGAGAGGGCAGGAAGAAGGTTAGAGATCATATGATTAATGCATGAGAATATAGGTTATATTTTCATTATACGAAAACCTCTATAAACAATTTTCATAATGTGGACATTGAATAAAATACAAAACGTAGGTTTTCTGTATTCTAGTTATGACGAGACACAACGAATGTTTCAATTGTCATGCAATGTGTCAGTTAAGAAGCAAAAAATTATATATATATATATATATATATATATATATATATATATATATATATATATATATATATATATATATATATATATATATATATATATATATATATATATATATATATATATATATATATATGATCATAGAATAATAAAAAATAAAGGTGATAAATAAAGGTGTTTTACTGTTTTTATTAAAAATAAAAAAAACTTCAAACAAAAAGTAAAGAACTATTCCAACAGTATTGCCACCTTGTCAATACCACCATTGTCACGCATGCTGTAGAGTTTGGTGAGTAGGAACCATACAATGTTCTCTCACCGACCCCTAATGGTTATGGAGTTCCATATTCAGAGCTTGTAAAGGTAACACACCTTTTTACAAACTATCAATATGAACTCCATTTGTAGTACGCAAAAATGCCTCAACATGATGATTACCGACCGTATTTTTTGGCATATACGTCGACGTGGAGTACAAGTCGAATTGGCTCATTTCCCCAGTTTTCTTTCCTTCATTCATGGATAAGACGATTTGGAGTATAGTGCAAGACAAAGCCAAATCAACTACCATAGTTCGTAAAACTGTCAGTCAGAGCAATAGAGTTGTTAATTCCTCTCTCACACTATCATAACGCATCAATGCCGATGGTACTTTGAGGATCATGAATATTAATGAGCTGTCTTATGCATCATATTTGAACTAATTTGTGGGACGACATTTCGGATTAATTGGGAATGTGAATAGTTTTTCCAATATGTTTGTTACCATATGGAGGCACAGTATTTTAAACAAGTTACAGAATCATAGCACAGCATTACATTTTGTCACAGTTCATTATTCAATAACAGCTGACACTTTTTTTGTAAAAGAAGCACTGCATGTTTGTCCACCTAGTTTTGCAGCTAAGATTAACCTTCTTGTTTTGCTTGGTAGTCCACAGCATATCCTTCGCTTTACACCAGTCCCAAACACATTTCTCGCTGACACCGTATTTCAGGTGCACAGCCATATTCCCACAATTTTTTTTCATTTACGCAATTCGATGTCTCAAAACGATTCTGAGAACAAGTCAAAGCCCGGAGTTCCGGGGTGGGGGGCGGGGGGGAGTAGACTTGTACGCCGAAAAATACAGCAGAAGAACAAGAGTTTTCAATTTTCAGTTTGAACAGCAGCAAACTATGTGTAGAGACCAAGATGCAGAGGCAAAAATTCTAGAATGTAACGCCTGGGGTAAGAGTGGGGGGATAGAATGCCACAATGCTGCCTCAATTGACCTGTGGCTCACAGGGCTCTGAAACGTCTCCAGCAAGGGCAAAACCAGTTGGATGGCTACAATTTGTACTGACACTTTGCTGAAGTGATGTTTAGCTGTTTAAAACTACTTCTACTGGGCTCGACATTAACGATTGACTAATTGTCTGGTACAAATGAAAATTCTGATCACACAAGTCAATTGAGTGTGCCATTTATCTTTTGGATAATTCGATATTTATAAAAACGCATGTCAAGCATATTTATGAGCTTGTTCCAGAACATTTATATTTAGTGGCTGAAAACACCAGAAATCACAGAAATACTGTCAATAACGTCCATTGTAATTGAACACTGAAAGCGAAAGCAGCCATCGCATCATGAGCAAGTACAAGATATCACCACAAACCTTGAGCCTTGACATGTATATCAGACCCGTACCTTTATGTGGACAGATTTCAAAACTTCTTCGAGTTGGTACACATAATTTTGACCTGAGCAATATCATCAGCCATTTGTGGGAGGGGATTTTTCTGCTATTAAGCATATCGAGTCTGACTGGAGATAATCCCTGACAGACATGACGAATCGCGCGCATGTATCACTGAGAAATTAGCATGAAAGTCTTAAAAAATATGGGCAATACCCCTGGGCGCTCACCTGGGTAGTGGCTGGATTAAAAAAAAACAACAAAAACGGGGAACAACAGGTAGGAGTGGATAACCCACAAAATACGTAATGGAGAAGAAAGTAAATACCTATGGTTTTTTTTTAATGCCATGAACAAACTTTGGTATATCACGGGTGATAAAGGTTGGAGTCAACTTTCATCAAAATTGTTTGTGTCGTTTCTGAGAAGAGAGAAAAATACTTATTTTGGGGAGCAACCCCCCCCCCCCTCCCCCGTAAAACCCCGCTTAAACCCCACACCTCATCATGCCATGAACAAACTTTGGAACATCATGGGTGATGAAGGTTGTAATCAAGTTTTATTGGAATTGTTTGGAGTTTCTGAGAAGAAAGCAAATACCTATTTTGGGGGGTAACCCCCAAATAGACCCCTTTAAAAAAAAATTAATCCCATGAACAAACTTTGGTACATACTGGGTGATAAAGGTTGTGGTGAAGTTTCATCAAAATTGTGTGTGTGTGTAGTTTCAGAAACGAAGTTGCAAGTTTTTGTGGACAGACTGACAGACAGACAGACAGACAGACAGACAGACAGACAGACAGACAGACAGACAGACAGACAGACAGACAGACAGACAGACAGACAGACAGACAGACTGACTGACGGACAGACGACGTGCCATCCCATAAGCTCCCCAGAACTACCTTCAGGTGAGCTTATGATATGAGCATCGTCATGTGGACAGCATAGATTAAGATGGAGTCATGTTTTAGAGTAGTCAACATTTCAGACAAATTGTATTGTGAGTCGGACAAGTAAAATTTATCCCTCACCTGAAGGACAGCCAAGTTTGAAAGTTAATGTCTACCCCTGCTCGAGTTGTACAGCTATGAGACTACACTGTGATCCCAAATTTATAGGCCTCCAAACTGGCTGGGTATCTTTTGTATTTCGATTTGCAAACGGATGTACCAATTACGCGAGTTATTGGTTAAAGCTCCCATCGGGTTTCAACCACGAATAACAATCTCGCATCACAGGATATTTTATACATTTGCAATAATGAAACAAATTACACACTGCTGTGTACTCCCCATCCCTCCCAAACCTGTGTTGCATTGTGCAGAATTTTCTTCTGTCCACAGTGTATGCGGTGTTTATACAATATGCACCTGACATTTAAAGGTGACCGCATACTGTCATCTTGTGTTGTCTTCCATCTTCACTTGAACTTTTCTATGTGATTGCATGCCCACCCTAGTGTGTGTGTGTGTGTGTGTGTGTGTGTGTGTGTGTGTGTGTGTGTGTGTGTGTGTGTGTGTGTGTGTGTGTGTGTGTGTGTGTGTGTGTACGTACAGTGGTGAGAAAAAGTTAGTGAACCCTTTAGAATTTTCTGACCTAAAATGTGATCAGATCGTCATCTAAGTCCTAATAATTCATAACGAGAAGCTGATTAAACAAACAGCACACAAAAAAAGATCTACTTTTTAATTTAATTTTTGAGCAAAATGATCAAACATTCAATTTCTTTGTGGGAAGAAGTATGTGAACCTTTCCATTCAGTCACTGGTGGCATCCCCTTGAGAGCAGCAATAACTTCAACCAAACATTTCCTGTAACTCTTGATCAGTCCTGCACATAAGCTTGGAGGAATTTTTTTCCCATTCCTCCTTACAGAACTCCTTCAACTCAGAGTTTTGAGTCAACTAACCCTAACAACTCCTTCAACTTGTGGACTTTCTTGCATAGACCGCTCGCTTCAGGTTCTGCCGCATTTCAGTTGGGTTAAGGTCTGGACTTTGACTTGGCCATTCAAAAATGCAAAATCTCTTCTGCTTTAGCCATTATGTTGTAGATTTATTTGTGCGTTTCAAATTGTTGTCTTGCTGCATGACCCACTTTCTGTTAAGCTTCAGCGCATAGACTAATGTCCTGACATTCTCCTGTATAATTTGCTGGTACAATCCAGAATTTATGGTTCCATCAATGGTGCCAAGCCGTCCGGGTCCTGAGGCAGCAAAGCAGCCCCAAACCGTGATACTCCCACCACCATGCTTCACAATTGGGATGAGGTTCTCATGTTGGAATTCAGTGTTTGTTTTTAGCCAAACATAACATTTCTCATTTAAGCCAAAAAGCTCCACTTTCAACTCACCTGTCCACAGGACATTCTTCCAATAGTCTTTTGGATCATCCAGGTAGTCTTTGGCAAACTTTATATGGGTGACAATGTTCTTCTTGGAGAGCAGTGGCTTCCTCCTTGCCATCCTCCCATGCACAGCATTCTTGTTCAGTGTTTTCCTGATGGTGGACTCATGAACACTGACAGCCAATACAACGGAGGACTGCAGATCTTTCGACGTTACCCCAGGGTTCTTTGTGACCTCCTGGATTATTGTACGCCTTGCTCTTGGAATGATTTTCGTAAGATGACCACTCTTGGAAAGAGTAACAATGGTGTCGACTTTTCTCCATTTCTACACGATCTGCCTGACAGTGGATTGGTTGAGTCAAACATCTTTAGTAATCATTTTGTCACCCTTTCCAGACCACTGAGCATCGACAACTCTTTTTATGAGGTCCTCAGAAATCTCTTTTGATTGGGGCATGATACGGTTCCACAAACTTATGTGGTGACAATGAGACTGATAGTGACAAATAAAGTTTATGTTTTTCAGACAGGGCAAGGTCACCCAAACTCACTCCTGATTATCATCCCATTGATTGAAACACCTGACTGTAATTATGCCCTTAATTGAGCTGATTAACCTGAAGGTTCACATACTTTTTCTGACAAAGAAATTGAATGTTGGATCATTTTGCTCATTAAATAAATGAAAAAGTAGATTTTTTTGTGTGCTGTTTGTTTAATCAGGTTCTATTTATCCATTATTCAGACTTAGATGAAGATCTAATCATATTTTAGGTCAAATTTATACAGAAACTCCAAAGAGTTCACAAACTTTTTCTCACCAATGTATGCCATGGTGCATACAGTCCGTACTTGCCGCACGTGGTGGCCCAACGCTCTATTAATATAAGTAACTTTACATTGGCGTTTCCAAATCTTTTTGTCCACCACCTGTATGTCGAAGATAAGCTATTGAAAATGAAGCGTTTTATGCTTGTCTGGTCATGTGAAAAGCAAGTTTTATACAAAATACAGTACAATAAATCTCTGGGTTACAAAGGGATTCCGTTCCAAACAATCGTTCATGCAGTCATGAAACAAAAGACCAAGAAGGAATGTGAAGAAGTAAAAAGCAAAGATGGAGTCATCAGGAGGAATCTGGATAGGATTCGGGTTTCAGCCGCAACTCCATAATCCCCAAACCCATCCAGGCGCAGTCAAGTGAACCTTACGGAAAAATTTCTGCAAGAATTCACTTCTCCTGAGAGAGATAGATTAAGAAAGAGAGGAATAGAGATGAAAGTGAAGAAAAAGCACGAATTAGAATGAATAAAGAGAATGGGGAAAAAATGAATAAAGAATTGTGAAAAAAAAACGAGAAAGAAGTGTGAAAGCAACAAAGAAAAAAGATGTAGGGAAGAACCTGCACAGATAGATTTCAATAACTTGATCGGCTGTTGACTTGATGTTATAAAATGGTAGTATCAGCGCACGAGTGGGGGATACTCATCCGGTGATTTAACAAGCTTAGCATGAGGTCAACAATTACCTTGTTACCTGTGCTCTGGTAACATTATCTTGGTACGGCCAAGAAGGAGGTACAGTAGGTTTTAACTTTTGATCTCAGCAGCGTACTAACGATCGCGTATTCCTTTGTACTAGTGGCTCTTTCTAAAGCAATTGGTTATTTTATACGACTCGGAGATGTACTTTAAAAGGTTGTGTTGTTTCTCTTTGTGAGTTTCAAATCAAAATAAATTTCTGAGTCGTTTACCATATTAACATGCTTTCCAGATTACTGAGCCCAATTTTTTTCTACCCGTCACACAGCAATTGCCATCTGTTTATGAAGAATAATGTTTATACACATCTCCTTAAAACGTTTATAATGCAACGTTGTTTTTTTTAATTTGTTTAATGAAATTCTCCCTAAGCAAGGGTGAAAGCCATGCAAGAGTTTTGGGTTGTATACAGTACTGCAATTGGTAATCGGCACTCACAATGACTCCAATCGGCTGATGCCGATAACCAAAAAATTGCCAATATCGGCCCAGCACTAGTGGGTAGTCATGGCCATTGCTGGGGGTTCGTGGGTGGCAATGGTTTATGTCTGCAAAACCCGTGAGTCGCTGGAGCATGGGGGCCACAAAAGTATGAACAGTATATATTAAAAAAACCCGTGAGTAGCTGGGTTACGCGAATTGAGACTCTGCGAATGTCGGGGTTTTACGGTATACAGTTCTGTGCAAAAGTTTGGGTTATTTTCACTTTTGTGGTACTATTCCCCATTAAACATTTGTGGGAAGTTAGAAGTGTGCAATATAGGTAGATGATAATTCAAATTTCTGTGAAAGTCAATTCAATATCACAGTTACCATAAAGTATATAAATAAATAATGAAAATGAAAATTTTATTTTTGCTCTGCATATTATATCATCACGTGCAAGGAATATCCACTTACCACAAATAAAATATGCAGGAAACAGTTTGTGGATTTTTGTACAATACATAATAATAATAATCATAATATTAATAATAATCGATTATTGAAGTAATCAGCACCAGTTATATGAATGTGAATTACAAGAAACCAAAATAAAAGTTGCAAATTGGTGAATATGTGCAATTTGTTTTCATCAACTTGTTCGGATGCTTGAAAATCTATGAGTGGGCTCAGAATGGTACCAAGAAAGCAACTTTCAACAGAACAGCGTGTGAAGATCCAACCTCTGCGGGAAGAAGAGCACACGAAGAAGAAAATAGCAGAAAAGCTGAAGATCTCCTACAATAGTGTGAGATACACTTTCCACCACCTGAAATAAACGGGCTCAATACTTGTAAGACAATAAAAGACCAGGAAGACCCAGAAGAACCTCCTCAAGGCAAGACAAGCACTTGAAGTTTCTCAGCTTATGCTTATGCACAGAACTGTGGAATGTACTGCAGGATATTTGGCACAATATTCCTGGAAGAGTGCTTCAGTCGCATACAGGAGGCATCGAGAAAAGAGAAGGCAAAGGACAGACACAAAGTATTGACTGATACCATAAAATTACACTGTTCTTGTTATTTACTTGAGCAGTTTGTCACACAAGCATTTATAAAGGCTGTTAATTTACAGTAATAAATACATAAGACTTATCACTGATAATTTGATCGATTTAACCTGAAGTATGAATATCATTGGAATAACCCAAACTTTTGCAGAAAACTGTGAAACGCACGCACGCACGCACGCACGCACACACACACACACACCTCAATGACGATCCTGAAAAGAGCCCTTGGAACAAAACTCTGAGAACAACACAACTTGGCCCATAAATCAAGATCCTTCACTGAAACGGTGGATACTGGAGTCCTGGGAGGACTCCGTTTCACCTTCTGAAACCCAAATTATGGAGATAACAATCAACAACACACACAATCTGCTGATGTCCCTGTGCCTCCACCCTTGAAGAATTGAGTTGATAAATTAATAGATTGTTGATGTAACACAGGCATGATGGGCCAAATAGCCTCCTGCTGCTTTAAAGCTCCTTGAATTTAAAAAGTACATATTTTCATCCACATTTAAAGTAGACCATGTTGTGTAGTACAACTTCAAAAGCAAAAATATTGAACTTCATAAATCACTTCCAATGTTTATTACCCTCACCGAAGGAGAGGACATTGCATTTGGGTCTGTTTGTTTGTTTGTTTGTCTGTCTGCACAGAACTTTCGTGTTTTTCTCCACAACCGCTTGTTGGATTCAGACAAAATTTTCACCATAGGTGTGACTACTCATGTAGAATGTTTTAATCAATTATCACATCACAGGTCACGTGGTGTGGCAGCCATGTTGGAAAAACGGAAAAAACTTTGGACCTCTATTTCTGAAACCGCACCCAGGAAAAAATTGAACCTTGGCACACGGCAAGTTCTCCTCATGGGAATATGCGATTTTTTTTAACGTCATAGGTGTCTTCGTTATGATGTTGTAATTGCATATGTAGAACGTGACATCTGATTCTGAAAATTTTTAAGGGTAATCTCAGGATAAAATGGTCCACAGAAAAAAATTGATGACGTCATGTCACGTGATTGTTTGGAACGTCAGCCATATTGTTTGGGAAAAAAAAAAAAAAAAAAAACCTTCAAATATCTTCCCTGAAGTGGCTAAACAGATCGAGATGAAACTACACGTATGACCACCTTTCCATGAGGAACAAAAGGTTCACACATATGATGTCATAGATCACATGGTTTGGCAGCCATGTTGGATTTACCCTAAAACCTATAAAAATCCTTCTCCAGAACAACTGGATAGATCGAGGGGAAACGTCACACAAATGTTCCCCCAAGCTTTGGGTGTACAAGTTTGTAAAGGAATAATTGATATGTCACGTGGTTTGACAGCAATATTGGATTGAGGAAAAATATAAAATTGTTTTCTCTGGAATCACTTAATCAATCGACATGAAACTTCACAATTATGATCTATTGGTGATAGGGAATACATGTTTTAAATTTCAACTTGATGGTACATGGTCTGACAGGCAGAATTATTTAATTTATTTGATCTGGGTTCTTTTTTTTTTTTATGTTTTTTTTTAATAAGGCTCATTTGGGTGTGCCTGAATGGGTTTGAGGGTCGAGGAGTATCAGCTGAAACCCAAATCCTATCCAGGTTCCTCCTGATGACGTCATCTCTGCCTTTTGCTTGTTTGGGTTCCTTCTGATTACTCCAATGCAGGACTGTACCTATTTGGTCTTCCATTTCATTTGAATTGAATTTATTTTAATCCCATTCTAAATTCAATTGAATAATAATTTTTTAAAACGTCATGGGTCAGGGTCAGGTGTCCAACCAAAGCGAGGTTGCATCAAAGTGGGATGTCTTGGCTCAGTCATCACTGCTCGCAATTACAGTTATGTCTCATTAATTACATAACACACCAGTATACAAACGCCACACAAAAGCATACAAACACCACACAAATCAAGTCCTGGTGAGGGTCTGCAATATCTGATTGCTCTTTTTCTTGTTTATACACCTTCCTGTAGCAGGTATACCTGGAAAAGTGTGAACTCTTGTTCCACACTGGATGTGCAGCACATCTCGCGAATAGAGTGCATCGACAGCTGGGGGCCACCAAGATCCACAGTGCGCAGACCGAGACGTGCTGAAAGAATCGGTCCGATAGTGGAGCCGCAACTGGAATCATTTCTCACCATCAACTCCTGCAAGCACATGTGAACAGACATTTGAATTGGATACGTTTTAAATCGGGGTAGGGGTATCCCTTTGTTGTTTGAGCAGATTAGTCACTTGGTTTGCATCACAATGACTGGCATATGCTTTTCAACATGCAGTTATTTTTTTATTTTTTTTTTGGTGTCCAACGCTTAATTATAGTTAAAAAAAAACAAATCAAAGCAACTTACAGGTTTGTGCAAAATGATTGTGTTCAATTTTATATTATCCTTAACTTTTACCCAACTAAATGACAGGTACTTTGTTTTATGGAAGTGGAATACACATGGTACATTTTTCATGATGCACATGTACATACTGTTCAGGAATGGAACAATTAGGAGAATGAATAAACTATAATTTCCAAGTGCAAATGGTCTCAAGTATTAAAAGAAAGTGGCGAGTTGTATCACATACCTATCACATACAAGCAAGCTATCTTCTCAAATTTTTTTTTTTAATCACCTGCTTAAGCCAGGGGAATAACTCCATTTGACAATCTTTGAACTTGTGTTTGGGCCATCATCCCTGAAACCTCAGTGAACACTCCAAATATATTGTTGCACTATCATTGCAAGAACACATCCTTCATTTGTTTATTAATCGGAAGAAAAGTATCCCTTGCTCATGAGATTGAGGGTGCCTAATGATACATAGACTTAAACCTTGACCCTGGTAACATGAATAATATACATGGCCATGGAATATTTAGATGTGTAGCTTTCTCCATGATAAGATTTCTGTTCAAGTACAACACAACCAAGTACTTTTTAAAGTAGTCGGGGTAGTTGAAATTTGATCTTCACCAATCCACGTTACTTATTTTGTTCAGTTGAAGTTTGAAGCACACACAAATTATTTTTTTAACCTTTATTCCCATTACTCTGCAGCATAAGGCCCGAACCACAGTTCTCCACCCTTTCCAATCTAGGACTGGACGTTTTGTTTCTTTCATTACATCCTTCTCCACTGTTTGCTTCCATTTACTGATTGGTCTATCCCTCTGACCTTCTACTGTTCATCCTGTTTTGTTATATTCTTTTAACATGCCTTTCCTCCTCCATTCTTTCAATATATCCAAACCATTTTATTCTGGATTTACATACTCCTGCACTTGTTGGAACTTAAGTCTTTCTCTGATATCTTCATTACCTATGCCACGGAAGGTGGACAGAGGTTATGTTTTCATCCCAGACTCCTGTCTGTTTTTGTCTGCCTATCTGTGAGCAAGATATCTCAAAAGGTTATGGATGGATTTGGACGAAATTTGGTGAACAGGTTAAGTGTGTGACAAGGACGAACTGATTAGATTTAGGTGAAGATATGGATCCGGGGAAAGCTAGGGCAAAGATTTCTGGTGTGCCCCACTTGGTTGGATGGGGAAAGTAATTTTAGTGTTATATAGTTAGGATAGGATTGTCTCATTATTTGTCGTACCCTCCCCCCCCAACCCCCACCGAGTTCGGGTCTGACTGGGTGGGAGACAAGCGAGATGGAGGCACTCCAGGCATTCCCTACAGACATGCCTGGCCTATGGTTCACAAAATGCACTGCCATATGTCCCTACCACACACCTGGGTGGGGTGTGGGGGGGGGTGGAAGGAGGAAGAAGCCCCGGCCCTTCAACATTAAACGGGCGAGGGACAGCTCCTCCAGCATGGCTATCTACGAGTGGCAATGAGCAAGAAGGTGTGTCATTGGCCCATGCTGCTTGGCGGCATTAATTGGCCCAGGACTTGCTATGTGTGAGCGTGGCACGCCGATTGGTCAGCCCCCAATGTTGGACTAATGTCAACGCCTTGACAGCAAAGAGGGTTCTTCACATGTATTAAGTGTTAGCTGTATTAATTGTGTTTTGGTATTCAGTCAGTATGCTGTGGCATGTCTTGTGTCTCAATTCAAATATTTATCTATTCCAAAGTCATTCGTGCATGTGTGGTTTCTGCCATATTTTATGCGTTGACTGATTCGGTTGATTGGAAATTCCTGGAGGGAAATAAATCAGAGTAATCCCTTTGTTTGGCTCATCATGTGTTTTAACATGCCTATCTTCCAGGTGATGCAATTTAGCCTTTAGCCGAATATTTGCGAGATTTTACTTTTCGGTGTTTACAGTTCCCATCTTGAATAGCTTGCCATTTCGGTTGGGACCTGTACTGCTTTCTTTTCAAATCAAACCAAAATATTGCCTTATTTCTTACATCCTTGATGCTAATGCAGTACGGATTTCTATAGTATCTGCAAAGAGTACTATAATATCAGTGAAATCCAAATCTTGTAGACTTTCTTCACCAACTGTGGCACCTTCATGTACACCCTCCATTACCTTACATGTGTGGTAATCTGATCATAAATATGTTAAACTATGTCTGTGAGATAACACATCCTTGTTTTTTCTCCTGTCTTTATTTCAAAGTACTCCCCAAGCTTTCCCTCATACATAATGCTGCTACATTTCCCTTCATATAACTTCAGTACTCTTCCTATTTTCAATGGAATTTACAAAAAAAAAAAAAGACTCAAATCTACAATTTCATATCCCCAGTGATTAATTATACCTTCAACTAATTGCTCCTTGTAAATCTTTTGTTCACGTATCACCATAAGACCTTCAATATTATGTTTAAATTCATGACTGTGGTGACGGGCTGTCTCTGAATGTCGATCCTCCAGGCAGCCATGACCTGATGTGGCATCTGGCAGCTCAGAGATACAAAAAAGAATGCACAATTTTACGAAACGAAACTTAGTTGATTTATTTCCCCCATTTACAACAACTTACAACCATTTATATTCACCTCTTGGCTCAAATCATACAAAGGGAATGAACATACAAAGGCATGAAGCCATTGCACGCTTCCATTTTGTACATTTATTTCCATGTCTGTGTTCATAAGTAATTATGAATCGGTGATTATATGCAGAAACATCACTCAGCACTAATATGATTAAATATAATCATTAGTGGAAGTACAAATGTGGGAATCAGAGTGCAGTTCAATTAAATGACAAAGTGGCCTCAACGTAACTTGTGCAGAATTTTATTTTTACATCGATTTAAGACTCATGAAGGAGCTTGTGCATAAGTCATTTGCAGGACAAATATAAAGTAGATGTGTACTTTATCAGGAGTTATTTTGACACGAGTGGACAATGAACAAAAAGATGTCATGCATAACAAGTGGGCAATTTCGAAAATTTGGCCTATCAAGTGTTTTACATGATTAATTGTTATGTATAATAAATTTGGCTGATACATTTTTTCCAATTGCGGCCTAATAGATGTTTTGCTTGTTTCGGATGGCCTTGACCTTTGACGAAGTTTGACAAAACCTGACATATACTACACATGGGTACAAATATGCTGCATAAGTGTCAATTTGATATGTTGAAAAATTATTGAGGTATGATCATACTAAAATACGCAATTTGGTGGGTCTGTCTGTCTGTCTGATGGACATAAATAGTGGCTCTTTTTTTAACTTTACCTGTCTGTCTGTCTGTCTGATGGACATAAATAGTGGCTCTTTTTTAACTTTACCTGTCTGTCTGATGGACATAAATAGTGGCTCTTTTAACTTTACCTGTCTGTCTGTCTGATGGACATAAATAGTGGCTCTTTTAACTTTACCTGTCTGTCTGTCTGATGGACATAAATAGTGGCTCTTTTTTAACTTTACCTGTCTGTCTGATGGACATAAATAGTGGCTCTTTTTAACTTTACCTGTCTGTCTGTCTGATGGACATAAATAGTGGCTCTTTTAAGTCTGTCTGTCTGTCTGTCTGTCTGATGGACATAAATAGTGGCTCTTTTTTAAGTCTGTCTGTCTGTTGGACATAAACAGTGGCTCTTTTTTTTTAAGTCTGTCTGTCTGTCTGTCTGATGGACATAAATAGTGGCGCTTTTTTTTCCGTCCGTCCGTCCATCCGTCTTTTTGACCGTGATACATTCGGTCGTTACTTATCCAATCTCAACCAAACTTGACAGGAGGACTAAGGCTCACATAACGGAGGTTGTGGTGACTTAATTTGCCAGCTTCCTCAAGTGGGTTTTCTGCCATGGGTGAAATCCGTGTCAAGATAGCTAATTGTGGCATTGTTCCAAGGCTGCTTCTAATAATAAAAGTAATAACAACACTAACTAGAAGGGCAATCAGTAGAGCGCATACCTCCACCACGTAATGCCTGATCCATGAGAACATATCGGGCCCAATACATATTTGAAATATCATTCTACACAGTACTATCTCCTTTTTTGGCCCCATCTGTCAATGGTGAAGAATCACTTCAAAAATAAAATAATTCTCGTATCCAGATCCCGATTCGGATTTTCACCAAAACCTAATCAGTTTGTCCTTGCCACACACCCAACCTGTCCACAAAATTTCATCTGGATCTGTCCACAACTTTGAGATATCCTGCACACAAACAAACAGACAGAAAGGAGTGAAAACATCACCTCCTTTACCTTCGGTGGTAGAGGTAATTAAATCAACTAGCATATACCCATGCTCCGCACAGAGTTGAATGGGTGGTAAAAGGTGGATGAGGCATAATAGTTGATGTTATGGGAAGCTGGGGAGGGTGTCATAAGGGATGTGATGCGTTATGGTTACCTGTCCTTAGTTTTCTAAAGGACCTCCCTGAAGATGACATTTTGGGTGAGTGTGTTGTTGCTGAATAGTCCTTTTGAGGAATTATTGCCCACTTTGATAGATATATAGGAGTAACTTCTTGCACGTGAAAATGCAACATATAGTTGGCCATGGGAGAACACAGGGGCTGGGAGGTATATTCCGAGTTTGTCAAATGTTTGGCCCTGGGATTTGTTTATGGACATCGAGTATGCGAGTCTGACTGGAAATTGTATCCTCTGCAGTGTGAATGGAAGGTTGGCGTCTGATGGGGCAAGTTTAACTCGCGGGATGAGGACTGTTTGTGTGGCGTGGCTTCCTGTGAGGATTTCGGCATCTAGTACGTACTCATGGATGTGTCTAATGTATCGTCTTGTGCCATTGCACAGTCCTTTGGTAATGTCTAGGCCGTCGATGGGTTGAAAATCTTGTTGAAGCCACGTTGTCATCCAATTCCAGCTTAGAAATTTAGCGCATCGTCTTCGTCACATTAAGAAACCCCAGTATATGGAAAATGAGCACGTTCCTGCCAGCGGTTTCAGAGAAGAAACGTCAAATTACGCGCAGACGTTAACAGAAATAATGTTTTTTTTTTAATCTTTACTTTATATACAATGTTTCTTGTTACATTTTTTGTGTCACATTCACCTTCTGAAGTGGTCAGCATGTGCAGAAGAGGGTTTTACATTGGAGATGCTGTTTTCTCGGAGTGGCATTACGCCTCTCAACGGTGACGGTCTGTCGACGACAGACGTAATGACGTCAGCAAATGACCGATGATGTCATGACGGAATTACGTCTCTCAGCGGTGACGTCACACGTCGCCATGCAAACGAATGTAAAAATTAGAAAATCGCCAAAAATTCCCAAGCCTGTCCATCTGGCACGATCTCACATAGCCTATGCTGTACATTAGACCACAGAGCACCCGCATGTCGAAAGTGGCGACAAGCCGTCCGGCAGTTTCGGAGGAGAAACGTCAAATTACGCGCAGACGTTAACAGAAATAATATATAGGATCACAAATGGAGTTGAGGTCGTTCTCAAGGTAAAAAGGAGTCACATATATGTATATATTTGTGTGTGTGTGTGTGTATATATATTAGATATGTATATATATATATATTTTTTTTTATATCCATATATTATATACAGTATATAGTGTGTGTGTGTGTGTGTTTTTTTTGTAGTTATATTGTAAACAATATATTTTTTTTGTAGATATGCATTTTATATGTTGTTGTTGTTGTTCGTCTTTCGGCTGCTCCCGTTAGGGGTCGCCACAGCGGATCATCCGTTATGATCCGCATTCTGATTTGGCATAGGTTTTACGCCGGATGCCCTTCCTGACGCAACCCTGGTCGCCTCTTACGACACAGGGATAAGGATTGGGTTTCGCCATGATTCCAGGCTGCCCTACACCCTCTCATAGCGCGGCCCAGTGCAGAGCTCCCGTCTTCAAGCGATCCTCCGAGTAGCCGGATTACAGGCGTACGCCACTACGCCCGGTCAGATATGCATTTTTATATATATATATATATATATATATATATATATATATGTATATTATATATTTATATGATTATTACGTATGTTTGCGTCGGAGTGGCAACCCGTCCAAGATTGCATCCACTAGCCAAGGAGACTGCTTAGGCAGCACCAACACTGAACAGAGTATGGTCACAATGGATGGATTATGTATGTCAAATCAATCGGATGAAAATTGATGATTTATGCGACTTTGACCTTTTGATCGTTTTTCCAGCTTTTGTCTAGCTCTAAAAGTTTTTGTGAATATCGGTGTAGGAATGTGACCTGAAGACGACTGACAAACAAACATACCCAGGAAGCTTATATACTTGTGAATCTGCAAATTCGCGAGTAAATGAAGATAGTATGTGAGGTTTCAACCTGGGTTTTCAGCATAATGAGCCGTTGTTATATGGGATCACAAAATATCCCAACCATCCAAATGTTCCAAAGGCTGATTATTGCTATTTTCTGCTTTGTGTTACATTTCTGCTTCTACTACCAATTTCTATTCTATTGTATTTGCTGCTCAAGCTCACAAACACACCTCAACAAAAGCCCTGTAAGCTCACTTTGGCATCTATATTTTTGTTGCACCTTCATTGTGGTCCAGACAAAAAGTGAAAAAAACAATACTGATTAAAACCCCTGGCTTAGTATTTGCATAATGGCTCTATTTTCACTTCCATTATCTATTTCAATGACATTTGAGTTGGGATTTGCTCAAGCATGACGACTACCATCTCAATAAAATTTTATACCAAGTTATGTAAACGGTAATTACCTGCTGTCTTGTCTAAGATGGGAGCATGGTGAAGCATTTTCCATCCCAAATCCATCATCAGAGACTATTTGTAAAATCCTACTCACCCCAAAGTTCTAATTTCCAGAGTGAAGGAATGAATAATGGTCTCAACAATTCTGCTGCAATATCACAGACATTGTTGCAGCATTTGCCAAAAATCAATTGTTCATCAATTGATTTCAACATTAGGTTGACGTGAACAAGTTCACCAATCATTACCAATTCACATTCATTTTTCCAAATTATGCATTCCTCAAACACACCTGTGTGAGACATGCATATTAATGAATTATGCAGCTAGTCTTGATTTCAGCTTATTTAACAACTCCCTCATCAAAACCTTAATTACACAATGCTGTCCCCCAGCACATAATACATTGTTTGTTGCAGTCTTGGAAATAGCCAGAATGCTTTTGCAAATCTGTGATGTCAGTTAATAAAAGAAATATGAGATGTCACAATCACTACACAAAGTTCCAATGATCCGCTCCAACAATTATCGAGTACAAAAAATACAAGTTATACTTGAACCAACTTCATATAACAGGTTTGTTACAGTAGAAAATGCCGTTATCACAAAGAAAACAAGTAAAAAAGACATAAAATGTCATAGCCTCTGTTGTTTTAGTAATTTTGCTGGATGAAGTTAAAGGGCAAGCCCATATTTATGTACAACTAAAATGGTCGCCAGTCCTCCAGTCGGCCATCTTTGATCAGATCGCAAAATCAAGTGAGGGCCAGATGTTTGCCATCATGTGCTGTGGTTATGCCAAGTTTGAACAAAATCGGACCATGCATGTCTGAGAAATAGTTGGTGACACATTTAAGTAACAAAACGGCCACCAGTCAGCCATATTGAATCTGTTCTCAAAATAAAAAACATGGGCTTATGGAAGCCATCATTCATTATCTGTGTGCCAAGTTTGAACAAGATCGGTAAATGCTTGTCCGAGAAATGGTTGAGGACATGTTCAACATCGGGGATTTTTTTTTACAACTAAAATGCCGCCAGTCGGCCATCTTGGATCTGATGTCAGAAAAAAAAAGACATGCATATGTATACCATCATGTGTTGTCTTTGTGCCAAGTACAAATAAAATCTGTCTATACATATCTGAGATATGGTTGCAGACGCATGCACGCACACGCACACACCGACACGAAAATCGAGACCAAATCCATAAGGCCCCAGTTTGGACTAAGTCAAACGTAGGCTAATAAACCAAGCTTGTGATAGCAATAACTTCACCTGCAGAGGAACATCAACTCTTGCTGCGATATCCCTTAAAATAGCAGCTGTCACAGCAGTTGTGGCATAACGTTGGTTGCTGCTGTACTTCAGTACTGGACCCTATGTTGAACACAAGAAGCAACAGTTTGAACGCGATCTTCACACTGCAAAAAAAATTCACATAAAAAAGGCAGAGGCTATTTGCTGAAACAATGCAATATATCAAGAAGGGCCATGGATATACAATTAAGTTAATCCAAGGCAAATTTTAAAACAATTTTATGACGTAAGGATGAAACAGCCGGGGCACACCACACACACCATACACCCCTGTGTTTTACAGGCATCTCTGTATCCAAACCAGAAGAGGATTGCTGGCAGACCCATAATGTCCTGGAGAAACCTGGGGGGTGAGGGGGGGCAGCACAGAAAGGGCAGAGAGTGCAATACCTGGATGGAAGCAGTTGAAGACAGGCCACCAACCTGTCAGTGATGCAGGAGTAACAGGTTCCACAGAATCATTTTAATCGTGAGAGATTCCAATGACTGAGGTCTTGATCACTACGGCATCAAGATGTACTAGGCATGAGGCAGAGACCCCAGAGTGTGGAGGACTGTACAGCATTCTGAGCTGTGGATGAAGGCTTTCCACATTGTTCAAAGTTCAGATTTATCAAGGAAAGACTTGGCATGATGAAGGATGCCCATAACAGATATCATGGCTGATTGCGGGGCACAAAAGTGTGAGGGTCTCAACTTCTTCAAGTAGTTTAACAAGGAAGTACATGGGAGGGTTTTCCAGATGGTCCTTTTGTCACTCCATGTTGGGGTTGAAAGACATTCCAAGTTTTGGAACAGCTCCTGATTCTATCAAGGTCTGCAGGGAGGGAAGAGACTGCTGCCTGCTTATCTGAAGGATGAGGTGCGATAGCAGAGTGTGGAGATGTCAGTAAAAAGGTAAAGAGGGTTTTCCAGAGAATTTGAAAGATCATTGATGAGAATGATAAACAAGATGGCCCAAGACACTGCCTTGGGGCACTCCAAGGAGATGAGAGGATCCTGTTAAGAGCCACACGCTGACAACGATAGTTGTAGTTGGCAAGCCATGAGAGGAGGTCACCCTCTCGGTTCAAGGGTAGCTAGAAACTTCTCCAACACTTGATGCAGGCTTTGTGGAATGATCAGATTTGCCTTCCATGAAGACATGCCAAGTTTTTAACATCTGAATGCGCCTTACTGTTGAAGCCTTTTCAGATATTGAGTCTCTGGATTTTGGTTTTGTCAAATCCTCTTGCGTTAATGCATGTGTTCTGTGGTAATACAACACTCAGCTAACTGTCCTTTCCCTACCCAAAATAATAACAAACAAAATTATTGTAAAAGAGTAATTTAATTTGTTGATGTCCTGTTT
The DNA here is from genome assembly GCF_056783735.1 of Eptatretus burgeri. Classification (NCBI taxonomy): domain Eukaryota; kingdom Metazoa; phylum Chordata; class Myxini; order Myxiniformes; family Myxinidae; genus Eptatretus; species Eptatretus burgeri. The sequence continues at coordinate 16,547,367 of NC_140962.1, read as the reverse complement.
TTTTTGTAG
>NC_140962.1:16539858-16542358 GCF_056783735.1 Eptatretus burgeri | reverse complement strand
TAATTAACACGACATGTACAAGTTGGACCAAAACCCCAGGCTGGTTCAGGATGTCATGCACAGGACCGCTGCAAAAAAAATTCAAAAAATAAAAAGCAGACCGAGCATTTGAAATGGTATTGGAAGAAATTATAGAAGCACACAAGCAATACACTGCAGAAATCATACACAGGTAAAATACAATTAGCTGACAGATGTATTATTGGTACAATAGGTAATTACAGAAATGACAAGAAAAGAACAAAATGCACTCGCGGTTTTGTATACGAGCATTTTACTTTGCACAGAGCAATTGCATCTTGCTTCCATATTGTTTATCAATGTACAAGTTCCAAATGACTGAGCTTTAATTCCCCACAATTGAGCTAAAATGTTGTGGCTGCCTTACCTTTTGAGTTTTTTTTTTTTTTTAAACAACCCCATTTAGCCTGAATTATGTACATATGTAGACCTTGTGCAGGTCAATTCACGATTATGAATATGATCCATCTTAAACTTCTTTAGTGTCAAATTATAGCTTCACCGCATTTGTTTTCTTGCGATAGCAGTCTTTCTGGAAGTTTATCCCTTCTAATTAATATTTTTCCTGAAAAAAAAAGAGAGCATGTTGGATGTGTACTTGTCAACAGTCAATGCCATCAATTTTTCATAGAACAATGCTATCGTTGGCAGAGATGTAGGGCCCCATAATTGTACCGATTTTATATCATGCCTTATGTATATATTGAACAGAGACGATGACAACATTGTCTTCTCCACAATTGAACAAACTGTCATCGATTGTTTCCAAATAACAGACTAAACCATTTTGCTAAATGGAGGATGGGCTGCCAAAGTAATGCCCAACAGTCAAATTAGCATCACAATATATTGCCAATAATTGAGAGAAGCTCAGAGATTTACCACAGTACATAAATCTTGCAATTAAAAAAAACAAACCTTCAAACCATTCACAGGTCTCTATTTATAACAAGATCTATACTCTACAATCATTTATCAGGTATGGAACAGACTGTGAGATAATGTACTTTTGGAGACTTTTGGCTTACTTAATCTATTATTAACAGTGGCATTGTCACAAGAGTTTATAACTTGGGCCAAAATTTCCATCATTGAGGAACAGAAACAAGACAAGTGTTGAATTGGTAACAGAACTGGCAGAAGGCTCAGGTGTTGTTGTCTATCCAGCAACAGTTATAAGGTAACTTTTAAGATCAAGACTTTAAGGATGTATTGCAGGAAGAAAACCCTGTTAATAAAAGGGAACAAGACAAAGTTTAAAATATTTACAAGAATACAGAAATTGCACGATGGAACAATGGTCAAAGGTGCTTTGGACAGATGAGTCAAAGTTTCATTTATTTGGATCTGATTGAAGACTATATGAGATGATGAAAAACTGAAACTTAAGAGCATTGCTTGAAGCCAACAATTAAGCATGGAGGAGGTTAAATTCAAGCTTGGGGGTGCATATTCTCAGGCAGTGTTGGAGAATTGCTGAAAATTGATGGAATATTGACTGTAGCAAGGTACAAACAAATGTTAATCCACCATGCTTTCCCCAGTGGTGTGAAACTTATTGGTCCAAACTTCATCTTACAGCAAGAAAATGATCCAAAACACTCAGCTGGAATAATTAAAACATATTTGCAAAAGAAAGAAGAGGCAGGAGTGCTTCAACACAGTCATGGTATAGCCCCCTCAAAGCCGAGATCTCAAGAGCATTGAATGGGACTATTTTGACAAAGAAAAAGTAAAAAAAGAATCCAAAAAACTTAAGATGATCTTTGGAAGGTCTTGGAAGAAGCGTGGGACACAAATCCACAAGAGTTTAGAACAAAATTACTTGAAAGTGTCCCGGGAAGGATTTAAATGGTTTTGAAGGAAAAGGGTAAACAAACTCACTATTAGTTCATATCAAGGTATGTGGTGTATAAATTTGGTTTTTTTGAATAAGATTTTCTTTTTGGGGCTGGTGGGATGGCCTAGAGGTTTGAACCTCTAAGCTTTCTCGCCTGGGTTTGAATCCAAACTCGGCTATAAACTGTTAACCAGGTGTTTCACAGACAGGGGGATTCATTATGTGTGCTGTCCCTCGCATGGACATTAAATGGGGATCCTGTATGTTGGCATTAGTTGGTGGATGTGAAACATCCCACAGTGTCCTTCGAGCTATTGCCGGAATCATGGCCAAATTCGAAATACCTGCCCTAACCTTAGTTAAATTTCAGGTCTGGGCAACCAGTTTGTGAATGACTTGGGCCAAAATTTCCATCAACCCACCCAACAATAACATGTGTATAATTGTGGCAGAAAAAGAGAGAAAGGAGAGAAAGGAGAGAAAGGAGAGAAAGGAGAGAAAGAAAGAGAGAAAGAAAGAGAGAAAGAAAGAGAGAAAGAAAGAGAAGAAGAAAGAGAGAAAGAAAGAGAAGAAGAAAGAGAGAAAGAAAGAGAAGAAGAAAGACAGAAAGAAAGAGAAGAAGAAAGAGAGAGAGAAAAA
>NC_140962.1:16487358-16534858 GCF_056783735.1 Eptatretus burgeri | reverse complement strand
GAAAGAAGAAGGGAAAGAAGAAGGGAAAGAAGAAGGGAAAGAAGAAGGGAAAGAAGAAGGGAAAGAAGAAGGGAAAGAAGAAGGAAGAAGGAAGAAGGAAGAAGGAAGAAGGAAGAAGGAAGAAGGAGAAGAAGAAGAAGAAGAAGAAGAAGAAGAAGAAGAAGAAGAAGAAATATCTTTCATAAAGGTGTATTTGCCTCTTAATACAAAACTTGTTTCCTTTTGTATCGAATCAAAAAATGCTAAAAGTCTGACGTTTGTACAGCGGTGTATGTCAGTCGGAATTTTATGTGGCAAATACTCCGTCACAGGATGAATTGCTGATTGATATGTAACCTAAACATATACACAGTAAATTATACTCAGAATTAAATGTGTAACTTTATGAACAAGAAGCTGTTATTCAAGCAAATAAGCCAGACATTAGATAGTCAGTAAGCATTTAGTCTGACACAAATACAATACAGCAATGCTGTGATGTGGTACACCGACCTCTTCATTGTCATAAAAGGCGATTACTCGGATGTTCGGATCGTCTTTCAGTGAACCATCCTCCTCGCATGACGTTATGAGAGCCTGCAAAAACAAGTTTTGGGGTTACAGTTTCAGAAACACCATTCTATGTACGATTGACAACATTCATATTCTTTTAATCAACTTTAATGTCATAAAAAATATATATATATATATATATATATATATATATATATATATATATATATCTTCTTCTTCTTCTTTCGGCTGTTCCCGTTCGGGGTCGCCACAGCGGATCATCCGTATGATCCGCATAGTGATTTGGCACATGTTTTACGCCGGATGCCCTTCCTGACGCAACCCTGGTCGCCTCTTACGACACAGGGATATGGTACACCTATTTTAACCGGGGTATTCACCGGCCCAGTACACTGGTACTCATTTCACCGACCTCGGAAGGATGACAGGCTGAGTCAACCCCCTGGTGTATTAATTCAGTGGCGGAACGGGGCTTGAACTCAGGACCTTTTGGATCCCAAGCCGCTGCCCTAACCACTGCGCCAACACCAGGCTCATATATATAGATATATATATATATATATATATATATATATATATATATATATATATATATATATATATATATATATATATATATATATATATATATATATATATAGACATATAAAAAAACTTTAATGTCATAAACATATAGAATAGACCACGTTGACCATTTATTGGCAATGTAAACTTAAAAAGCAAAGTAAAGTAAAGTTGTGTGCAATGATTAATTCTCACCAAATCAGTAAAATAAATGCAGTGTTATTAAATTCATTTAACGGTGATCAAGACTAATGTGGGAATTGGTTTGTTTGTTTTTTTTGTTTTTTACAAAAATATACTGACCTGCAGAGCACAGTAGCAACTGTGCAAGTTATCCAAACGAGGAGCAAAGATGAACTCCTCATGAAGACCTCCCAGAGTCTGTGGAGAACCAATATTGACATAACAATAAGCCCCATTCCCTCCACCAACATAAAAATTGAGAGAAAATGAAAGAGCACCTCCAGTAATCTTCTGATTCTGACTGGCCTTAAAATATTTCTCCTATGAAGGCTATCAACATCTGAAACACCAGTAATTCATGAAGAAATGCTGGTCCAATGAAGAAATGATTTGGTCAAAGGAAGGATTAATCAATTGCCCATGCACAGAGTGGCCATACAGTCCAAATGATGCAGTTAGAATCGAGTTCGAATTTATCTGTATGCTTCCCTCCAATCTCCGCATAAATTTGAATGGTTCTCCATGTTCTTCTGGACATCTTCCATGTTGAGGGTTGGAGGTCATAAATTAGCCACTGACAGCTGTTTTGAAGTCTTCAACTCTTGTTAGGCAGAGATGAGAAATTTCCTCTTTCACAATGCCCCAAAGCAAGTTGTCACATATTGTTAAGTCCAGACTTTGGGGAGGCCACACTATCTTGGATCCACGTCCAATCCATCGTCCACTGAATTCGTCGTCGAGATATTCTTTAACTGTGAGAGCATAATGTGCTGGTGCACCATCTTGTTGCAGCAGAGCTGAAGATACAGTAGCTGATTCTTAGCAGGATAGCTGAATATAGCAGGATAGCTGATTCTTGACAGTTGAAGACCTCAAAACAGCTCTCAGGGGCTGCTTTTATGACCTCCAACCCTCAACATGGAAGAAGATGTCCAGAAGAACATGGAGAAAAATTCAAATTTTTTTGCGGAGAATGGAGGGAAGCACACAGATAAATCCTAACTAAATTCTAACTGCATGCATAGGGACTTCGTGGCCACTCTGTATAAATAAAGGTCCAATGTGGCAAAGGCAGACTTGTTGCAGACCTCAGATGAGAAAGAAACGAGTGATTCCTTCCAGCACGGTTTCTAAGATTGGTTGCACAAATAAAATTTGAATCCTGCACTGTAAGCTATGTAAGAAATCATGCACCACTACCATAAAATACAAAACATATACATGTGCATGTCATTTTGCTAATCATGTCGTTTTGGATTAGAGAATATTTTCTTTTGAAAACAAATATGTCTGTAGCTATAGTTAATATTACAAACTAACAGGTACCCACAGAAATTCTACGTAATAATATAATAAATAAAAATGACCGTTTTTTACAGCCATTTTTCCCTGCTGTGCAGGGGTTGGCTTTTTCTTGAGGCAATGTTTTATGGCCGGATGCCCTTCCTGACGCCAACCCTGGTCGCCTCTTACGACACACAGGGATATGGTACACCTATTCTAACCGGGGCATACACCGGGACCAGTACACTGGTACTCATTTCGCCGACCTCGGAAGGATGACAGGCTGAGTCAACCCCCTGGTGTTAATTCAGCAGCCAACGGGGCTTGAACTCAGGACCCTGAGATCCCAAGCCACCAACCTAACCACTAAGCCAACACCAGGCTTAGAAATTCTACGTAATGTAAAATGTAATTTCAACAACATTATGCAACGAATAGTTAAATATGAAAATTTAAGATTGTCAAGCATTGTGCTTCCTAATGATGTTGCTTGATTAAATGAACCCCCACTCCCCAAGTCCTCAACTCCCCCCAACCCCCAACAGAAGTCCTCAAACTCTCCCCCCGCCTCCTCCCAACTACAAATCCTCAACTCCCCCTCCCAACCTCAAATCCTCAACCCCCCCCACCAAATGCTCAACCCCCTCTGCCAACTCTGCTTCCATCCCCACCCTGGCTCTGTCCTGCCCTCCCCCTTTCTTCCCATTATTCAAAGCTAGAGGCATTCTTAAATAATTACATTTCTTTATTACCTCATTAAAATAGTGAGATGTTTAACTCTTTTTCCCCTCCCCTATCCACCTTAATATTATGCCATTGCCAAATTCACCTACTCCTACCTCCTCATAACCTTCTTTCCTACCTTCCCAACTTCTTCTTTCACCCCATTCACAATCTCAGTAACAGTGAGATACGTCTCACGCGAACAATTATCCAAACTACCTTCAGATCCCCATTCACAACCTTGCGAAATATGTCCAGCAGAAATTCTGTGGAATTGCCACTCTCAAATGATTGTGTTAATAATTGTGTTTTATTAATATACATAGTCGAGGCTCATGGAAGAGCTAATGTACACTGAACAGACCAGGGCACAGCAGGACTAAATGAACAGTTGAGAGAGTGGGAAAATACCAACAGCAGAGTTGAATGCCAAGATGGAGGCAGACTTAGACAAACAATAAGTGTGGGGAGAAATGAGGGGCAGGAGAGGATGCAAAGGGTGGACAAAATGGATAAAGAAGGAAACTCTCAGAAAAGAAACTGGAAATTTGGAAGGAGAGGGGATTGGGGTTTGGGGTGGGGGTAACGAAGGAAGAAAATATCATGGTTTTGGATTGGGGATGATTTGAAACGGTGATGAACAGCTGTCTTGAAGACCTGGAGGGAAGAATGAGATTGAAGAGAATGTGGAAGTTGGTTCCATAGGCACGAAAAAAGAGCAACAAATGAGTGGAGGTGAGCAGTGATCCTGTAGTTAGGTAGTTTCACCAGAAGGGGGTTGATGGTGGACCGTGTGAGCCCTGTAGAAACCTGGGAGAGTGCAGGGGGGGGGGATAAAGCACAGAAAGAGCAGAGGGTGCAAGACCAGAAAGGCGGGGCGGTAGAAGACAGAGACCACCGATCTGGCTGCGATGGCAAAGTGATAGGCCCATAGACTCAGCTTCGGAGATTCCAATGATTTTGAAGGTATTGGTTTCCGCAGCATCAAGCTCAGCAAGATGTGAGGCAGTGGAGTCAGCCCAGAGTGGAGAACAGTACTCCATCAAGCTGTGGATGAAGACCTTGTTGGTGAATAGGAGTTCAGGTGTGCAAGGGAAGGACTTTGTACGACGGAGGATGCCCAGTCACCGGCTGGCTTTGGAGGTCAACTTTGAAATGTGGTTTGCCATTGAAATGTGGAATGTGGAATGTGGAATCTTTGAAATGTGGAATCTAAAAAGATAATGGCTGATAGTGAGACCCAGGAGTTTGAATAAATGAACTTCCTCAAGAGGATTGTTAAGAAAGTAGAGAGGAGGGTTTGCCAGATGGTCCTTTTGGAGAGGGATCATGAGAGTGTGAGATCTGTGAGGATTGAAAGAAATATTCCAAGTGTTTGACCATCTTGTAATTTTGTCAAGGTTTGAAGAGAAGGAAGAGGCTGCAGCCTACCTCTCTGAAGGATGAGGGATTTCACAGCAGAGGGTGGAATCATCAGCAAATAGATAAATGAGATTTTTCAGTGAGTCAGAGAGATCATTTGTGAAGATCAGGAATAAGACTGGGCCCAGAACACTGCCATAGGGCACTCCAGCCTTGACAGGGATTGGAGATGAAAGGATTCCATTGAGAGCGACATGTTTGCTACGAGAGTAGAAGTCAGTAAGGCATTTGTGGAGTTGGTCTTGGATGCCATATGCAGATAAAATAAATTGGATTAATCTTCTTCTTCTCCTCCTCCTCCTGTTCCCTTTATAAGTGGTGAGGTCCAATGGCAACATGCTTCTGCCCTGCCTTGACCATGATACTCTACCTCCCTCTGTCCTCTGCCAACTCTCTGCCAATCTCAATTGCAGTCCACCTCATTTCATCCTACCTTGCTCCCTCGACCTATCCGCTCTCTTTGCCATTCTCTCTTCCCACATCTGCCCAGTGTCTATCCCATCTCAGCCGGCATTTCAACAATCTCTCCATCAAACTCATCGGCACACCAATCTCCTCCTTCAGGTCATCCATCCTCCTATCCACCCTCTTCACTCCTGCAATCCTCCTGACCCAGTTGTTCTCGCAAACCTCCAGCCTCGGTTGTTGTCTCTCTGTCAGTGCTACCATCTCCAGACCATAAAGGTACACTGGCATTAAACATGACACCAGAACCTTCCCTTTCAATTTTCTTGATATCTTTCTGTCTGCCATTTCTCCCTCAACCCGCCTCCATGCATTGGCACCCACCTGAGTCCTCCTCCGCACCACTGCCTCAAACTTACCATCCCCAGTCACTGTTCCTCCCAGATACTCAAACCTATTCCCCTGCCTGATCTCCTTCCCCTCTAACCTGATATTAATTTATTTTCTCTGCTGCCCAACCCACATCACCTCAGTCTTCCCCATACTCATCTTCAGCCCATGCTTTCCAAATGCCTCCTCCCACTCCCCCAGTACTTCCTGCATCTCCCACAACAGCCAGATTGTCCACATACAACATCCTCCCCATACTACCCCTCAAGCTCATCTTCCAGCATATCAACTCCATCACAATCATAAACATGAGTAGGCTGAGAGAGCTTCCCTTCCTCAAGCCGTTGTTGACGCTGAACTCCTCAGACATCCCAGGATCAACCAAACCTCTTCCCTTCGCTTCCTTCCCTTAAATAATTGCCTAAATGAATAATTATTCGAAATAATTGCCTTATTGATTAGACATAAATTGGTAGTCTAATTGTGTAAAATTAAATGACAAAACAATGTTTAATTTACAATGTCACGAGATTTCGTCATCTTGTGAAATGTGACGGAGGAACAGACAGATGTGGGAGAACAGACAGATAAGTATATTATTATACAGATGAATGAATAATAACAACAAAAATTAATAAGCTGAGGAAGCTGCAAGGATTATCAAGATCCCTATGTGGGTCACAAGTTTAGTACATACTGCAGGTTGTGTATCCACCAGGTACAACTCATAGTCCATGATGGTGTCTGGTTCTGCTGCAACTTGCTTTGCTATCAGGCAGAGAAGCTCTGGTGCCATTCTCTCATCCTGGAGTGAAACAAACGGTTGTGTTATCACACTTTACCACTCTTCCAGCAAAAGTACATCCAAAAAACAAGTCATGTTAAATTAGGTCACCTTTTTGCAGCTGCTTTTATCACTAACAGTTTTCTCTGTTGTCACCAGTTCTTGGTACACCGATGTCGCCAGAATTGGGATCCTTGGTGAAGAGGGGTTGGGAAGAGAGTTAAAACAAGCTTGTCGGAAACCCGATCACCTTTCACATAACTTTGAGACTGGTGGCAGATTTGACAAGTCGGAAATAAAGGTTGTGTGGACTATCTGTTTAACTGATGGGTCGCACGAGGATTTGTAAAATGAATGATGAAATTTGGGGCTTGGCTGCATACAGATGGTTCTGCAAGTTGGGAGAAAACTTTTCGTTAATGTCCCGCTGCAAGTGGATGGCCAAGTGTGGAATTCGAAGCACTGGCGATGGGATGTGCAACAACCGCTGCTCCAGCTTCTCTCCACTCTGAGATCATGGGTGGGACAAGACAAAAGGAACAAGGAAACATGTGACTGAAAGGGTAAACCACCTTACAGGCATGAAGTGGGGAATAATCACTAAAGAGGTGAGTTTGCCTCATTATGACGAGTGAAGTGTTTCATTCCTTCATACAAGAATACTTTTGATAAACATAAAGTCCTTTTTGTACAGATACATTTTCTTATTTGAGAAAGAGAAATCAACTATTTAAAGATGTTACAGATTTGAGGAAAAAAGACTTTACGAGAAACAACAAGCATTGTTAGGTCAGACGGACATTCCAAAAAAATTGAATGCTGTTTCAGTCATTGTATCAAATCAAAAGAAAAAACTGAAATTGAAAGTATTTATTACAGGGCAACTAGACTTTTCTGGACTTTGTGTCAAATTGATAAAGTGTTCATTTAGAAAATCAAATTACGTGACAATGAAGGGGATCAGAAATATGGTGAAAACATTAAACTTTGTAAATGATAAGAAGATGAGAAGGAAGAGTTTGAAGTTGAATGAGAACTTGATATAAATAAGATAGGGATGCATCACATTGAATATGCAAAAGTGAATAGGTCGAGGCATGTTTCATGAATTGCTTCGAAGAGGAAATTGAAGTCAATTGATAGGTTGGGAGACTATTCAGGTAATTTTGTTGGAATACAGTTAGTAACTAGAAAGGCACAAGGTAGAGCGCATACCTCCACCAGGTTAAACAGTTTACAATTTGTATCCCAATGAAAGGCCACATCTGTATCTGGACCTGAAGCAAAATCGAATCGGCTTGTTCTTGTCACCTATCCAACTCGTCCAGCAAGTTTCGTCATAATACATCCACAACGTTTTGAAATGTCACGTTGTATATGGTTTATGGCCCGATCTCTCAATGGTGGCTAATCATTTTAAAATTATCAGATCCAGATCTGGATCTTCACCAAAATCTAATCATTTTGCCTTGTCAAACACCCAACCTGACCACAAAACTTTGCTGAATCCGTCCATAACGTTTTGAGATATCCTGTTCACAGACGGACAGAAAATGGGTAAAAACAACCTCCGTCCACCTTTAGTGGTGGAGGTAACAAAGCTGAGCATTAGCAATCAATGTAGAGCCTGGCCGGTATATGAATTACAGTTTCATATGAGAATGAACGATGTCCTGTTGGACTCAGACATTCGCAGTCCCGCTATTCTCAGGTCATACCGTGTGACCTACTTCTACATTTGCGTATTTGTGGGTTTATTTATAACATTCATTTGTTTATTTGTTTTTGTTTTTTTACACTTCAGGACTGGTCTTCTATAACCACCACTGCTGATATTTATTCAGCCTGGAAATTCTTCCACAGAAACCTGCTCTCTCTTATGCACAGATTCATCCCATCTCGTCTTCAATTACCTTACTCATCCTCCAGCTCTCGGTAATCCGAATCCTGTGGTGAGGCTGTTGCTTTAAAACAACTTGCATTCTCCTCCTGGAAGGCAAATCCGACCATTCCACAAAGCCCGCAACAAGTGCATGTCTACCCTCAGGAGAGCCAGAACGTACGCGAAGCGTTCAAAAGGTTCCACAAATGAGATGCACAATAGTCCAAGACGTGCCAAAATAATGTACAATGAGGCATTTATATACAAACTAGCATGGATGGGCTTGCTGCGCTTACCTCTCCACACGTCGTTGCAGAGATTGACGTCACAGATTTGCTGTGTTGTAATGATTTACACCAGTGGTTCTCAAACTTTTTTTTGACTACCGTCCCCTTCTGCCCTCTTGGACCGGCCAAAAGCCCCCTTGTCCTATCGTTCGTGGTCGGACACCCAGTGGGCAATAGGATAGTCCGAACTTATGTAGATAGGAAGCAAAAATAACAGAAGCCAAATATTTTCTGAATAATATTTTACTTTACTTGTCCTTTATTTTTCTATTTTATTTTGCACTACCTACAATGTTTCAGCAGAACAGGTCCAGGTGAGGCAAACTGGGAATCTGTTATCACAGGCCCAAATACCGTTAGTGTGAAGGGTGGGCCTGGTGACTCGCTGCGAGACTACGAACGTCTGGCTCCATCTCAGTGAGGTAGAGACGCAGATCGCCCCTCTTGGTAATGTCAAGGCGGTTTTGATACTTGGTCAGCAGCACCATCACGGCACTGAACCCTCTTTCAACGAGGTATGATGTGGGGAACGCCATCAGCAGCAGTTCTGCCTCTGTCGACATTGCGGGGTATTCGCCCCGCTCCAGAATCCAGAATTTGCCGTATTCATGCTGCGAGAATCTTGCCTTCGCCTCATCATCATTCCACAAGTTGATAATTTCGTCCTGTAATTCGTGCTTCACATCTCGAATGTCACATTTGAATGGGTTGATCACCCATGCTGGCACCGACAGTTCTAACATGTCTCTGAAATGCTGCTCCATATCTCCACGAATCTTCTCAAGGTGATTGCAATAAACGAGCAGCTCTTCATCAGAAACAGCAGTTTCCTTTGCCAACCGGGGAAAGTGGTACATATCTCTGCGGCCGAGGGTTTGCCTGTGCAGAGTCGCTTTGGTTACGAATGCGCTAATCACTTTCTTTGCTTTAATCAGCGTCATATGGTCACTCTGGAGTTGTTTGTTGACATCATTCAGTATACTGAATATGTCCGCGAGGTAAGCCACATCATGCTCAATCACATTCACTGTCTCTGATAACTCTGTATCAATTTCCGACAGAAACTCGACGACTGTCGAGAAGAGGGCATGGAAATGGGTCAAACAAGTGCCTTTGGACAACCATCGAACTTCAGTATGCAACAAGAGCCTCTCGAATGGTTCATCATTCTCCTGGCAAAGCTAACGAAACAGCGGATCATGCAGAGACGACACCTTGATTTTATTCACTGCTTTGATTACTATTTGGAGTGACGTATGAAGTCTGGTGCTGAGAGCTTTTGCTACAAGATGCTGGCGGTGCACGACACAGTGAATGGCGAATACGGACGGTACCTGGTTCTTCAGAAGCGCAATAAAACCATGCTGGCGGCCAACCATCGCTGGTGCCCCGTCCGTCGCGCAAGCGAGAATGTTCTCCATCGGTATGTTCTTATCAGTAAAGTACTTCCCCAACGTTTGGAAGATGGAAGAACCCTTCGTATCGGTCTGGAGAGAGCAGGCAAACAACAATTCTTCCACCATTTCCTGATCACGGATGAAGCGAACGTAGCAGAGTAACAGAGCTTCACTGTCACACAAAGTGGACTCATCCAGTTGGATGGCGAAGTGCGTGCTTCTCAGCTCACAACACAGCTTATCTTCTACATCTGATGACATTTCGTCAATTTGCCTGGCCACGGAATCATTGCTAAGTGCAATCGATGAGAGAACTGGATACGGATCCTGGCCCATAACAGTTTTTATCACTTCCCCAACAGCCGGTTTGATCAAATGTTCGCCGATTGAATACGGTTTTCCAGATCTGGCGATGAGCAATGACAGCTTATACGACGTTTCCAGTCCTTTATCCACGAGCATTTGGCTGGCTTTGAACATTGTCGTTACCGTGGATCGCTTCTCAAATTTCTCTGTCAGCGATTGGAAATAGCTGACCTCTGCGCGAGCCTTATCACTGTGCTTTTTACTCAGGTGCTCACTCAGTCGAGATGGTTTCATTGCTTCATTGGACAGCATGATACCACACAACAAACACATCGGTAACTGCGTGTTCGTCAGGGATGGAATTAATCCATACTTGATGTATTCAACGGAATACTGACGACACTTTTTCTTTGAGGCCGACATCTTGAAGCTGACCGGACGTGAAGCTTTTTTGAATAACGAAATCAATACGCCAAGATGTCGAAAGACTGACACCAGTGATAAGCCCAAACAATAATTATATATTTCTGGTCTCTGGTCAGCACACGCATCGATTTTGACCCTGCGTGTCCAAAAAATTTTTTCTTCACATTTCCAACTGTAGTTACAACAGTGCGCGCCTCAAACACAATGTCGCGCCGCCTCAGTACTCGCCGCCTCAGTACTCGCACCTCGCTGGGAATTGCGCTGCCGGATCATAACACATGTATATGGTATTCACACCATGTGTGTATTAAAAAAAAAAAAACACTGACTTGCATTGTTGGTAAACAAGGCTGTAATATGCTTGAAGAACTTAATGATTTTCAGAATAAATACATTTTAAAATGTGTTCATTATTTACAAAAAGGCCTACCTGTCCCATTGCCTGTCTTTAATTTCTCTCTGGACGGTGCCACGGCAAACGAGGAGGAACGCAACGGGCATTGTATGGCCAATTTGCCGAATGGCGCCGGGTAACCTGTTCAGACTGCAGGAAGCCCAATGAGCGCTCCTAATCGCCGCTGCTCCTCTAAATCGCCAGTGCCCCCCAAATTAGTGCCAGCGCCCCCTACCACTCGTGGAGTCTGGAGCGCCCCCCTGAAAGTTCCCAGCGCCCACTGGGGGGGGGGGCGGTAGGGACCACTTTGAGAACCACTAATTTACACCAATCATAATACAAACATTTAGCCTGGTGTTGGCTTAGTGGTTAGGGTGGCGGCTTGGGATCCCAGGGTCCTGAGTTCAAGCCCCGTTGGCTGCTGAATTAACACCAGGGGGTTGACTCAGCCTGTCATCCTTCCGAGGTCGGCGAAGTGAGTACCAGTGTACTGGTCCCGGTTAGAATAGGTGTACCATATCCCTGTGTGTCGTAAGAGGCGACCAGGGTTGGCGTCAGGAAGGGCATCCGGCCATAAAACATTGCCTCAAGAAAAAGCCAAACCCCTGCACAGCAGGGAAAAATGGCTGTAAAAACGGTCTATATATATATATATATATATATATATATATATATATATATATATATATATATATATATATATATATATATATATATATATATATATTTATATATATATTACAAACATTTCTTTTCTACAAATATATTTGTAATATTGATGATATTATATTTATTTGAAATTTCTTTGTGATATTGGTGATATATTTATTTGAAATATTGGTGATATTATATTTATTTGAAATTTTTTGTGATATTGGTGCTATTATATTTATTTGTAATTTATTTGTGACATTCGTAATATTATATTTACTTGTGATATTATATTTATTTGAAATTTATTTGTAATATTGGTGTTATTATATTTATTTGTGATATTATATTTATTTGAAATTTATTTGTAATATTGGTGATATTATATTTATTTGAAATTTATTTGTGATATTGGTGATATTATATTTATTTGAAATTTATTTGTGATATTGGTGATATTATATGTATTTGAAATTTATTTGTAATATTGATGATATTATATTTATTTGAAATTTATTTGTAATATTGGTGATATTATATTTATTTGAAATTTATTTGCAATATTGGTGATATTATATTTATTTGAAATTTATTTGTAATATTGGTGATATTATATTTATTTGAAATTTATTTGTAATATTGGTGATATTATATTTATTTGTGATATAAGAAGGACCAAGTGGTCAAAATAGTCAAGGGTCTAAGCTGTCTAATCTGTCTGAAATGTGTAAGGGGTCTAAATGATGTTAAGAACTGAGGGGTCTTCGGGGTCTTTTTATTTTTTTAACAAGTCGAGGCTCATGCAAGAGCAAATACACAGAAACATATAATAAGGTAGGAGACAAGAGGGGCAGGAGGGGGAAGCACAATATAGTGTGGAACAAAGACAATAGGATATCTGTGGAAGGAAGAGGGATGGGGCGGGATACACGGGATAAACAAGATGGACACTACATGGACTTTCAGGAAGGAAAACAGGGAATTTTAAGGTGGGTTTGGGGTGGATTAACAGAAGTAGTAATGTTCAAGATTTTGGAGAGGGAAAGATATGAGATGATGGTGAACAACTGCTTGGAAGACCGGGATGGAGGAGGAGTGGGATTGAAGAGTGTGGGAGTTTGTTCCAGAGGTGAGAAAAAAGAGGAAGGAAAGAGTGAAGGTAAGCAGTGATTCTTGATTTTGGCAGTTTCACCAGAAGGGGTTCTTTGGCAGACCTTGAGCGCCCTGAGGAAATATAAGGGGGACAGATCACAGACAGAGTGGGGAGGGGGTCAAGAGCGGGGGGGGGCAAGGCCGGAGAGGAGACAGTTGAAGAAAGAAAGACCACCGACCTGCCTGCAGTGAGAGACCCAAAGACCCAGCTTCATCACGGGAGATAACAATGATCCTAAAGCCTTGGTTTCCACAGCATGAAGTTGAGATAGGTGTGAGGCAGGAGCATCACCCCAGAGGGGGGAGCAGTACTCCATCAGACTACAGATGAAAGTCTGTAAATGGTAGAAGCTCAGGTGTGCCAAGGAAGGACTTTGCACGACGTGTGACGCCCATTCGGTGGGCAGCTTGAAGATGTGGCTTTCCCAGGAAAGATCGTGGCAGATAGTGAGACCCAAAAGCTTGAATGAAAGGACTTCTTCAAGGGGATTGTTGAGAAAGTAGATGTGGAGATTTTCCAGATGGTCCTTTCGGAGAGACATGGTGAGGGTGCGAGATTTGTGAGGATTGAAATAAATATTCCAAGTGTGAAGAGGCTGCTGTCTGCCGATCAGAGGGATGAGAGATGGTATGGCAGAGGAGTCATAAGCAAAGAGATAAAGAGGATTTTCCAGGGAATCTGAGAGATCATTGATGAAAACCAGAAAAAGCACAGGGCCAAGAACACTGCCTCGAGGAACTCCAGCCTGGACGGGAAGACATGAGAGAAAGCCATTAAGAACCACGCATTGACTGCGACAGGAGAGGATGTCCGCGAGCCATGAGTGGAGATTACCTTGGATACCATAGGAAGAGAGTTTGGTGAGCAGGGCAGGGCAGGATGCCAGATCGTATCGAAAGCTAGTGATATGTCAAGGGAGATGGCTCTGATCTCATGTTTGGCATTTAGGACCTCCATCCCTTGTTCAGAGAGCAGAAGCAGCATATCCAGGGTAGAGTGACCTGGTCCAAATCCAAATTGATGGTCAGGAATCAAGCCATTGGAGAAGAGGAAGGATTTGATGTCAGAAACGATGATGGATTCCATAACCTTGCTGATGATTGGGTGAAGGCAGATTGGTCTGGAGTTGCAGGGATCAGGTTTTGCACCTTTTTATGCAGAGTGGTAATGTGTGCCGATTTCCAAGCAGATTGCAGATGACCTTGAGAAAATGAGAGGGGGAAGAGAACAGAGAGGGGTGAGCAAGAGCAGTAGAGCAGGTTTTTATGACACGTAGGCTGATGCCATATGGTCCGGTTGCAGAATCTGAGTCGAGGTTTTACAGCAAGCTCTCCACCTTGTCAGGAGAAAAGGACACAGATTCCAGGAACAGCTGGGTGTGACTGGGTAAGGTAGGTACAGAAAGTGATGGGTTTGGGAGACAAGATTCAGAAGCAAACATGGAGTTTAGACGTTCAGCCTTTTCACATGCAGTGTCAGCTGTGCAGCCATTGAGGTAAGGGAGGGGATGGAGGGGAAACGTACACCAGAAACAGACTTAACTGGACACCACCAGGATTTGGAGGAGGGAGACAGTTTTGAGAGATCAGACTTGAGATGAGAAACATGTTGTTTCCTGGCTCTCCTGAGGGTAGACACAACCTTGTTATGAGCTTTGTGGAAGGAACTGAGATTGCCTTCAGTAGGATTTACCTTCCATGAGGCAAATGCATGTTGTTTCAGGACAACTGTCTCACCATAAGGTTCAGCTTACCATTCAGGAGGAATGGTGGGACAACTGAAGACGAGATGGGATAAATCTGTGCAAGAGAGAGAGCAAATTTCTTTGAAAGAATTCCCAGGATGAGGTGATGTCGGAGAAAGTAGAAATGGGTGACAGGTCGAGAAGTTTGATGGCTGCTTGAAGTCCCTGCCAGTCGGCATGAGTGAAGTGCCAGACTTGTCGGCGCTGAGGTGGTTCTCTAATAACAGCCAGAGAGATGATCGCTTTAACAAGCACGTGGTCAGATGAACTGATTTGAGCAGAAGAAGAGCAGCAGACATTTTCTGGGAAATTGGTCAAAATCAAATCCAGAAGAGATGGAGGGCCATTGGTTGAGATCCGGTCGGGAAGTTGACAGATTGAGTCAGTTCCAATGAGTCGCAGAAGTCCTTTGCTGAAGTGCCATGGCAGGTGAGAGAGGTACCCATACCCAGCCAATTGGCATGATGACAATTGAGATCACCACATATAAGATAGAGAGAGTTGGGATGAGAGGATAGAAGTTGGTCCGTGTTTTTGGAGAGCGAGATGTAACTGGAGTCATCACTGTTTGGTGGACGGTACATCACACATAAACAAGAGGTGGGAGCGGAGGGGAAGCCGTAGCCAGAGGTATTCCTGGGAGTGTGGGGGAGTGAGGACTGTGCATGGAAAGTCAGGAATAGAGTTTTTGAGAAAGAGAGAAACTCCTCCACCAGGATGAGGCTCAGGTCTATCATACCGGAGGAGGGAGTAACCAAGGAGAGAAACTAAGGAGTCAGAGACGTCTTGAAGGAGGAAAGTTTCTGTCAAGTAGATTATATCTGGTTTGTCAGTGGCAACCGACTTTTTGGTCTTCGGCGTCTTTTGGGTCTTCAGGGTCGTTTTGAGTCTTCGGTGACTTTTGGGTCTTTTGGGTCTTCAGTCATCTTGGGTCTTTGGTGACTTTTGGGTCTTCAGGGTCTTTGGGGACTTTTGGATCCTTGGGTACTTTTGGGTCTTTGGGTCGTTTGTGTCCTTGGGGAATTTTGGGTCATTGGGGTCTTTTTGGTATTTTGGGTCTTCGGGATGTTTTGGGTCCTCGGTGACTTTTGTGTCTTCGAGGTCTTTTGGGTATTCAGGGTCTTTTGGGTCTTTAGGGGTCTTAATTGTCTTGGGGAATTAACGTTCAAATGGGACATGATGAATAGGCATATATAGTCTTCATGGAGTGATGGACGGCTTCACCGTTTCACCGACCGTGCTTTTTGTTTTTTTAATATAGATTAAAAAATACATTTAGATATTTTCTTTCTGTTCTTACATACAGTACTTGTATATTGGAAAGACAAATAATGTTGGCGTGTCTTAGACTATTGCAAATCTCTCATTCAACCTTCTTGAATACCCCTTGTTCCCTTCAATGTTCTTATTGATCATCAAAACATGAACAACCTCATAGTACGGCTTGTTTAGCATTCCCATCTGAGCATTTGCCTCCCTGGAGGTATGAACTCGAGTTAAAATCCAATAGTGTGTCGATATGTCGACAGTCTCCAAATGTCTTTGCATGGGGTACAATGATGCATGCTAATATTATGCACGCCAGTACCTCCATTGTTATCTCTGTTGTTTATGACCAAGTTGTGAAAGGCAATTTAGCACCTCTCCACGATGAGGACAGAAACTCATCATGAAGATACCAGAGACAGAATGTGATGGAGGAATTTGGATTGGATACCGACACGCAGGCCAATGGGATACTTTTTCACAACGTTCTGGAGAATCTCCAACATCCACAAGCAAATGCTTGTTGACAGAGCAACCAGTTCAACATCCACAGTGAAAGGATGGCATACTCTGCAAATACCATGCCTGCAGAACACCAGGACAAAAACTTGTAAATTGATAAAATTCAATATAAAATCCAAACCACACTTCTGCAACCTTGGAGTAGTTATGGACTGTCAATTCTAATGCCTTTGAATAAATATGGGGTTTTTTAAAGTGCAAAATATTGTTACTTTGTAAGTAAAATCTGACTATGCTGACAAAGGAATTGAAGCAAAATATGTTGATGAAAGGTTGTTGTAAGTTACAAAAAAAAAATAAAAAAAAAATAAAGAAGCTTGCAGAACACAAGAATGCATAAGGTTCATGCTTCCTTCCCAAAAAAAACGTTAAAAAAAAAAAACGTTAAAAAAAAAAAAAACTACGATATAACTTCGAAAGAAAAGACCAATTTATTATTTTAATATATATATATATATATACATATATTTTTATATATATACATATATTTTTATATATATATATATATATATATATATATATATATTTACTTTGTTACGCTGTGGAAATTCACAGAGCACCATATAAGTCTGTGTTCATATAGATTTCCCCACCGATGTCTAAGGGATTTATTCGTGTAACCGGGCTGTGGATCTTTGAGTTAGCCGTTTTTCTTTTGCTATCGTTATTTTGGACCAACCGCTTCACAACAACCACCTCCACCACCAACATCGCTTTCATCAACTGCTTCACACAACCACCTCCTCCACAACCGCCATCACAACCACCTTCTCCACAACGCCAATCACAGCCACCATCTCCTAAACCGCATCTCCCCCAATACCCAACAACGAACAACATCGCTTCACCTTCGGCTCCGCGGGCACTGCCATCTTTGCGCCGGCCACGGCAAGATCGCTGCAAACAAACGCGGGGGTTTCCTCGTTGCCAGCGACGGTGATTTCTACCACGACCGCTCTCCCTTCAGCGTCGATGATCTCTACCATGTCCGCTCGCCCCGAGCTTTGCCTCGGAATTCGGATCAGGCGATCGAGAGGGGCGGAGCCAGTGGGGGTCAGAGGTGAAAGAGCGGAGATCAAATCTCGCTTCACGAACCCTATAAAAAAGCGAGCAGATCGCCAAGTCAGTCAGAAGAGAGTCAGTCGGGGTTTGGAGCGGTGTGAAGAGCAAAGTTTGAGTCCAGTGGAGGGCAGTGGAAGTCCGGGTTCGCCGAGGAGACGGAGTTGGGAGCACAGCAGGCCAGCCGTGCCACGCAGAACTGCACGTTCGTGTGGGGAGAACCGGAGAGAGGTCGCCAGCCAGCATCGAATGGTCCGAGGTGATCGGGCTTCGGGACAGTCCGAGCAGCGCTGAGGGACGGACGGGCTCTTAAAGAGAGCATCAACTCTGAAAGAGCAAAAGACCTGTTCATTCCTCTGAGGCGTTGCCGGCTGGGCCCGAATCGCCAGGCCATCGGAAGGGGCCTGGGCCGGACCGCGGTCACGACAGCTGCCGTGGGGACGGGACGTCGCGGGTCGCCCCAGCAAGGCACCTCGAAGGTGAAGGTAACCAGCCCGGCCTCGCGGAGCCTCTGCGGTCATCACAGCTCCGTGAAATAAAGACCCAAGAGGTCAAGTCTACCCCTCGTTTGTCCTGGGTTTTTTCTTTGCTTTTGAATGAACATTGTGGCACCATGTCTTTAAGTAGAACTGTTAAGTGTGTACATAATAGATAGACGGTAGTAGCTCTTTTGCATTGCTCGTGGTTTGTCCCTTGCATGTTACATAATTGCATGCGTGCTTTTGTTTTACTTTTGTCGATTGCAAACTGCATGCATGTCTTGCCTTGCTTGATTACATGACTGCATGACTGCATATGTGCCGCTTATTCAATAAATGTGCTTGTTTAAATGTTAACCCGTTTGTTGCGTCCTTTTCCCTAATTGAACTGCCGTTCTGCGCTCGGAATATAGTTGGTTTTTAAATAGCCGATAAAGTGATCGGGTCCAACGGGGCTGCGCGATAAATACCCTACTCGGTTATCCCAAAACGAAGCGAGCTGCTTAAGCGGCTCGTTTCCAAGCGGCCCCGTTGAGGTATTCTCTCGGTAGTCTGCCCACGCGATTAATTAGGTATATCGACAATTCGGCGATTGACCCTGTAGCGCGGGTAGAATATTGACTAGGCTGTGGTGTGTTTAAAAACACACCCGTGGCTGGTTTTCGGCGTTGATCCGGAAAGCCGCGACCGGATTGTCCGCTCGGTGGGTGAAGTGGCCGCTATTGGTTAAACGCGGTCGCTCGCACGACGGCGGGCGAGAATCCACAACAATATATATATATATATATATATATATATATATATATATATATATATATATATATATATATATATATAAAAACATATATATATATATATATAAACATATATATATATATATAAACATATATATATATATATATATAAACATATATATATATATATATATAAACATATATATATATATATAAACATATATATATATATATAAACATATATATATATATATATATATATATATATATATATATATATATATATATATATATATATATATATATATATATATATATATATATATATATATATATATATATATATATATATATATATATAAACATATATATATATATATAAACATATATATATATATATATAAACAAGACAAGACTGCATATATTTTGCATGGCACCTTACTGTTTGAGACAGGCACACCAAGACAAGTGATGATGAACCAATAAAAACATATTTATAGCACGTTAAGTACGAGATATGCCAAAACAATGGCAGCATTCGAGACGTCTCGTACGTTTTTGATGTTGCATCTCCATGTTTGTGAAAAGAACATCACACCAATGGTTCATGTTCATGCCAGTGGTGTGAGAGATGTGTTGCCCATCATTTATTTTTAAGGAATGCAGAGCACTGGTCTTCTAGATGTCACACCTCTGGCATAAAGCCTGTTCTCAACTGTCTGAGTCTAAATTCGATGGTTAATTGTCATTTGCAGGTTAATTTTCAGAGACAATGTTAAAAAGTGTTAAAAAGAGAAATGATAGTGATAAACATTGTCGTGGGAGGCAATGTTGTTATGTAAACCCCCACATGAGCAAACAGATTTGTTGTGAAATTATGCCTGACCATTCCTAAACTGACTTAACCACTTGGTGACCAATTCATAGTCAGGGTATCGATGTGGATTATGTGTAGACATGTACACAGGTTCTCTGGGAGAAGTGATTCACAGGTGAATTTACAGGATCAGTCAGTTAAAGTGGCAATGATTATGGCGTTACACATTGCACTTCCAATTTCCTGATTGGGTTTCTTTCCTCAATGACCATCCTTTGTCCACACATGATGAATTACCTCTACCACCAAAGGTGGACGGAAGTTATGTTTTCACCCCTGTCTGTCTGTCTTATCTGTTTGTCCGTTTGTCCGTCTGTGAACAGGATATCTCAAAAAGTTGTAGACGGATTTCGACGAAATTTGAGATACGGCCAAAAACAATATACAGCACAATATCTCAAAAAGATATGGACAGATTCCGATGAAACTTGGTGGACAGATTGAGTGTGTGACGAGGAGGAATTGATTCAATTTTGTTGAAGATCCGAATCAAGATACAATAATTTTTTGAACCCATAAATTATTCTTCACCATTGAGAGAAGAGGCCAAACACGAATTATACTGTAGCATGATGTTTCAAAAAGTTGTGGATGAGTTATGTCAAAACTTGGTGGACGAGTTGGGTAGGTGACAAGAACAAGCCCATAAGATTTTTGCTTCAGGTCTGGATCCAGATCCAGCCTATCAGTGGGATAGAAAACGTAAACTGTTGAGCCCAGCAGAGGTATGCATTCTACCGAGTGCCGTTCTAGTTCATTTCTGAACTGAAAATCCGAAGTTTATTTCAGTGTTTACAAGTTGTTGCCTAATTATTCTTTTTGTAAATAGTATGTATTAATCACAGAAAAAAAAACTACCAAAAGATGATGCATATCCCAAGTGTGAGAGGCAGGATAGCTTTATTCTGTGCCATATTCACATTTACTTTCCTCGTGAGGAACAAAAAGCAAACACACACACACACACACACACACACACACACACACACACACACACACACACACACACACACACACACACACACACACACACACACACACACACACACACACACAGCACAGAGATATAAGTGCAGTAACTCACCTTTATTATGACCCTTCCAGCTAATGTGAGGTCACGGTCAAACCATGTAGACCAGATCCCACCCCCGTAGCACTCCACGCTGACTTGCAGATAACCCTCAGTGGAACGGACTGATCGAGGCTTCACCTACCCACATGTTATATGTAATGATAATATTAATACATGTAATGAGGAATTTCAAAAATAAAATAACTGGTCAAAAATTTTCACTGCCTTTTTGGCCATTCATCTGATATGGAAAAATATTTGTATTAACTTTTGATGGCTTTGCCCTTCATAAGTTTCTTTGAAACAAATGCAAAATTCCACATTTTACACGATAAACCAAGACAGCAAAATGTTGACCAATTGAGCGTAAATTGCAAGGCAATACATTTATCTTCAGGTCTTCAAGACAGCTGTTGACCACCACCTCAGATCATCCCCCAACCAAAACCATGATCTTTTCTACCCCATAAACCCCCACTCCTTCCAAATTTCCACTTTTTTCCCTCCTAAGAGTTTGCTTCTGTGTCGATCTTGTCCAATGTCATGCGTCCTCTCTTACCCCTCATTCCTCCCCACAACCATTATTTATCCAAGTCTATTTTCCCTTCAACCCTGCTGTTAATGTTCCCCTCCCCCCCCCCCCACTATCCCTTTTGCTCTGTTGCATCCTGGTCCGTTCTATGTTGTAGCTCTTCCATGAGCCTTGGCCTTGTATACAAACAAACAACACTTCAAAAGGTAAACCAATGAGCCCAATGAGCACACAAGCTCATTGGACATTGAAAATGAAAGCAAATCAGAGGTTAAAAATGAGGCAGAAAGGTTGAAGGAAGGAATTTACCCGCAAGCAGGGGCTGTCTGTGTGTGCTCCAATTATGCTGAAGCCATTGCCTGCTTTGTAAGCTCCTCCGACAGCAAAGGCCATGATTGAGGAGTGATTTCTGGTTATGAAGTACTGCATTCAGCAAATACATTCCAGTGATGTTTATCATACATCACTTTGGGGAAAATAGCAAAGAGATTTCAGACAGACAAGCTAGTTTCATACAAAAGTTCAAAACCATTAGATTTTTTTATAAAGCAACTAAGACTTTTGCATATATCCTTCAATTCCATTGATTACATGAAGCACAAAGGTATTAGAACAGAATGCATTAATGCAAAGTAGTGTGGTCAAACTTGTGCTCTCTGCTTGTGAGACGTGGTCATAACAAAAGTATACAATCCTTCAGGTGTATAATATGAACTACTGAATGGCATTGACAGAATCTCATCTCACTTTTCCACCACACTTGCATATCAACTCATGGGCACTTCATGAAATTTTGTAACCACCAGCTGGCTAAGTGTGATGAGTCACTACTTCAGTAATGGAGTCGTAAATGCATGGAACAGTCTCTCCCAGAGTCTTGTTACAGTCCCCACTGTAGCAGCTTTCAAAAGGACATTAGACACCCACTGGGCACAAAAAAACATTTAACTTGTGTTTACTCTGACATGCACCATGATAAAGCAACAACCCTTGAACAGACCAGGACATCACTGGGACTGGGACTGGGACTGGGATGGAAAGGGTAGTTAAACTTACACTTTTTTTTTTTAAGGAATACTGGAGTAAAGTATGTATATACGAGGGCCGTACCGAACGTCTTGAGCACATTTATTGTACAGGAAAACAATGGTACATGAAAGAAAAACTGATATTGGCAATAGTAACTGGACATACATTACCTTTCTATAAAATCTTCAGAATGATCCACACATTTCTGCCAGTGCTGTACGAGCTTCAAAATCCTGCTGCGGTAGAAGTCCATTCCAACACTTCGCAACCAGCAATGCACGGCTATCTGGACTGCCTTGTCGTTTTCATAGTGCTGGCCTCACTTCCCAGCCATTCTTTGAGACGCACAGTATAACAAAGTAAGAGGTAGTCCAGCATTGTAATTTTGAAGGATGACAGCTTATGTCATCATGTGCTTTTCCCGATGTGCATGTTTCAATTTCTTGAGCATTTGAACATGGCAAGCCATGTTGATGGTATCCTCTTTGGGCAGGAAATCAACCAATATGCATCCCTCCGGTATACCAGAAGATGGTTCCCATAACTTTGCCGGCAGAGCACTCTTTTGGCCGCTTTCTTTTTTGGAGATGTGAAGTGCTGCCATTCCATGCTTTGCTGCTTGGTTTCTGAGTTGAAATGGTGGAACCAGCTTTCATTACCAGTCACGATACGGAACAGGACGCGGTAGCATGTCGTTGAAGCAACTGTGATGACACCCATGCGTGTGTTTATGTGTTCCTCCGTATGTAAATGGGGAACCCAACGGGAACAAACTTTCGGATATGCCAAGGTCACCATCATCTCCTCTATGACATGGTGTCCTATGCTAAACTGCACTGCGATATCCCCGTCACCTTTTGGTCCTCACTGATGAGCACATCAGCTTTATGCTCGTATTCAGTCATGTGCTTCTCAGCCGAACACAGAGTGGCTGATCGGCATTGTCGGTGTTTCTGCCTTTAAAGTGTTTCACCCACCTTCTGATGCTGTTAGCGCCCATGAAGGTATCTCCATACACCTCACTCAATCAGCCATAGATATCTGCAACTGAGTTATTCTCCTTCATGAGGAATTCAGACGTTGACAGCCATTTTGTCACAATGGATTGTGGGAACACCAGTGGTGTGCATGCGCCGAGCCTGTTATATTAGAGTGGATAGATGTATAGATGTTGCGAATAACTCGTGTTATACTATAGACTGGCACAAATGTGTGGAGTCCGCTGATGCTCATTACCTTTGGTACGGCCCTTGTACAGTAATACTTTTAGAACACGTTCGCCTTTTCATGTGCAGGAGAGGCCATCCAGGGCCCCGGAACCTCTTTATGGACCCCGGGACGTTTTCCCTGGGAGGGTTACCAGCCATTTATCAGTGGGCTTTTCAGGTCGCCTGAGCCCCCAAAAAGATGTTACATGAGGTGGTCCGTTTTGCCCCACAGGGAGCCAGGCCCGGGGAATGGAGAAAATATTCCAGGTCAAATGTTAACCGCTCTCATAATAAGCAAAGCACAAGTACTTTCAAAAACTTTTCATCATTTGTATTTTAGTTGCATATATTACTGTTTAAGCTGTATCTACCTTTAGAGCTGGCGTAATGACGACTTATTATGTATTCGGTACAAACACTACCTTGATTCCAATAACTCCACCAGTGTTGTTGGAAGTCGGGTGCTGAGAAATTATGAGCATGGTTTAAATTGTACAATATTACAATTTCTATATTTTTTTGGAGATGCTCTGCATGATGACAATATGCCTCAATTCAGCACCTGTAGGAGATTCACGTCCCATTTCTGTCTACACAACATATAACAAAATGTCATTTCCAAACATCTCATTGATTTTCATCTCTCTATATCTCACACACACACACACACACACACACACACACACACACACACACACACACACACACACACACACACACACACACACACACACACACACACACACACACACACACACACACACACACACACACACACACACACACACACACACACACACACACACACAGTTTTTTTTTTTTGTTCGTTTTTTAATGCCGTGACCAAACTGGTATTTCACAGGTGATGAAGGTTGTGGTCAAGTTTCATTGAAATTGTATGTTTAATTTTGGAAAAGAGAGCAAATACCTATTTTGTGGGGCTCAAACCCCCCCGCGAGTCCCCCTAGACCTTGATTTTTTTTTAATGCCATTAACAAAGTTTTGTATACCAAAGGTGATGAAGGCTGTGGTCAAGTTTCATCAAAATTGTGTGGCAGATTTTGATGTGGTGGATACACTTTGGAACATCACAGATGATGATGGTTGAAGTGAAGTTTAATCGAACTCATGGGTGTAGTTTCGGAGAAGAAAGCAAATACCTATTTTGGGGGGTCAAAAACCATCCTGTAGACCCTCTGAATGAGCACAGATTTTGATGTTGCCAATACACCTTCGTTAGGGATCAGATATGAAGATCAGATATGGCCAGGTTTCATCAAAATTGTGTGTTTGGTTCAAGTGATAATGACTGAAGTGTTTACAGACTGACTGACTCACTCACTCACTCACCTACGGACACTGTTCAATCGCATAAGCTCACTGAACAAAAGTCCAGGTAAGTTAATGATAAATATTCAATCAAACAATTTTGTATATGACACTTATCTGTAATGTCATGGCTGGTTGTTGCATGGTGGCAGTTGAATTGTTGCATATGAGGAACAGAAAATTTGGTTGGACAGCTGCTGTGAGTTGATCAATGTTATAGGAAATAGTGGTAAATAAAGAGACTTGCCATCTTTAGGTGGACGACACACCACACATACAAACATTAGGTGGTTGTGAAGAGGTGCATGCAGCAAGAGGTATTTCAGAGGGCGAGGATGGATTAGTGAGGATAATAGACAATGAGGAACAGTCATTGATATGGACAGCAACACTGGCACTTCCACTATGAGGAAGAGGCCTGTTAAAACGGAAGAAATAGTAGCCAAGCAGAGACACAGAAGAATCGGTGATATGCTGCAAATTAAACGTTTCCATTAGGCATGTCCATAGTTGCAACAGAAATCTGTGTGTAGCGATCAGAAATATGAGAATGGAGACGCTGAATACTGGTGGACCATGCTGTGAGGGGGATGGGAGAGGAGTTGATGAGCAGGTTGAGCATTATCTTCATTTTCATTATCATTAATCGACTCGACTTCAATTCGGGATTTTCATAGTGTCACATCGAGTGAAAAGTTCGCACGACCTTTATTTTACTTTCTCTTACCTGCCGATCCGCAGTGTACATCACCGATTCCTAGAAGATCATCAGGATCAGTAGCTCATCCGTCCGCACATTTCAATGGAAGATTCAAGAACGGGGTACCAGGGAATTAAAAGCACTGCTAAAGACAGCATGTGATTCTGGCTTACTATGGATTTTGATTTTAGAGTTATGATATTTTTATTTTCATTCTGGACATCATGTGAAAGTGAGAATATATATCATCAGTGCAAAGTACAATTATCCCTAAATATTTTATCCCTCCGATGAAACACCCACACCACCATGGATTATTCGACGAAGCCGCAATAACATCATCCATTTTCCCCCTAATCTGTGTGCGAGGATCGAGCGCTGCGAAATAGAATGATGTTACAATGCACGATCAAAACAGGGCCTCAGCATTTCAAACCTATCTCCATCCAAGGATCGCTGACGAGTAAAGCGAAGCTTCTCCAATGTAGGCTGTGATGCGAATGAGAGATTTATTTATTTATTTTAACAGGAATTTGAACTTATTTAAGCATTGAACATGTACAACTTTTGAGAGAAGTTTCTTAAAAATCGATAGACGGTAGCAAGTTTCACAATAGATGGTAAAAAAATAAATGGTTCCTGCCTTTTAACAAGAACTATGCTTATATCATCACAAACAAATACACTAAAATAATTTCGAAGGTCCACAGCTTGTTTCATTCTGTGACACTTGGAAATGCAAAATATTTGTGGTCAAGCCATGTTAACCAGTATTATATTTGTGGTAAAATGTGCCACTAACACAACCTTATGTTGAGGCTGCAAGTTCCATGGATGTTTTTCTTTCAGCTCCTGGAAACCAGCCCCTCGCAGCCTTGCTTTGCATTCTTCCACCACTGAAATAATATCATCAGGGAATTGTGAAGGATGAAGCACATCATACTGAGCTGAACATTATCATGCCCAACACTACAATGCTGATATGAAACCTCCCTCAACCTACAACTTCGTTAAAGATAATTCTAACATCAAATGGAGCTTACAAAAAAAAAAGTTTGTATTTATGCACTTTTTTTAACAGTTAAAAGGCAAAAGTTTTGAAAGAATCGATTCAAAGAAATGATATAAAATGTGGCTCTGCCTCTGCCTCTGCCTACTACCCTCCACAGCAAAGTGTAACACCTGGTTAAACTCCCAAAATCCAAGCTGATTTTACACCTCAACCATCACCTTGCTTCTCCTATCTATCAAACTTCCTTCCTGAGGCTGTGCTTTCCAAATATTCCCCCCCCCGGCTTCAAAAGCAGGTGGTCATCAGAAATATTTTACAAGTGACTAATGTTTAAGGCAGTGTTGCCCTGACGAATCTAGGCAGCAGGGAAGAATGGGGAAGATTTGGCACCCTGACTTGCATGGGGGGTGGGTGGGTACAACCACCCAGAAGAGGCGTCCCTGATAGTTGCTAATATTGTAGTTGCAACTTTAAGCTATGTGGAGAGATTGTGAGAGTTTGGAAAATTTCTGGTGACTTCTGGATATTGAACCATCTCGTGATGACGGACAATTTCTAGCAGCTTCTAATTATAGAACCACCTAGTAATTGTGAGTGGTTTGTAAAAGGAAGGGCGTTCATGAATGTTCTTGGTCTGATTATGTAAGGAAGGCAAAATAGAGTGGAAGGGCAGAGGAAAAAAAAACACCAGTATTCCCTTGCTATTTTGTGTGTACATGGCTGTGTCGATTTGCTTCGTGCATACATTATCTTTCAAATAAATGCAACTTTAGACTACACCCACCTGATGATTAGACACTGAGCAATTGACAAACTTTTGGTTTGTCACAGCAGTGGACTACCATCTCATGTTATTGCCCATCGCAACCCAAAGTCTTTTTTTGCCCCCATTAACCACTCCCAACCTACCAAACCCTCTTACATGCCAGTTACTGTGTTTCCTCTCGCACTCTGCCTCTCTCACCCTCCCTCTTGTCCGATTCGATAATATAATTTATTCCTTTGCTTATTGTGTCTAACAGTGGGCCCCTGTGCCCCACTATCAGTAACCTTGCTCTTCCACGAACCTTTATCATATCAAGAAAAACAATACAGCAATATTCAAGAAATGAACACGACAAACATTAAACATAAGTCTTCATTTCCATCAAAATAATTTTGATTGATCACTGCCATTTCTCATACTATTTTTCAGACTATAAAAAACAAAACCAGGACTCAATAAAATCTCTGTAATTATCAGCAAAGTTGTAAACACTGATGAAACATTCCACACCATCACAGCAACACCCTGAGCAAACAAACTCACCATGATAAGGAGATGGCCCTTTGTTGAGAAAGGATATGAAGTCTTTGGCCTTTTCTTTCAATGCTTTCGTCCTCGTAGCCTGAGGAATAATACAGTATATAGATGAGAGTTTCAATGTGTGTGAGCAAACTATATACACGAGCAAATACAACCCATCTCTTCACTGACAGGAATATTAACCCTGGTAAAAATGCTACAGTTAAAACTATGGTATATGAGAGCAACACACTCAAATACTATAGTCAGTAACAGGTCCTACTGCAGTAGTCTGTAGAGAATTACTACAGGAAAGAAATGCTATTTTTGCCTGCAAAGGAGGGGGAGAGACAGGAGAGAGGGGAGGGAGAGAGAGGAAGAGAGGAGAGAGGGAGGGGAGAGACAGGAGGCAGGGAGGAGAGAGAGGAGACAGGAAGTGGAGAGAGAGAAGGCAGGGGGGAGATGAGAGGACAGAGGGAGGAGGGAGGAAAGCTAGGAAAGGGGGAAGAGCGAGGAAGTGGGAGGTGAGGAGAGCAACGCCCCACCAAATGTTGCTATACACTGTGGGAGGGAGGGGTGCGAGGAGGAGGTGAGAGACAGCGATAGAGAAAAGAGTGAGGGGGGGGGAGAGGAGGAAAAAAAAAAAGAAGATAGGTGAGGGATGGAGGTGGCGTTAGCAAAGAGAGCGATATGTTATGCTAAATGACCGAACACAAATTTAAAAAGATCTCACGTCAGAATAGCTGTACACGCAACAACACATTTGCAAAGTTAACCACTGGAAAACCTGCAAAAACCTTGATATCCCAGTTCCAGAAAATTTGTGGGAATATGAACCAAAAGCATGGACTGAAAACATGGAAGTACCACTCATGTACGACCTAATGATCCCATCGAGCGTGAACATCGAAAATAAAGCGTTGCGACCAGATATCACACTTCGGTACAAGAAAGAGAGAAGAGGGCATTGCTAATTGAGGTGTTATTACCAGTAATTTTGGACTAAACAATGCAGAAATCAAGAAAATGATCAAATACCAAGACCTCAAGAATGACGTGAAAAGATCCTGGAAGTTGAATAATGCCAAAGTTGTATCAATGAAGGTTTGAGCCACGGGAATGATGAAGAAGAAGCTCATAGAGTTATTAAAAACCATCACTGGGAATATTATTACAAATGAACTATGGTTGAAAGCTGTTTGGGACTCCGTGACGATCCTGAAGAGAACCCGCGGCACAAAGCTTTGAGAACAGAAAACTTCACAGCTTGGTCCATGAATCTAGACCCTTACTGAAATGAAGGTGGATACTTTGAGCCCACGCTGGGAGAACTCCATTCCACATTCTGAAACTCTCATATGAAGAAACCAACACACACACACACACACACACACACACACACACACACACACACACACACACACACACACACACACACACACACACACACACACACACACACACACACACACACGGTGGTGGATACTTTGAGATCTGGGCATTCTATGTTTCACCTCCTCATGAAACCCACCCACATGTGGAGATAGTAGACAATAACAGCAACTTACATGTATGTACGTGCACGTATGCACACACCAACTTTTGGCAATCGATGCAAAAATGCAGTACAATTTCTCTTGTGGTCCCAGAACCAAACAAACAATATATTTATAACATCCCTCACAGCTCCCATGCTCCCTCCCCCCCCCTGCCTCCGCACTCCAAACATGATTAAGAGTATAAAATACTACTTTAAACTTACCCTGTACATTCACAAGCCCCAGATATGTCCATCTCATCGGTGTTCAGAAGCACCTCATCCAGACACACAGTCCAAACACTGGTAGCGATCCGCCGGCAGCTTGTGACGTACACACCTGTCCACTCGGGCCTTACACTGACCCACTTGGTTGAGAGTTTTTACTCCAAACAGCTGCCCATTCGGCAAGCTGAGAAAGTTCTCCAAATCTTTTGTTGTGTTGAGGCATAGTCTTTTCTCTCAGGTACCTTTCCAAGTATTTTCGACTTCTTTGAAGCTTTACGAGCCATTTCAGGTAACAATCCTTCGCCGAGACTCACAATATATTTTATCTTGCCCCAAACTTGGCAGTTTCCTGGGGTTTCTGCGCATAAGCACCGAGCATTTTGGAGCAGATTATGTCATTTTGAAAGTTTCGTATTTGAGGGAGCTACTGTTTCTTCTTCAGTTTAATTCAATTGACCTTGCAAAAAGTTACAAGCTGGTCAAACACAAGGACTATGTCCTTCAATCATGACAAATCTCAAACTCTCACCATCTCTCTCTGAAAGGACCATCCAGCAAACCCTCCTATCTACTTTCTAAACAATCCTCTTGAGGAAGTTGAGTCATTTAAACTCCTGGGTCGCATTATCAGCCATGATCTTTCTTGGGCAAACCACATCTCAAAGATGGCCTCCAAAGCCAGTCGCCGACTGGACATCCTCCATCATACAAAGTCCTTCCATTGCACACCTGAACGCCGATCCACCGACATGGCTTCCATCCGCAGCTTTATGGAGTACTGCTCTCTCCTCTCGGCTGGCTCCCATGCCTCACATCTTGCTCAGCTTGACACTGTGGAAACCAAGGCCTTGAAGATTATTGGAATCGCCCACGATGAAGCTGAGTCTATGGGCCAATCACTTCACCATCACAGACAGGTCGGTGGTCTCTGTTTTCTACTGCCCCGTTTCTGATCTTGCACCCTCTACTCTTTCCATGATATGCTCCTGCCAGGCTTCCTCAAGACTCACACGGTCCACCATTAGCCCCCTTCTATACTCAGCAAAAATAAAAACTTGACACTCATTATTTGTCAAATAGTGTTTAGAAACTTTTCTTGAAAGAGTTCTTGCTGTGATTATGGTTAAAAGGCATTGTTGAGGGCATTACTTCACACATTCATTCTACTGGTCGGGCCTACGTAGCACGTAACAGAGCACTGCACGCTAAAATCACGTTTCCACGTGACACAAGTCACGTGGCCTATTGATACACCTGCAATTGATCTCAAGGTAGCAGAGGAGAGTATCATCTCAGAAAAACAAGGTTTTATGGTTAATTATTCGTTAATTTGCAATGCCACGACTGTCAAACATTCAGCGTGAACGTGCCATTGGCATGCTGAATACAGGAACATCCGTCACTGACGTTGCGAGGGTTATGGGATGCAGTCGACAGACCATCCATAACCTCCAAACACGTCTCCATCAAACTGGCACCACAGCTGACTGCCCCCGTCCTGGTCGCCTGCGCTCTGCTAGTCTTCATGCATGGCGGCCATATCGTGGACAAATTCTAACCCGTTTCCATCGACGCCAACGTCTTCTTTGGGCACGACGGCACCTGAGATGGACCCAGCGAGATTGGAATAGGGTTGTGTTTAGTGACGAATCAAGGTTCACACTAACTTTTGCTGATGGAAGGGTTAGAGTGTGGAGAAGACGAGGAGAACGCAATGCCCAGTGTTGCGTACATGAAGTGGATCGCTTAGGGGGCGGTAGCATTATGGTTTGGGGTGGTATCAATGGTCATGCTCGATCCCGACTCATTGTCATCCAGGGAAACCTTAATGCGGCAGCATACAGGGATCAGGTGCTCGTTCCAGAGCTTTTACCATTCATGGCAGCTCATGGCCAGGTCTGACTTTCCAACAGGATAACGCCAGACCTCATACGGCCAATTTAACAACGAATTTCCTCAGGGACGCTGGCATCAATGTCATGGAGTGGCCCTCAAGATCTCCTGACCTCAACCCCATAGAGCATGTGTGGGATGTGTTAGGCAGGCGGCTCCATCAAGTAAGGAACCCTCCACAGAACTTGCAGGAGCTTGGTGCAATGTTGGTACAAATATGGCGGCGCATTCCCCAAGCTGTGTTCAGACGCATCATCCAATCAATGAGGAGACGTTGTATCGCAGTTGTGAACGCCCATGGAGGACACACCTGATATTGACATGATTTCATTAAGTTGTGACTCACAGTTTTTGATCATGGACATTGTCGTCGCATTTCCGGTGGAACCGATTCCATGACAAACATGATCTGTATGCTATAGCATCTTTGATGGCAAGAGAAGAGAATTGAATACAATCGTTATTTAAAAGCTATTTTCCAAAGTGTTCAAATTATTGACTTTGAAACGAGTGTAAAGTTTTTATTTTTGTTGAGTTTAGTAGAATTACCTCAATTCAGGAATCACTGCTCACCTCCACCCATTTGTTCCTCTTTCTATCACACCTGTGCAACCAACTTCCCCACCCTCTTCAATCTCATTCTATTCTCCAAGTCTTCAAGACAGCTGTTCACCATCATCTCAGATCGTCCCCAATCCAAAACTATGATCTTTTATACCCTCGTAAACCCCCACCCCTCCTTCAAAATTCCCAGTTTTCTCTCCTGGGAGTTTCCTTCTGTATCCATCTTGTCCACCCCATGCATCCTCTCCTTCTCCCATTCTTCCCCACACCCATTGTTTGTCCAAGTCTCCCTCTATCTTGGCCTTCAACTCTAATGTTGGTCCCCCCGCCCCCCTCAATCACACCCTCTCTCTGCTGTTCTTTTGTGTCCTGTTACATCCTGATCCGTCAGTGTATTCGTTCTTCCATGAGCCTCGACTATATATACAAAAAAAAAATTAAGTCACGTTTCCAGCAATTACTCCCTTGCTTAAAATGATTAATTTATTTTTGATTTGGTGGTCGTATCAAGTCAGGAGGTTGTTTCTATGCATGTCACTTTTACATTGATTTACTCATTTGTCCTGTTAATTCTCAATGTATGCCATTTTTCAATTGCAAGTATTTAATAAAGGCTATTTTAAAAAAAAACTCCCCAGCCTGAAGCCTTGCATTTTACAATGACATAACTCAGCAGCTTTTCTCCTTTTTTTTCACAATGTCGGTAAAGGGCAAATTGTACTCGACTGAAAAAAGGAATGTTTGCAAAAAAAAAAATCAATCACGAAATTTTCAAGTGTCAGCGCAGCATACCATGGCCAACTTACGGTCCAATAGATTAAATACAAAGCCTTACAGCTTCCAAAGTAAACGTTTTTCAAATACAAAAACTCTTGAAACAAAACCTTTCCAACAATCAGTTTATAGCGTCCACATTTGGGTTGGCCTGTGGAGCGTTCCTATCTGAAGCCATGGATCATGATGCTAGGAAGTCAGATTTAAATCCCTTATTAGTGTTTGTTCATTGCCTACAAAACTTCACTGATGACTATATAATGCCTTTGTCCTGCATGCGATTTCTGTACAAGCTCCACTCTCAGCCATCGATCATCATAACTGTACAAAATAAAATGGAAATAAAAACCCTCGGACCAGTGCTCTCAACATCTTGGTCCCCCGAGACATCATGGAAGAAAAAGATATGTCGGTCTTCAGGTGAAAGTTAGACACATACACCGACACTGACTTTTTGAGAATAACATAACAACAGTGCCCTCCAGGAAAATGTGAAAGCAGAATGCGCTGCCGACAAAATTGCTGAGCTTGGGTTCTGCCAGTAAGACTGCTCTGGATCTCGTCCTCCCAAATCCATATATAGATGCAAGAATTAAAAGAAAGTGGATTGAAGAGATTGTCTGTCCTCACAATCAAGGCACCATTCGACAATGAGTGGGCACCAGAGAGACAGGCTCAAGCCCGGATTAACTTGGATCACTTGGATAATCTTCCAATCGGTGGAGTCACACCTGACGCAAGAGAAGAGGGTTGTGTTTGACAAGGACAATCATCACAACCCCATAAGAGAACCGCAGGAGTTCGTCATTGCAGTGATTTTCCTCAGGGTTCTTTCGGGCCAGCCACCATCAGCGAATGACCTTTACTGCATTACAAGTCAGTTGTAAAGCAGTTTATTGATGATATTGATGTTCAGAGACATTCATAGCTCTTTTGAAAATGAAGTAACACGTTACCATCGGCAGCAAAACTTCAAGCATCCAGGCTTGGGCTTACAATTGGCAAGTTACATTCACACCTGAGAAGCGTCAGATAGTGAATATCTCAGACAAGAAGACAGACCCCATCCAGATAACCCTTACTTTCAAATGGCACAAACATACAGAACCCGACAGTGGTAGCATCTCAGGAGTCACCATTGATCAAAAATCTGAAGGAAACTACTCACATCAACAGTATAGATACAACAATATGACAGATGCTGGACAAGTGACTCACCACCTGAAACCATTTTGATTTTTATAGAAAAAATAAAATAAAAGCACATTCATGAAGTAACATTAGATAATAACTAGAAGGGCACTCGGTAGAGCACATACCTCTGCCAAGATGATCAGTTTACGATTTGTATCCCACTGATAGGCCAGAACTGGATTCGGACCTGAACTAAAATTTAATGAGCTTGTTCTCGTCACAAAACCAACTCATCCACCAAGTTTCGTCCGAATCCGTCCACAACTTTTTGAGATATCATGCTATGTATCTTTTTAGCCCAATCACTCAACGGTGACGAATCACTTTAAATAATTCTCGGATCCGGATTCGGACCTTCACCAAAATCGAATCATTTCGTCCGTTTCACACACCCAAGCTTTCAAACAAATTTAGGCCGAATACCCAAAATACCCAAAACTTTTTGAGGTATCCTGTTCACAAACAAACAAACAAACAAGACAGACAGACAGGGGTGAAAACAAAACCTCCATCCACCTTCGTTGGTGGAGGTAATGAAGAAAAAGGCAAATATAATAATTAAAACAACAACGTTAATTAATGGGTCATGAGGCTTACAGAAAACCACCGCAACCATGACAAAAGTCAAAATGATGCAAATTGTAACCAGCAAGCGGATAATAAATGAGAGGAGACAAGAAAAAAGGAAAAGGAGAAACACTCAATGTACCGTGCATGGTGAAAATAAAGTGTTGGAAACACCAGCAAGACATGCATAATTAGCACAAAGTAGTCTCAAAACATATTTAACTGCCCCCAAAAAAAAAAAAAACCTTTGCTGACTTTGCCTCTCGTCAGCAAAGTTTTTCAAGCAGCTTTACCTCCACCGAGATGTTCCGCAACATTACCAGAGACTGTCATTCGGTTGCAAACATTGTGGCAACATTCAGAACGTTGCAAGAACATTTAGAACGTTGTGTTACAAAGTGTTATTTTATGGTCACAAAAGCAGTAAAAGAAATGGAATGGTAGTGATTTGCAACAAGAGGATGGCAGAGTCAACACGAGGATACAATCCAATCAATGGCAAGTTGAACTCCATGCCATAAAATAAATTTTTCAACCCCGACCAGATATGACCTTGAAAACGCATATAAACAATCTTCTAATAAATAAATGGCATTTTTTGGCAGTCTGTGTGTAACACCAATCACGCCAAAACTATTGGGCCAATTGCCACCAAACTTGGCACAATGGACCAAGTTCGACCTCGTGGTGAACATGGACTACTTGGTTTCATCTGGAGTCACGAGGGTTCGGGAGGGAAGGTCAACAAAAATTATCTATGTAAATGTGTATTGTGTAGCACTACTCAGTGGTGGTGGCAGAGGGTATTATAAGTCAGCTGTGGAGATAACTTGCATTTTTGCACTGTACATGTCCCCAGAGAGTGGGAAGCCCCAAAGCCAACTTCCACTAATCAAGGGAGGCAGGTGGGAAGGGGTGGTGTAAGTTTGGAGGGAGGAGAAGGGGTGGAGTGAGAGTCCAGAGGGAGGGGGGAGGGAGGAGGCAGCGGGGAAGGGGCGGGAGGTATCGGTGTTTCCCGGCAAGGCTGTGCACCCCTTCTGGTATGCAATAAAGTTAAATCCCGTTTTGCATTGGCAGAACGCCAGACAAATTGTGGCAAGAGATTGAAGACATTGTAAAAGAAGAAACCAAAAACAACATCCCAAAATCATGCAGAAAGAAGGCTAAATGGCTTTCAGAAGAGGCAATAAACACTGCAGACAAAAGAAGAGAGATGAAAACCAAAGGTGCTTCAAGAGAGGACATTAAGAGGCTAAATATCGACTTCCAAGGACAATCTAGGAAAGACAAAGATAAATATTTCAGAGATATGACTAGAGATATAAAGTGACAACAAAGCAGGAAAAACAAGACATTATTAAAACGATCAAAGAGATCACAGGAAAGTTTAGGTCTAGGATTGAGGTCCGAAAGAGTGGAACAGGAAAATATCTAACAGAAAAAACACAGGTGGAAGAAAGATGGAAGGACAACACTGAACCTCCATACAAACGAGATAGCAATATGATGGCAACTTTCGAAGAAAAAGAATATGGGTAAGAACCAATAGTGATATAATGTGAGGTACGTAGAGCCTTGAAGGAGCTGCTAAATGGAAAAGAACCAGGTGCCGACAAAATTCCAATACAAACCCTTCAAGGTAGTTGGGGAGGAGGCAATCAA
This sequence comes from Eptatretus burgeri, assembly GCF_056783735.1. Lineage (NCBI taxonomy): Eukaryota > Metazoa > Chordata > Myxini > Myxiniformes > Myxinidae > Eptatretus > Eptatretus burgeri. Next base: position 16,498,827 of record NC_140962.1, on the reverse strand, counting down.
AACTTTAACAGTTATCCGTACACAGGTCTGGAGCAGGATTGTATGACCCAAAAGGTGGAAGCAGTCAGTTTACATACTGTTGCGGGCCGGGGGTCGGGTGAGAAGACTGGTCACGAGGTGGGGGAAGCCACGTCGATTCCCACCAGACTCCCCGGAATTTAGATCGTACTTTTTTGGAAAACTCCGAGAAGTACAGGTCCCTTATCGGACCGTGACGCGTCAATATTTCTTCCACGTGGTACAGGGTTATTTGCCAATTTTCAAAATACCTAGAGATCCACGTGCCGATTTCCTGAGTCTCCACACCCTCGACTGCACTCGTACGGAACGAGCCACGAGCATAATCGAACCGCATGTGACCTGAGCGGATGATCACCAAAGTCCCATCGGTCCAGATGTCCCCTTACAGCGGCACAACGGCCTTGCTAATTTTCCAACACGCAGCACGCTAAGCCAATGGAGGAAGGGACATGAACGAGCTGAAACATTTAACAATCGGGGTTTATTTATAACTAGCCGAAACCCTGTCACAGACAGATTCCGTTCCATGAGCCCAATATGACAACCAGTGGCGGCTCTTGTAAGAGCCGGATCCCAGTCAATGTACTCCATGGCGTTACCTAATGAGGCCTACAAAACGTCCTTGTACACGACATTTTTGGTGTACACTACTCCTTGTGAAGAAGTCCCCTGATTTGTGCACGTGTTTACTTTGACGTACACTGTGTCAAAACTTCTCAGGTCACAGTACCGAGAAAAACGTGACGCGACCGCTAGGAGGAGCACAAAATTGGTCCTTCAGTATTAATATATAGATACAATGTTTCTTGTTACATTTTTTGTGTCAAATTCACATTCTGAGGTAGTCAGCATGTGCAGAAGAGGGTTGTACATTGCAGACGCTATTTTCAAGGAGTGGAATTACACCTCTCAGCGGTGACGGTCTGTCGACGACAGACGTAATGACATCAGCGAATGACCGATGATGTCATGACGTCCTTACGCCTCTCAGCGGTGACGTCACCATGTAAACGAATGTAAAACGAAAAGTGTTTATTCTGCTTCAGAGTTGAAGTTTGACTATTGCCACTAAGTGACTGACTCAATCACTTAGTGGTTTGATTGACTGACTCAATCGGTCAACTTCCCGACCCGGATCTCAACCAATGGTACTCCATCTCTTCTGGATCTGATTTTGACAAATTTCCCTGACAATATCTGCTGCTCTTCCTTCGCTCCAATTGGTTCTTCTGACCACGTCCTTGTTAAAGTGGACATCTCTCTGGCTGTCATCAGAGAACCACCTCACCGCCGTCGAGTCTGGCATTTCACTCAAGCCGACTGGCAGGGTCTCCGAGCAGCCATCAAACTTACAGACTGGTCTCCTATCACTACTTTCTCAAACATCAACTCATCCTGGGAATTCTTTCAAAGAAACTTGCTCTCCCTCATGCACAGATTTATCCCCTCTCGTGTTCAGTTGTCTTACCCTTCCTCCCGCCCTTGGTTTACTGAAGCTTGTGGCGAGGCAGTTGTCCTGAAACAACTTGCCTTTGCCTCATGGAAAGCAAACCCAACTGAGGGCAATCTCAGTTCTTTCCACAAAGCTCGGAACAAGTGTGTATCTACCCTCAGGAGAGCCAGAAAACAACATCTTTCTCATCTCAAGTCTGAACTCTCAGACCTCTCTCCCTCCTCAAAATCCTGGTGGCGTTTAATCAAATCTGTTTCTGGTGTATGTTCCCCCTCCATCCCTCCCTTACCTCAAATGGCCGCACTGCTGATTCCACACGTGATAAAGCTGAATGTCTAAACTCGGTGTTTGCAGCTAAATCTTGTGTCCCAAACCCATCACTATCTCTACCCACTTTACCCAGTCGCACCCAACTGTCCCTGGACTCTGTATCCTTTTCTCCTGACAAGGTGGAAAGCTTGCTTTCAAACCTCGAGTCAGATTCTGCAACCGGTCCAGGACGGCATCAGCACGTGTCCTCAAAGCCTGCTCTTCTGCTCTTGCTCACCCTCTCTCTGTTCTATTCACCCTCTCATTTTCCCAAGGTCATCTGCCATCTGCTCGGAAATCTGCTAACATCACTCCCCTGCATAAAAGGTGCAAAAACAGATCCCTGTAACTACAGACCAATCAGCCTTCTCCCAATCATCAGCAAGGTTATGGAATCCATCATTGCTTCAGACATGAAATCCTTCCTCTTCTCCAATGGCTTGATTTCCAATCATCAATTTGGTTTCAGACCAGGTCACTCTACCCTGGATATGCTGCTACTGCTCTCCCATCAATGGATGGAGGTCCTCAATGCCAGACAGGAAATCCGAGCAGTATCCCTGGACATATCACGTGCTTTTGACACAGTCTGGCACCCTGCCCTACTCACCAAACTCTCTTCCCATGGTATTCAAGGCCATCTCCACTCATGGCTCGCAGACTTCCTCTCCTGTCGCAGTCAACGTGTGGCCCTAAATGGAGTTCTTTCATCCCCTCTTCCTGTGCAGGCTGGAGTTCCTCAAGGTAGCGTTCTGGGCCCTGTTCTTTTTCTGGTTTTCATCAATGATCTCTCGGACTCTCTGGAAAATCCTCTATTTCTCTTTGCCGATGACTCCACCCTCTGCCGTACCATCTGTCATCCCTCAGACCGGCAAGCAGCAGCTTCTTCGCTCACTGCAGATCTGGATAAAATCACAAACTGGTCCAACACGTGGAACATGTCTTTCAATCCACACAAATCTCACACTCTCACTATGTCTCTTCGAAAGGACCGTTTACAAAACCCCCCATCCACTTTCTCAACAATCCTCTGGAAGAAGTCTTTTCTTTCAAGCTTCTGGGTCTCACTATCTGCCATGACCTTTCCTGGGAAAGTCACATTTCCAACCTTGCCTCAAAAGCCAGTCGCCGACTGGGAATCCTCCGTCGTGCAAAGTCCTTCCTCGGCCCTCTTGAGCTCCTGACTACTTACAAAGCTTTTGTCCGTAGCCTGATGGAGTACTGCTCTCCCCTCTGGGCTGGTGCTCCTGCCTCCCACCTTTCTCGACTTCACGCTGTCGAAACCAGGGCTTTTAAGATCATTGGCATCTCCCGCAATGAAGCTGAGTCTTTGGGCCTCTCACTCAATCACCGCAGGTTGGTCGGTGGTCTTTCTGTCTTCTACCGACTCCTCTCCAGCCTTGCCCCCCCTGCTCTCTCTGCGATTTGTCCCAACCACATTTCCACAGGGCGCTCAAGGTCCGCCAACAACCCCCTTCTGGTAAAACTACCAAAATCACGAATCACTGCTCATCTTCACTCTTTCATTCCTCTTTTTTTCCCGCCTTTGGAATAAACTTCCTCACTCTATTCTTTCCCATTCTTCCCTCCAGGCTTTCAAAACAGCTGTTCACCACCACCTCTTATCTTCCCCCATCCAAATCCTCGATCTTTTCTACCCCCGATAATCCACCCAAGCCCACTTCCTTCAATTCTCCTGCTTTCCTTCCTGAAAGTCCCTGTAATGTCCATCTTCTCCTCGCCATGTTCCCCGTCCCATCCCCATCCCTCTCCCTTCCACAGTTCACCTGTGTCTGTTCCCCAATGTTTTGTCCCTTCCACTCCCACCCCTCTTGTCTCATGCCTCCTTGCTGTGAGTTGTGTGTTAGCTCTCATTCGAGCCTCGACCAAGGTATACAAAAAAAAAAAAAAAAAAAAAAAAAAAAAAAAAAAAAAGTGCGATGCACTCTTACAAGTACGAAGTTTCTTTCAGTCCAAGTCACAGTACCGAGAAAAACGTGACGTGACCGCTAAGAGGAGCACAAAATTGGTCCTTCAGTATTAATATATAGAAGATACAATGTTTCTTGTTACATTTTTGTGTTAAATTCACATTCTGAGGTAGACAGCATGTGCAGAAGAGGATTTTACATCGCAGATGCTATTTTCGAGGAGTGGAATTACACCTCTCAGCGGTAACAGTCTGTCGACGACAGACGTATTGACGTCAGCGAATGACCGATGATGTCATGACGTTCTGATTCCTCTCAGCGGTGACGTCACATGTCGCCATGTAAACGAATGTAAAACGAAAAGTGTTTATTCTGCTTCAGATTTGGAAGTTGACTATTGCCACTATGTGCGATGCACTCTTACAGGTGCGAAGTTTCTTTCAGTCCAGGTCAAAGTAACGAGAAAAGCGTGAGGCGGCCGCAAGGAGGAGCACAAAATTGGTCCTTTAGTATTAATATATAGATAGATAGATAGATAGATAGATGGGGTAGGGGAGCACAAAAGAGCAGAGTTAGACCGACTACAAGAAATGCACGTATGTACAAGCAAAAAGCACTTAACAATTCATTACTTATGGACTGGCGCCACAAACACAGACACGCACACAAACAAAAGAATTGGACCAAAGTGGTCTTTATTCGGACCTCCAGCCCGGAGGACAGTCGAGCTGGAGGTGAGAGTCTGTTTGACCTTTCCGCCTCGTGCGTTCTTCAAGGACCAGATCCTCGGGGCAGAACTGGACCCCAGCACGATCCAGACGATCCAGACGCCCTCACGACCGGGCCCCAGGCGAACGAAGTCCGCAGGGCGAAGGCTGGCAGGAGAAGACCTTCCGTTGCACCTACCACTCCGTGCGCAGACGCTTTCGCACTGAACCACCTTGCGCGCAGATGCTCACTTTCTGCCCGAACAACCCCCCGCGCATGCAGACCACACCCATAATTATACCCCCCTCTTGAAAGGGGGGGGCACCTCCTCGCGACCATCCCTCTCTCACTGGCTGGTTTTGGCGCGCAAATCGCTCGTCGTCTCTCCCACTGGCCAGCTTTGGCACGCAAATCGCTCGTCGTCTCTCTCACTGGCCAAAACGGGCGGCAAGCTCCTTGATTGGCCCGGGGTGTGGTGACATCATGTGGACCACCCCTCACACAGTCGGGGAAGTCTGATTGGCCGGGCAACGGTCACCTCACTCGTTGCACACTGATTGGTTGAGGGCCGCCGCGAGGCTCCTCCTAGAACTCTGCCCACATACATGCTGACACGCACGCAGACAATGGCGTCGGTGTGAGCGAGGTGAAGGAAGCGAAGTGAAGGTGAGGGTGATGTGGTGTTGTCGGCATTGATGTTTGTGGTGTAAAAATAATAGAAAAACCCTAACTATCAAAATAACTACGCAGCGCAAGTACATTTAATCACCCATTAGACAAGGGACGGGAAGCTATTTATCGAAATAACTGAGCTATAGGACCTGCATATTGTGTGCTCATGGCTTCCAGATTTGCAACAGTATAAGTAGCTCTGTCTATTCACAGAACGACGTCTCGTTTGTGGTTCAGTTGTATGGTACACATCGGTGGTTGACGACATAAACTGGTGCATGAGTAGGGGAATACACGCTTCGCACAACTGCTCCCATACATCCAGATAACACGATCATACTAAAATACGCCATTTGGTGCGTCTGTCTGTTTGTCTGACAGTTTTTTGACCGCAATACATTCGGTCGTTATTTATCTAAACTCAACCAAACATGACAGTTGGGCTAAGGGTCACAGAATGAAGGTTGGAGCAACTTCATTTGCTCCCCTTCCCGAGGGGGTGTTCCACTTTAGGTGAAGTCAGTGTTAAGGTGTATATCCGTGTTAAAATTGCAAATAGTGCCATTCTTCCAAGTCCACTAATAACAAAACAAACTAGAGGGGGAGCACTCAGTAGAGTGCAAAACCTCTGCCGCCAATACTGCTGGGTCACTTTAGTGAACCTGATATCCTATTCATTGTAGGTCAAAACAGATCAGACTCTACTGAACCACAATTGAATAAACTAAACTAGATCGACGCACATGTAGAAATGCCAAAAAAAAAAAAACGAAATTTTTTTGAAAAAAAAAAAGGTGCAAAATTTGTTTTTTTTTTCTCTAACAAATTTTTTTTGGGGGAGGGGGGGTTGGAAATCACTTAAAACATGTAGAAATGCAAAAACAAAAATTAAAATATTTTTTCAAAATGGCCGCTATAGCAGCCATATTGGACTTTGGACCAAGTCCAAAATCTAATGGCATGAACCTTGGACCATACCTAATCCCCCAACCAAGTTTCGTAGAAAACCATCCAGGAGTTTTTCCGTAATACTTTTTTGTTCCAGGCATCAAAGAGGCTTTAAAAAAAAAAAAGAGAAAAGATTATAAACCACAAACACATATGATTACTTTTTAACTTTTTAAAACACTTTTTTAACAGTTGCATATACTGCTGTTTAACACTGAACTTAAAGAAATCTGAAGGAATCCCAATATCCATGAGGAATTCTCTGCTTATCGTGTTCACCAACAGAAGAAGACCCGAGACTAAATCTACTGTAATCTATCTACCCCAGAGAGGATAACAATACAATCCTTCCTGTCACTCCCGTAGGGCGTGGGTGTAAGAGTATAAATAAATGTGCAAACCCCTTCATGGTATCTATTCCATGAAGAGGTGCTAGTTGTATCACCTGCACTTTGGCCAGGGAGCCAATGTACCTGCTGTAAAGTTTGTTTGTTTTTAAACCTTTTTTCCGATAAAAACAGACACCTCAACAGATCAGGGAGCAAGTAACGCATCCATGGATCAATTCCTTTACACAAGGGGTGGGCTGGTCACTTGCGATGAATAAAACGCTTGTAAAGCCAATGCGCAAGAGCTGGCTGATGCTTTGATTAGTAGTGCGGATCAGTCAGACACTGCTTTCTGTAGCTGCGATATTTTTCACAGAGCAAGAGAAAATAACAAGAGTGAATAATGAGTCAGAATGCCTATATATATATATATCAAATATGTACATATATATATATATATATATATATATATATATATATCAAATATGTACTTTCATATATATATATATATATATATATATATATATATATATATATATATCAAATATGTACTTTCATATATATATATATATATATATATATATATATATATATATATATATATATATATATATATATATATCAAATATGTACATATATATATATATATATATATATATATATATATATCAAATATGTACTTTCATATATATATATATATATATATACAGTAGACTAGGCGTAAGTCGGCAGCATGTAACACGTCACTTCGCCTAAGTCGGCAGCGTCAAAAAGTCCCGAATTTATCTCATGTTAAGTCCCTATGAATAAAGGGTCATCCCTCTGTAAGTCGTCATCTCTAAGTCGTAACTTCGTCTAAGTCGTCAGATGTTGTCCGTTCCCACGTAATGGAAACTCAAGTAAATTACCACTCCTAACTCGTCACACGGAACTGCTGCCTCGTGAGAATCCCGATGCTCGCTCATTGGTTTACACCGTCAGTGATAGGCTATTATAACTGCGTACACACGTTGATCGCACTGCAGGCAGGACAATGGCGACTGAGTGTAAGCTTACAACTAAAACCTACCAAGAAAAATACGACATTATCCAGTTTTGCGAGGCAAACCCACTGATGAAGAAAACAGCCAGAGCTGAGAAGTTGGACATCAAACGGCAGACATTGAACGATATCTTGAAGAATAAGGGCACGATGTTTGGACAAGTGGAGAAGATCGCGAGGCCGGTGGTAAGTGTGAAACGCGTGAAATGTGTGTCCTTTGAAGATGTCGATGACGCGCTCATCATCTGGTTTCGGCCAAATATTCGGTTGGACGGTGAAATGTTGCTGCTGAAGGCACGTAAATTCGCTGCGGACCTTGGGGATGATGATGCCGAGACCTTGCCGATGCACTGGATAGACAGATTCAAAGTGAGGTGGGGAATCGGCATGGTCAAGAAGTGCGGCGAATCAGGCAGCGTGGATTCGGCAGTGGTGCACGACTGGAAGGATGACAAATTGAAAGACATCTTGGAAAGGTATCAGCCTCGGGACGTGTACAATGCCGATGAGACTGGGCTTTTCTGGCAGATGCTGCCAGAAAAGTCTCTGGGGTTCGTTGGTCAATCCCATCATGGTGATAAGCAGGCAAAGTTGTTGTCTTACAGTTGTTCATTATCTTTACTTTTGATAAACTGATTCATGAATTCCATCTTTGCATGATCACTTTCCAACTCACCAATGAACCCCCACCTATGCCCCGAGGATTGTGTTTTCCTTTTGGTACAATAGCCGGCTCTCACACATACGTGTCCAGGCCACGCGCGACTTCATCCTTCACCCCACAGTCATCATGAATGTTCGCATATGCGTAAGTCGTCACTTTTTTCTCGGTCCCGATGGTGACGACTTACGCCTAGTCTACTGTATATATAATCAAACATGTACATATATATATATATATATATATATATATATATATATATATATATATATATATATATATGTATATATATTGTTGCGGATTCCGCGCCCGCTGGCGTGCTGACGGCCACGTAACTCGAATCGCGGCACGTCGCCCACCGGACGGACAATCCAGTCGTGACCCTCTCGGACTAACGCCGGGAACCAGTCACGGGTGGACCTTTCGGTCTCACCGCGATCGAGCCAATCAGCCCCCGCGTGGGATAGGGTTGCTCGCCAAATTCGACCTACCTAAGTACCCACGCGGAGGGTAGACCGGGCGATCGCACCTCGCCGCAGGTCGACTTCGGACACGGGCCACTTAAGCGACCCGTTCCGTACTATCAGAATAACCGAGCGGTGTTATCGTCGACCTCGACGGTTCGATTAATTATCGGGCGTATTCAGCCCACTACCAACCCTTTACGTGAAGCAAGATGAGGATTCAATGAGAGAAATGACGAAGCGAAGCGGGAAACAGTTCAACACAAAGCACATTTATTCGCGATGAACGGAAACACGGGAGCACACATATACAATTCCACCAAATGCACACAGAAAAGACACAATGTAATTTACACAAAAAGCAAATGTAAAAGCGAAAACACAGTGCAGAGCTAATACCGACTACCGAGCACACGGCAACACTTATACAATTTTACTTCACAGACGGCGCCGACAACACATACCCAAAACCAAGGAAAGAATACCCTCAAGGATGAGGCGGGCCTGAGGCCGAGACCGGGTCGCGCCTACCCGTCTGGTGATGAGACGCGGAGCGGCGATGGCGCCTCAACTCCGCGGGCCTCGCGGACAGTGTCTGGTAGGGGGTGGGAAAGGGGCCCCCTTGGTCGCACTATCTCAGCGCGGGGGGAAACAGGAGGGGGTTGCTGATGCTCGGGGTATAGAGGATTTTTATTATCCCGCGACGAGCGTCTCCACCTCGGCCAGGTCGCGCTGTCGGCCTCCCTGGGGTGCAGCTCCCGACGCGAGCACCCCCTCGTCTGGTGTCGCTGCCTTTCCACAGCTCCGTCCCCTCCGTTCCGACTCCAACGCACACGACGACCAGCTCCTTCTTGCCAACACCACCGCCCGCGAAGTCTTGACTCTCTGTTTCCGACTCTCCTACTCTCCGCCTCTCGACTCTCTGGACTGACGAACACGGTCCTTTTATCCGCCCCGTAGCTTCGCCCTCTCAGCTTTGACCCCCTCCCTTCAACCTTTCACCTCGCTCCCCATTGGCCCGAGAAAAAGTGGGCGTGAAGGCTTTTTGATCCATAAATTTGCATATATCGATCGCCCTGGGGGCGGGGCCAATTCGCCCCTCGCTCACCGATTGGACGGCAAAAAGTGGGCGTGTGTCGTTTTTGATCCGTTTTTGAAGCACAAAATCCGTGATTTTGTACACGCTGTTCGGCGCGCGCCCTGCACGAGTCCAACACCGGTACCCACAGCGGGGCAAGAACGGTGGCGATGCGACGGTTGCGAGGTGTGACGGGAAGGTCGTGGCGGTTGTGGTGAAGCGGCGTTGTGGTTGGTGGTTGATGTTGTGGTTGTGGTGGTAATCATGGCGGTTGGTCCAAAATAAAGATAGTTAAAGAAAAACGGCTATCCTGAAGAGTCGCAGCACGCATAAATGACATGTATTCCCACTAGACAACGGGTTTGGGCCTAACTACACATGTACTTACCGAGATACCTCACCTAAGGGACCTGAATGGTGGTTTGCGAATTTGGTAACCACAACAATATATTGTTGTAACAATATATTGTTTTAGAGATTTGTTTTAGAGATTTGTTTTAGAGATTAGTTTTAGAGATGAATCTGAGCACCACTATTATAATACTGGTATAATCCTAACTGTATACGTACTTTTGCAGCCCCCTGTAAAAAAAAAAATATATATATATATATATATATATATACATATACTATATGGAATAGGCAAAGCCGAGAAGCGAACGTAGAATTCTTCTTACATTCGCTTCTGACTTTACCTATAACTTGTTGACAACTGTATATGCAATATCTGGTTACTTCGGCCTGGATTCGGGATCAGCGATCAAATAACGTAAATCACGATTAAAAATTATTTTTTGATGATGCGGGAGATATCTTTATTAAAATCAGTGGAGGAAATATACACCATGTCTGATATTATTTGGGTCTTTCATGTCTCCAACGATGCCTTTATCTCCCAGCATGCATCATTCCCCATGACAAAAACCGGAAAAAAAAAAAAAAACAAACAAAAAAAAAAACGGAAGCAAAAGGGTCATAGCCAACGACACGGATTCACAATTGCCATGGTATTGTGTTGTTTTTGTTGTTTCCTATTCTCTCATGTGCACGCGTTAAGTAATATTCACAAGATAGAAATAAAACCCAATCGTGTTTATACACCGCACAGCGTTTAAAAACAACCGGAAGCAAAAGGTCATATCCAACGACAAGGATTCCAAATAGCCAGGGGTATTGTGTTGTTGTTGTTTCCTATTCTCTCATGTGCACGCGTTAAGTATGAAGCTCACTGCGTTCGCTAGGAAAAGTACATGTTTGATATATATATATATATATATATATATATATATATATATATATATATATATATATATATATATATATATATATATATATATATATCAAACATGTACTTTCCTTCATATATATTGTTGTAGTTTCGCGCCCGCCCGGCGTGCGAACAACCGCGTCTAACCAATAGCAGCCGGTTCGCCCACAGAACGGACAATCCAGTTGTGACTTTCTGCAATGGCGTCAGAAACCAGTCACGGATGGGTTTTCAATCCCACCACAACCTTGTCCGTACCCTACCCGCACGCTACAGGGTCTGATCGCCAAAAACCCTCGTGGTGTCTGGCTTGGGCGACCCGTGACGTCCCGTCCCCACAGCAGCTAGCGTAGCCGCGGTCGAGCTCAGGCCTTCCGTGTGGGAGGCGAGCTCTCTCCGGCTCTCTCCACACGAACGCGCTTGGGCGACCCGCGATGCTCTTCCCCACGGCAGCTAGCGGAGCTGCGGTCGATCTCGGGCCTTGCCAAGCGGCCGGGTGATTCGGTCTCAGTCGGCAACTCGTTTGAGAGGAACGAACGGGTCTTTGCTCTCTTAGAGTTGATGCTCTGTAAGAACCCGTCCGTTA
>NC_140962.1:16469858-16479858 GCF_056783735.1 Eptatretus burgeri | reverse complement strand
AGCCATCTTGGATTGAAAATGAATAAATTTTAAAAATCTTCTTCTCCAGAAAGGCAAGACAGATTAAGCCGAAACTTCACACATATATTCCCCATGAGGTCCTTTCTCAAGTTTGTTAATTTGTTCTTGATTGGTCACATGGTTTGGCGGCCATCTTGAATTTACCTTAAAACCTTCAAACATCTTCTTCTCCAGAACACCTAATCTGATCAAGGGGAAACTTCACACCCCTATTGCACATGAGTAGGGAATACAAGTTTGTTAATTTCTAATTGATAGGTCACATGGTTTGGCAGCCATGTTGAATTTAAGAAAAATATTAAATAATGTTTTCTCTGGAACTGCTTAACCTATCGAAGCGAAAATTTGCGTCTGTCATCCTTCCTGATATCTGCATACATGGTAAAAATTATGAGGTCACAAGTCACATGGTTTGGCCGCCATCTTAGATTGAAGGATAAATATTAATTCATGTTTACTCTGGAACCACTACTTCTATATATGCGAAACTTCATATTTATAATTTAGGCTACATGTGAAACAAAAGTTTAAAATTTCAACCTGATCGGCCACGTGGTTTGGCAGCCAGAATTATTTAATTATTTGAATCTGGTCGCCAGTAATAAGGAAATTGAACGCTTTATGCTGCCCGGTTCGTAACTCGTCTGTTCCGCGCCGTCTCGAAGCAGGCCTGTGTTTGTATCACCATTACCTAATGTTTTCTCTGGCACCGCTTATCCGATAAATGCGAAACTTTGCGACTATGATTTAAGTCTCACGTTGTGTCAGTTGTGTCAAAGGCGGACGGACTGGGTACCCGGTCATCACTGCCAGCAGTTATAAAGTGGCAGTTCTAGTTATTATTATTCTTCCGCCGGCATTTTGCACCCTTTTTCGCTTTAAAAATCATTTTCTCTGGAACACTAAGTCCGATCGACAGGAAATTTTCACCATAGTATGTATCTTTTTTGATAGCACAATCACGTTATAATTATGACGTCATTGGTCACGTGGTACGGTCGCCATCTTGAAAAAAGCGATAAACTTTGGACATCTGTATCTCGGAAACCGTGCAATGGAAAAAATTTTCGTTTGATACATTTTACTAAGCTCCCTATGGGGAACACGTGTGATTTTTCGTGACGTCATAGGTGAAGCGATATACCGGTGAAAATTCGTCAAGTAGAACGCCATATGGGAAAAATCTGAAAAATTCTGAGCATCATCTAGGCCAAAAATCACTGACGAAAATGTTTTTTTTGACGTCATCGATGACGTAATTCGGCCGCCATCTTGTTTTTTAGTGTTTTTTTTTTAAAATCTTCTTCTCCAGAACGGCTATGCAGATTAAGGCGAAACTTTACACGCACATTCCCCCTGAGGTCCTCTTTCAAGTTTGTTAATTTGTTGTTGATACGTCACATGGTTTGGCGGCCATCTTGAAAAAACCCTAAAACCTTCAAACATCTTCTTCTCCAGAAGCGCTTGTCCAATGAAGGCGAGATTTCAGAACTATATTCGTGACATGTATGCGATGCAAGTTTGTTAATTTCAAAGTGATAGGTCACATGGTTTGGCCGCCATGTTGGATTTAAGAAAAATATTAAATAATGTTTTCTCTGGTATTTCATAAGCCATCAAAGCGAAAATTTGCAAGTGCCTTCCTCCCTCAAGTCTGCATACATGGTAAAAAATTTTTACCTCAGAAGTCACATGGTTTGGCGGCCATCTTGGTTGAAAAATAGACTTTATCCGATTTACACGAAACTTCACACACTTGTTCGGGTCATCAATGGAAAGCAGAATTTAAATTCATGATATCCTCGGTCACAAGGTTCGGCAGCCATCTTGGATTGAAAATGAATAAATTTTAAAAATCTTCTTCTCCAGAAGGGCAAGACAGATGAAGACGAAACTTCACAGATATATTCCCCATGAGGTCCTTTCTCAAGTTTGTTAATTTGTTTTTGATCGGTCACATGGTTTGGCGGCCATCTTGAAAAAACCCGAAAACCTTCAAACATCTTCTTCTCCAGAAGCGTTGGCCCAATGAAGGGGAGATTTCAGAACTATATTCGGGACAGGAAGGCGATATAAGTTTGTTAATTTCGAATTGATAAGTCACATGGTTTGGCCGCCATCTTGGATTTCAGAAAAATATTAAATAATGTTTTCTCTGGAACCGCTTAACCAAACGAATCGAAAATTTGTAATTATCATCTAGCTGGCAGTATGCACGCTTGGTAAAAATTATGATGTCACACGTCACATGGTTTGGCGGCCATCTTGGATTGAAAAACGCACCTTTACCGATTAACACGAAACTTCACGTACGTGTTCCAATACCCAGTTGGAAGCAGAATATACATTTCTGATGTCATAGGTCACATGGTTCGTCAGCCATCTTGGATTGAAAAACAATATCTTCAAACGTCTTTTTCTCTGAAACGGCTGAACAGATCCAGGCGAAACTCCACCACTATGACCGCCTCTCCATGACGAATAAAAAGTTCCCACCCCCTTTTGAGGTACGATGCAACGTTTGGCAGCCATATTGGATTGAAGGAAAAATATTAATTAATGTTTACTCTGGAACTACTGCATCAATAAATGTGAAACATCAAGTTTATGGTGGAACGCTCATGCGGAATGAGGGTTTGAAATTTCAACGCGATCGGGCCCAGGGTTTGGCAGCCATGTTGGTTTTAAGAAAAATATTAAATAATGTTTTCTCTGGAACTGCTTAACCTGGAGAAGCGAAAATTTGCAGTTATCATCCACCATCGTGTTTGCACACGTGGTGCAAATTATGACATCACAAGTCACATGGTTTGGCCGCCATCTTGGATTGAAGGATAAATATTAATTAATGTTTACTCTGGAACCGCTGCCTCTATATATGCGAAACTTCAGATTTATAATTCAGGTGACATGCGAAATAAAAGTTTAAAATTTCAACCTGATCGGTCACGCGGTTTGGGAGCCAGAATTATTTAATTATTTGAATCTGGAAGCCAGTAATAACGAAATTGAATGCTTTGTGCTGCCCGGTTCGTAACTCATCTGTTCCGTGCCGTCTCGAAGCAGGCCTGTGTTTGTATCACTATTAAATAATGTTTTCTCTGGCACCGCTTATCCTTTCAATGCCAAACTTTGCGACTGTCATCTGCAGAAAGTCCCATGTTGTATCAAAGGCGGACGGACTGGGTACCCGGTCATCACTGCCAGCAGTTATAAAGTGGCAGTTCTAGTTATTAGGGTACCCTGTGAGTACAGGGTACCCTATTGTTTTTCTTCTGTTTATTATTACGCATTATTAGGGTACCCTGTGAGTACAGGGTACCCTATTGTTTTTCTTCTGTTTATTATTACGCATTATTAGGGTACCCTGTGAGTACAGGGTACCCTATTGTTTTTCTTCTGTTTATTATTACGCATTATTATTAGGGTATCCAGTCAAATGGACTGGATAACCTATTGTTTTTCTTCTGTTTATTATTATTAGGGTACCCTGTCAGTACAGGGTACCCTATTGTTTTTCTTCTGTTTATTATTATTTTTCTTTTTCCGCCGGCATTTTGCACCCTTTTTCGCTTTAAAAATCATTTTCTCTGGGATACTAAGTCCGATCGACACAAAATTTTCACCACAGTATGTATCTTTTTTGATAGCACAATCACGTTATAATTATGACGTCATTGGTCATGTGGTGCGGGCGCCATCTTGAAAAAAACGATAAACTTTGGACATCTGTATCTCGGAAACCGTGCAATGGAAAAATTTTTCTCTTGATACATTTTACTAAGCTCCCTATGGGGAACACGTGTGATTTTTCATGACGTCATAGGTGAAGCAATATACCGGTGAAAATTCGTCAAGTAGAACGCCGTATAGGAAAAATCTGAAAAATTCTGAGCATCATCTACGCCTAAAATCACTGACGAAAATGTTTTTCTTGACGTCATCGATGACGTAATTCGGCCGCCATCTTGTTTTTTAGTGTTTTTTAAAAAAAAATCTTCTTCTCCAGAAGGGCTGGACAGATTAAGGCGAAACTTTACAGGTACATTCCCCCTGATGTTCTCTTTCAAGTTTGTTAATTTGTTGTTGATACGTCACATGGTTTGGCGGCCATCTTGAAAAAACCCTAAAACCTTCAAACATCTTCTTCTCCAGAAGCGCTGGTCCCATGAAGGCGAGATTTCACAACTATATTCGTGACATGTATGCGATGCAAGTTTGTTAATTTCGAAGAGATAGGTCACATGGTTTGGCCGCCATGTTGGATTTAAGAAAAATATTAAATAATGTTTTCTCTGGTATTTCATAAGCCATCGAAGCGAAAATTTGCAATTGCCTTCCTCCCTCAAGTCTGCATACATGGTAAACATTTTTTACCTCAGAAGTCACATGGTTTGGCGGCCATCTTGGATAGAAAAATAGACCTTATCCGATTTTCAAGAAACTTCACACACTTGTTCGGGTCGACGATGCAAAGCAGAATTTAAATTTATGATATCATAGGTCACAAGGTTCGGCAGCCATCTTGGATTGAAAATGAATAAATTTTAAAAATCTTCTTCTCCAGAAGGGCAAGACAGATTAAGAAGAAACTTCACACATATATTCCCCATGAGGTCCTTTCTCAAGTTTGTTAATTTGTTCTTGATCGGTCACATGGTTTGGCGGCCATCTTGAAAAAACCCGAAAACCTTCAAACATCTTCTTCTCCAGAAGCGTTGGCCCAATGAAGGGGAGATTTCAGAACTATATTCGGGACAGGAAGGCGATATAAGTTTGTTAATTTCGAATTGATAAGTCACATGGTTTGGCCGCCATCTTGGATTTAAGAAAAATATTAAATAATGTTTTCTCTGGAACCGCTTAACCAAACGAATCGAAAATTTGTAATTATCATCTACCTTTGTCTGTGCATGCGTGGTAAAAATTATGATGTCACATGTCACATGGTTTGGCGGCCATCTTGGATAGAAAAACGCACCTTTACCGATTAACACGAAACTTCACAAACGTGTTTCAATACCCAGTTGGAAGCAGAATTTAAATTTGTAATGTCATAGGTCACATGGTTCGTCAGCCATCTTGGATTAAAAAATAATATCTTTAAACGTCTTTTTCTCTGAAAGGACTGAACAGATCCAGGCGAAACTCCACCACTATGACCGCCTCTCCATGACGAATAAAAAGTTCTCACCCCCTTTTGAGGTACGACGCAACGTTTGGCAGCCATTGTGGATTGAAGGAAAAATATTAATTAATGTTTACTCTGGAACTACTGCATCAATAAATGTGAAACATCAAGTTTATGGTGGAACGCTCATGTGGAATGAGGGTTTTAAATTTCAACGGGATCGGGCCCAGGGTTTGGCAGCCATGTTGGTTTTAAGAAAAATATTAAATAATGTTTTCTCTGGAACTGCTTAACTGAGCGAAGCGAAAATTTGCAGTTATCGTCTACGATCGTGTTTGCACAAGTGGTGAAAATTATGACGTCACAAGTCACATGGTTTGGCCGCCATCTTGGATTGAAGGATAAATATTAATTAATGTTTACTCTGGAACCGCTGCTTCTATATATACGAAACTTCACATTTGTAATTTAGCCGACATGCGAAACAAAAGTTTAAAATTTCAACCTGATCGGTCACACGGTTTGGCAGCCAGAATTATTTAATTATTTGAATCTGTTCGCCAGTAATAAGGAAAGTGAACGCTTTGTGCTGCCCGGTTCGTAACTCGTCTGTTCCGCGCCGTCTCGAAGCAGGCCTGTGTTTGTATCACCATTGAATAATGTTTTCTCTGGCACCGCTTATGCTATCAATGCGAAACTTTGCGACAATGATTTAAGTCCCATGTTGTATCAGTTGTCTCAAAGGCGGACACTTCTGGGTACCCGGTCATCACTGCCAGCAGTTATAAAGTGGCAGTTCTAGTTAGGGTACCCTGTGAGTACAGGGTACCCTATTGTTTTTCTTCTGTTTATTATTATTATTATTATTTTTCTTTTTCCGCCGGCATTTTGCACCCTTTTTCGCTTTAAAAACCATTTTCTCTGGGATACTAAGTCCGATCGACACAAAATTTTCACCACAGTATGTATCTTTTTTGATAGCACAATCACGTTATAATTATGACGTCATTGGTCACGTGGTACGGTCGCCATCTTGAAAAAAGCGATAAACTTTGGACATCTGTATCTCGGAAACCGTGCAATGGAAAATTTTTTCGCTTGATACATTTTACTAAGCTCCCTATGGGGAACACGTGTGATTTTTCGTGACGTCATAGGTGAAGCGATATTCCAGTGAAAATTCGTCAAGTAGAACGCCATATAGGAAAAATCTGAAAAATTCTGAGCATCATCTACGCCTAAAATTGCTGCGGAAAATGTTTTTCTTGACGTCATCGATGACGTAATTCGGCCGCCATCTTGTTTTTTAGTGTTTTTTAAAAAAATCTTCTTCTCCAGAAGGGCTGGACAGATTAAGGCGAAACTTTACACGTACATTCCCCCTGATGTCCTCTTTCAAGTTTGTTAATTTGTTGTTGATACGTCACATGGTTTGGCGGCCATCTTGAAAAAACCCTAAAACCTTCAAACATCTTCTTCTCCAGAAGCGCTGGTCCCATGAAGGCGAGATTTCACAACTATATTCGGGACATGTATGCGATGCAAGTTTGTTAATTTCAAAGTGATAGGTCACATGGTTTGGCCGCCATGTTGGATTTAAGAAAAATATTAAATAATGTTTTCTCTGGTATTTCATAAGCCATCGAAGCGAAAATTTGCAATTGCCTTCCTCCCTCAAGTCTGCATACATGGTAAAAATTTTTACCTCAGAAGTCACATGGTTTGGCGGCCATCTTGGATAGAAAAATAGACCTTATCCGATTTTCACGAAACTTCACACACTTGTTCGGGTCGACGATGGAAAGCAGAATTTAAATTTATGATATCATAGGTCACAAGGTTCGGCAGCCATCTTGGATTGAAAATGAATAAATTTTAAAAATCTTCTTCTCCAGAAGGGCAAGACAGATTAAGACGAAACTTCACAGATATATTCCCCATGAGATCCTTTCTCAAGTTTGTTAATTTCTTCTTGATCGGTCACATGGTTTGGTGGCCATCTTGAAAAAACCCTAAAACCTTCAAACATCTTCTTCTCCAGAAGCGCTGGTCCACTGAAGGGGAGATTTCAGAACTATATTCGGGAGAGTAAGGCGATATAAGTTTGTTAATTTCGAATTGATAAGTCACATGGTTTGGCCGCCATCTTGGATTTAAGAAAAATATTAAATAATGTTTTCTCTGGAACCGCTTAACCAAACGAATCGAAAATTTGTAATTATCATCGAGAGGGCATTATGCACGCATGATAAAAATTATGACGTCACACGTCACATGGTTTGGCGGCCATCTTGGATAGAAAAACGCACCTTAACCGATTAACACGAAACTTCACAACCGTGTTCCAATACCCAGTTGGAAGCAGAATATAAATTTCTGATGTCATAGGTCACATGGTTCGTCAGCCATCTTGGATTGAAAAACAATATCTTCAAACGTCTTTTTCTCTGAAACGGCTGAACAGATCCAGGCGAAACTCGACCACTATGACCGCCTCTCCTTGACGAATAAAAAGTTCCAACCCCCTTTTGAGGTACGACGCAACGTTTGGCAGCCATATTGGATTGAAGGAAAAATATTAATTAATGTTTACTCTGGTACTACTGCATCAATAAATGTGAAGCATCACCTTTATGGTGCAACAGTCATGCGGAATGAGGGTTTGAAATTTCAACGGGATCGGGCGCAGGGTTTGGCAGCCATGTTGGTTTTAAGAAAAATATTAAATAATGTTTTCTCTGGAACTGCTTAACCTAGCGAAGCGAAAATTTGCACTTATCGTCTACAATTGTGTTTGCACATGTGGTGAAAATTATGACATCAGAAGTCACATGGTTTGGCCGCCATCTTGGATTGAAGGATAAATATTAATTAATGTTTACTCTGGAACCGCTTCCTCTGTATATGCGAAACTTCACATTTATAATTCAGGTGACATGCGAAACAAAAGTTTAAAATTTCAACCTGATCGGTCACGCGGTTTGGGAGCCAGAATTATTTAATTATTTGAATCTAGAAGCCAGTAATAACGAAATTGAACGCTTTGTGCTGCCCGGTTCAGAACTCGTCTGTTCCGCGCCCTCTCGAAGCAGGCCTGTGTTTGTATCACTATTAAATAATGTTTTCTCTGGCACCGCTTATCCTTTCAATGCGAAACTTTGCGACTGTCATCTGCAGAAAGTCCCATGTTGTATCAAAGGCCGACACGTCTGGGTACCCGGTCATCACTGCCAGCAGTTATAAAGTGGCAGTTCTAGTTATTATTATTTTTATTATTATTTTTCTTCCGCCGTAAATTTGCAAAATTTCCAGTTTTTTTCGCTTTAAATGCCATTTTCTCAGAAATGGTAAGACCAATCGACACAAAATTTTCACCAGATATGTATCTTTTTTGATAGCATACATAATTGATAATTATGACGTCATAGGTCACGTGATACGGGCGCCATCTTGAAAAAACAGATCAACTTTGGACCTCTGTATCTCGGAAACCTTCTAGTGTAAAAAATTTCGCTTGATACATTTGAACAAGCTCCCTCTCGGGTATACGTGTGATTTTTCGTGACGTCATCAGTGAAGAGGTATCCCAGTAAAAATTCGTCAAGTAGAACGCCACATGGCAAAAATTTGAAATTTCTTGAGCATCATCTACACAAAAATTCATCGTAGAAAAAAATATTTTGACGTCATCAGTGACGTAATTCGGCCGCCATCTTGTTTTTTGTGTTTTTTTAAAAAAATCTTCTTCTCCAGAACGGCTGTGCAGATTGAGGCGAAACTTTACAGGCACATTCCCCCTGAGGTCCTCTTTCAAGTTTGTTAATTTGTTGTTCATACGTCACATGGTTTGGCGGCCATCTTGAAAAAGCCTTAAAACCTTCAAACATCTTCTTCTCCAGAAGCGCTGGTCCAATGAAGGCGAGATTTCAGAACTATATTCGTGACATGTATGCGATGCAAGTTTGTTAATTTCAAAGTGATAGGTCACATGGTTTGGCCGCCATGTTGGATTTAAGAAAAATATTAAATAATGTTTTCTCTGGTATTTCATAAGCCATCAAAGCGAAAATTTGCAAGTGCCTTCCTCCCTCAAGTCTGCATACATGGTAAAAAATTTTTACCTCAGAAGTCACATGGTTTGGCGGCCATCTTGGTTGAAAAATAGACTTTATCCGATTTACACGAAACTTCACACACTTGTTCGGGTCATCAATGGAAAGCAGAATTTAAATTTATGATATCAGAGGTCACAAGGTTCGGCAGCCATCTTGGATTGAAAATGAATAAATTTTTAAAATCTTCTTCTCCAGAAGGGCAAGACAGATGAAGACGAAACTTCACACATATATTCCCCATGAGGTCCTTTCTCAAGTTTGTTAATTTGTTCTTGATCGGTCACATGGTTCGGCGGCCATCTTGAAAAAACCCTAAAACATTCAAACATCTTCTTCTCCAGAAGCGCTGGTCGGATGAAGCGGAGATTTCAGAACTATATTCAGGACACGTAGGCGATATAAGTTTGTTAATTTCGAATTGATACGTTAGACGGTTTGGCCGCCATCTTGGATTTAAGAAAAATATTAAATAATGTTTTCTCTGGAACCGCTGAACCAAACGAATCGAAAATTTGTAATTATCATCTACCATCGTGTATGCACGCATGGTAAAAATTATGACATCAAACGTCACATGGTTTGGCGGCCATCTTGGATAGAAAAACGCACCTTTACCGATTAACACGAAACTTTACAAACGTGTTCCAATACCCAGTTGGAAGCAGAATATAAATTTCTGATGTCATAGGTCACATGGTTCGTCAGCCATCTTGGATTGAAAATGAATAAATTT
>NC_140962.1:16418686-16469358 GCF_056783735.1 Eptatretus burgeri | reverse complement strand
GAACATGAACATGAACACCGAACATGAACATGAACACCGAACATGAACATGAACATGAACATGAACATGAACACTGAACATGAACATGAACACCGAACATGAACACCGAACATGAACATGAACACCGAACATGAACATGAACATGAACATGAACATGAACACCGAACATGAACATGAACATGAACATGAACACCGAACATGAACAGCGAACATGAACACCGAACATGAACAGCGAACATGAACACCGAACATGAACACCGAACATGAACATGAACACCACACATGAACATGAACACCGAACATGAACATGAACACCGAACATGAACAAGAAAACTGAACATGAACATGAACACCGAACATGAACATGAACACCGAACCGGAACAAGAACACCAACATGAACACCGAACATGAACATGAACATGAACACCGAACATGAACATGAACATGAACACCGAACATGAACATGAACACTGAACATGAACACCGAACATGAACATGAACACTGAACATGAATATGAACATGAACACCGAACACGAACACCGAACATGAACATGAACATGAACACCGAACATGAACACCAAACATGAACATGAACACCGAACATGAACACCGAACATGAACACCGAACATGAACACCGAACATGAACATGAACATGAACATGAACACCGAACATGAACACCGAACATGAACACCGAACATGAACACCGAACATGAACATGAACATGAACACCGAACATGAACATGAACACCAAACATGAACATGAAAACCGAGCATGAACACCGAGCATGAACACCGAACATGAACACCAAACATGAACATGAACATGAACACCGAACATGAACATGAACACCGAACATGAACATGAACACCGAACATGAACATGAACACCGAACATGAACATGAACACCGAACATGAACATGAACACCAAACATGAACATGAACACCGAGCATGAACACCGAACATGAACAGCGAACATGAACACCGAACATGAACACCGAACATGAACATGAACACCAAACATGAACATGAACACCGAAGATGAACATGAACACCGAACATGAACAAGAAAACTGAACATGAACATGAACACCGAACATGAACATGAACACCGAACCGGAACAAGAACACCAACATGAACACCGAACATGAACATGAACATCAACACCGAACATGAACACCGAACATGAACATGAACATGAACACCGAACATGAACATGAACATGAACACCGAACATGAACATGAACACTGAACATGAACACCGAACATGAACATGAACACTGAACATGAATATGAACATGAACACCGAACACGAACACCGAACATGAACATGAACATGAACACCGAACATGAACACCGAACATGAACATGAACACCGAACATGAACATGAACACCGAACATGAACATGAACACCGAACATGAACACCGAACATGAACATGAACACCGAACATGAACACCGAACATGAAAATGAACACCGAACATGAACACCGAACACCGAACATGAACATGAACACCAAACATGAACATGAAAACCGAGCATGAACACCGAGCATGAACACCGAACATGAACACCAAACATGAACATGAACATGAACACCGAACATGAACATGAACACCGAACATGAACATGAACACCGAACATGAACATGAACACCGAACATGAACATGAACACCGAACATGAACATGAACACCGAACATGAACATGAACACCAAACATGAACACCGAACATGAACATGAACACCGAACATGAACATGAACACCGAACATGAACATGAACATGAACACCGAACATGAACACCGAACACCGAACATGAACACCGAACATGAACATGAACATGAACACCGAACATGAACAGCGAACATGAACACCGAACATGAACACCGAACATGAACACCGAACATGAACATGAACACCGAACATGAACATGAACATGAACACCGAACATGAACATGAACATGAACACCGAACATGAACATGAACACCGAACATGAACATGAACACCGAACATGAACATGAACATGAACATGAACACCGAACATGAACACCGAACATGAACATGAACATGAACACCGAACATGAACATGAACATGAACACCGAACATGAACATGAACACCGAACATGAACACCGAACATGAACAGCGAACATGAACACCGAACATGAACATGAACACCGAACATGAACATGAACACCGAACATGAACAAGAACACCGAACATGATCATGAACATGAACATGAACACCGAACATGAACATGAACACCGAACCGGAACAAGAACACCAACATGAACACCGAACATGAACATGAACATCAACACCGAACATGAACACCGAACATGAACATGAACATGAACACCGAACATGAACATGAACATGAACACCGAACATGAACATGAACACTGAACATGAACACCGAACATGAACACTGAACATGAATATGAACATGAACACCGAACACGAACACCGAACATGAACATGAACATGAACACCGAACATGAACACCAAACATGAACATGAACACCGAACATGAACACCGAACATGAACACCGAACATGAACACCGAACATGAACATGAACATGAACATGAACACCGAACATGAACACCGAACATGAACACCGAACAGGAACACCGAACATGAACATGAACATGAACACCGAACATGAACATGAACACCAAACATGAACATGAAAACCGAGCATGAACACCGAGCATGAACACCGAACATGAACACCAAACATGAACATGAACATGAACACCGAACATGAACATGAACATGAACACCGAACATGAACATGAACACCGAACATGAACATGAACACCGAACATGAACATGAACACCGAACATGAACATGAACACCAAACATGAACATGAACACCGAGCATGAACACCAAACATGAACATGAACATGAACACCGAACATGAACATGAACACCGAACATGAACATGAACACCAAACATGAACATGAAAACCGAGCATGAACACCGAGCATGAACACCGAACATGAACACCAAACATGAACATGAACATGAACACCGAACATGAACATGAACACTGAACATGAACATGAACACCGAACATGAACATGAACACCAAACATGAACACCGAACATGAACATGAACACCGAACATGAACATGAACACCGAACATGAACATGAACATGAACACCGAACATGAACACCGAACACCGAACATGAACACCGAACATGAACATGAACATGAACATGAACACCGAACATGAACACCGAACATGAACACCGAACATGAACACCGAACATGAACATGAACATGAACACCGAACATGAACATGAACACCAAACATGAACATGAAAACCGAGCATGAACACCGAGCATGAACACCGAACATGAACACCAAACATGAACATGAACATGAACACCGAACATGAACATGAACACCGAACATGAACATGAACACCGAACATGAACATGAACACCGAACATGAACATGAACACCGAACATGAACATGAACACCAAACATGAACATGAACACCGAGCATGAACACCGAACATGAACAGCGAACATGAACACCGAACATGAACACCGAACATGAACATGAACACCAAACATGAACATGAACACCGAAGATGAACATGAACACCGAACATGAACAAGAAAACTGAACATGAACATGAACACCGAACATGAACATGAACACCGAACCGGAACAAGAACACCAACATGAACACCGAACATGAACATGAACATCAACACCGAACATGAACACCGAACATGAACATGAACATGAACACCGAACATGAACATGAACATGAACACCGAACATGAACATGAACACTGAACATGAACACCGAACATGAACATGAACACTGAACATGAATATGAACATGAACACCGAACACGAACACCGAACATGAACATGAACATGAACACCGAACATGAACACCAAACATGAACATGAACACCGAACATGAACACCGAACATGAACACCGAACATGAACACCGAACATGAACATGAACATGAACATGAACACCGAACATGAACACCGAACATGAACACCGAACATGAACACCGAACATGAACATGAACATGAACACCGAACATGAACATGAACACCAAACATGAACATGAAAACCGAGCATGAACACCGAGCATGAACACCGAACATGAACACCAAACATGAACATGAACATGAACACCGAACATGAACATGAACACCGAACATGAACATGAACACCGAACATGAACATGAACACCGAACATGAACATGAACACCGAACATGAACATGAACAACAAACATGAACATGAACACCAAACATGAACACCGAACATGAACATGAACACCGAACATGAACATGAACACCGAACATGAACATGAACATGAACACCGAACATGAACACCGAACACCGAACATGAACACCGAACATGAACATGAACATGAACACCGAACATGAACAGCGAACATGAACACCGAACACCGAACATGAACATGAACATGAACACCGAACATGAACATGAACATGAACACCGAACATGAACATGAACACCGAACATGAACATGAACACCGAACATGAACATGAACATGAACATGAACACCGAACATGAACACCGAACATGAACATGAACATGAACACCGAACATGAACATGAACATGAACACCGAACATGAACATGAACACCGAACATGAACACCGAACATGAACAGCGAACATGAACACCGAACATGAACATGAACACCGAACATGAACATGAACACCGAACATGAACAAGAAAACTGAACATGAACATGAACACCGAACATGAACATGAACACCGAACCGGAACAAGAACACCAACATGAACACCGAACATGAACATGAACATCAACACCGAACATGAACACCGAACATGAACATGAACATGAACACCGAACATGAACATGAACATGAACACCGAACATGAACATGAACACTGAACATGAACACCGAACATGAACACTGAACATGAATATGAACATGAACACCGAACACGAACACCGAACATGAACATGAACATGAACACCGAACATGAACACCAAACATGAACATGAACACCGAACATGAACACCGAACATGAACACCGAACATGAACACCGAACATGAACATGAACATGAACATGAACACCGAACATGAACACCGAACATGAACACCGAACATGAACACCGAACATGAACATGAACATGAACACCGAACATGAACATGAACACCAAACATGAACATGAAAACCGAGCATGAACACCGAGCATGAACACCGAACATGAACACCAAACATGAACATGAACATGAACACCGAACATGAACATGAACATGAACACCGAACATGAACATGAACACCGAACATGAACATGAACACCGAACATGAACATGAACACCAAACATGAACATGAACACCGAGCATGAACACCAAACATGAACATGAACATGAACACCGAACATGAACATGAACACCGAACATGAACATGAACACCAAACATGAACATGAACACCGAGCATGAACACCGAGCATGAACACCAAACATGAACATGAACATGAACACCGAACATGAACATGAACACCGAACATGAACATGAACACCAAACATGAACATGAAAACCGAGCATGAACACCGAAGATGAACATGAACATGAACACCGAGCATGAACACCGAACATGAACACCAAACATGAACATGAACATGAACACCGAACATGAACATGAACACCGAACATGAACATGAACACCGAACATGAACACCGAACATGAACATGAACACCGAACATAAACATGAACATGAACAAGAACACCGAACATGAACATGAACATGAACATGAACATGAACACCGAACATGAACATGAACACCTAACATGAACATGAACACCGAACATGAACACCGAACATGAACATGAACATGAACACCGAACATGAACACCGAACATGAACACCGAACATGAACACCGAACATGAACACCGAACATGAACATGAACACCGAACATGAACACCGAACATGAACACCGAACATGAACACCGAACATGAACATGAACATGAACATGAACACCAATCATGAACATGAACACCGAACATGAACATAAACACCTAACATGAACATGAACACCGAACATGAACATGAACATGAACACCTAACATGAAAATGAACACCGAACATGAACATGAACACCGAACATGAACATGAACATGAACACCGAATATGAACAAGAACACCGAACATGAACACTGAACATGAACATGAACACCGAACATGAACATGAACATGAACACTGAACATGAACATGAACACCGAACATGAACATGAACACCGAACATGAACATGAAAATGAACACCGAACATGAACATGAACACCGAACATGAACATGAACATAAACACCTAACATGAACATGAACACCGAACATGAACATGAACATGAACACCTAACATGAAAATGAACACCGAACATGAACATGAACACCGAACATGAACATGAACATGAACACCGAATATGAACAAGAACACCGAACATGAACACTGAACATGAACATGAACACCGAACATGAACATGAACATGAACACCGAACATGAACATGAACACCGAACATGAACATGAACACCGAACATGAACACCGAACATGAACATGAACACCGAACATAAACATGAACATGAACAAGAACACCGAACATGAACATGAACATGAACATGAACACCGAACATGAACATGAACACCTAACATGAACATGAACACCGAACATGAACACCGAACATGAACATGAACATGAACACCGAACATGAACACCGAACATGAACACCGAACATGAACACCGAACATGAACACCGAACATGAACATGAACACCGAACATGAACACCGAACATGAACACCGAACATGAACACCGAACATGAACATGAACATGAACATGAACACCAATCATGAACATGAACACCGAACATGAACATAAACACCTAACATGAACATGAACACCGAACATGAACATGAACATGAACACCTAACATGAAAATGAACACCGAACATGAACATGAACACCGAACATGAACATGAACATGAACACCGAATATGAACAAGAACACCGAACATGAACACTGAACATGAACATGAACACCGAACATGAACATGAACATGAACACCGAACATGAACATGAACATGAACACTGAACATGAACATGAACACCGAACATGAACATGAACACCGAACATGAACATGAACACTGAACATGAACACCGAACATGAACATGAACACCGAACATGAACACCGAACATGAACATGAACACGGAACAGGGAACATCAACATGAACATGAACACCGAACATGAACATGAACACGGAACATGAACACCGAACATGAACATGAACATGAACACCGAACATGAACACCGAACATGAACATGAACACCGAACATGAGCATGAACACCGAACATGAACATGAAAACCGAGCATGAACACCGAGCATGAACATGAACACCGAACATGAACATGAACACTGAACATGAACACCGAACATGAACATGAACACCGAACATGAACACCGAACATGAACATGAACACGGAACATGAACACCGAACATGAACATGAACATGAACACCGAACATGAACACCGAACATGAACATGAACACCGAACATGAGCATGAACACCGAACATGAACATGAAAACCGAGCATGAACACCGAGCATGAACACCGAACATGAACATGAACACGAACACCGAACATGAACATGAACACCGAACATGAACATGAACACCGAACATGAACATGAACACCGAACATGAACATGAACACCAAACATGAACATGAACACCGAGCATGAACACCGAGCATGAACACCAAACATGAACATGAACATGAACACCGAACATGAACATGAACACCGAACATGAACACCAAACATGAACATGAAAACCGAGCATGAACACCGAGCATGAACATGAAAATGAACACCGAACATGAACATGAAAATGAACACCGAACATGAACATGAACACCGAACATAAACATGAACATGATCAAGAACACCGAACATGAACATGAACATGAACATGAACACCGAACATGAACATGAACACCTAACATGAACATGAACACCGAACATGAACACCGAACATGAACATGAACATGAACACCGAACATGAACACCGAACATGAACACCGAACATGAACACCGAACATGAACACCGAACATGAACATGAACACCGAACATGAACACCGAACATGAACACCGAACATGAACACCGAACATGAACATGAACATGAACATGAACACCAATCATGAACATGAACACCGAACATGAACATAAACACCTAACATGAACATGAACACCGAACATGAACATGAACATAAACACCTAACATGAACATGAACACCGAACATGAACATAAACACCGAACATGAACATGAACACCGAACATGAACATGAACATGAACACCAATCATGAACATGAACACCGAACATGAACATGAACACCGAACATGAACACCGAACATGAACATGAACACCGAACATAAACATGAACATGAACAAGAACACCGAACATGAACATGAACACCGAACATGAACATGAACACCGAACATAAACATGAACATGAACATGAACACCGAACATGAACATGAACACCTAACATGAACATGAACACCGAACATGAACACCGAACATGAACATGAACATGAACACCGAACATGAACACCGAACATGAACACCGAACATGAACACCGAACACCGAACATGAACACCGAACATGAACATGAACACCAAACATGAACACCGAACATGAACATGAACACTGAACATGAACACCGAACATGAACATGAACACCGAACATGAACATCGAACATGAACATGAACACGGAACATGAACACCGAACATGAACATGAACACCGAACATGAACACCAAACATGAACTTGAACATGAACACCGAACATGAACATGAACATGAACACCAAACATGAACATGAACATGAACACCAAAGATAAACATGAACATGAACAAGAACACCGAACATGAACATGAACATGAACATGAACACCGAACATGAACATGAACACCTAACATGAACATGAACACCGAACATGAACATGAACATGAACACCGAATATGAACAAGAACACCGAACATGAACACTGAACATGAACATGAACACCGAACATGAACATGAACATGAACATGAACATGAACATGAACACCGAGCATGAACATGAACACCAAGCATGAACATGAACACCGAACATGAACATGAACGCCGAACATGAACATGAACACCGAACATGAACACTGAACATGAAAATGAACACCGAACATGAACATGAACACCGAACATGAACACCGAACATGAACATGAACACCGAACATAAACATGAACATGAACAAGAACACCGAACATGAACATGAACATGAACATGAACATGAACACCGAACATAAACATGAACATGAACATGAACATGAACACCGAACATGAACATGAACACCGAACATGAACATGAACATGAACATGAACATGAACATGAACACCGAACATGAACATGAACACCGAACATGAACATGAACATGAACACCGAACATGAACATGAACATGAACACCGAACATGAACATGAACACCAAACATGAACATGAACATGAACATGAACATGAACATGAACACCGAACATGAACATGAACATGACCATGAACATGAACACCCAACATGAACACCGAACATGAACATGAACATGAACACCGAACATGAACATGAACATGAACACCGAACATGAACACCGAACATGAACACCGAACATGAACATGAACATGAACACCAATCATGAACATGAACACCGAACATGAACATAAACACCTAACATGAACATGAACACCGAACATGAACATGAACATAAACACCTAACATGAACATGAACACCGAACATGAACATGAACATGAACACCGAACATGAACATGAACACCGAACATGAACACCGAACACCGAACATGAACATGAACATGAACACCGAACATGAACACCGAACATGAACATGAACACCGAACATAAACATGAACATGAACAAGAACACCGAACATGAACATGAACACCGAACATGAACATGAACACCGAACATAAACATGAACATGAACATGAACACCGAACATGAACATGAACACCTAACATGAACATGAACACCGAACATGAACACCGAACATGAACATGAACATGAACACCGAACATGAACACCGAACATGAACACCGAACATGAACACCGAACATGAACACCGAACATGAACATGAACACCGAACATGAACACCGAACATGAACACCGAACATGAACACCGAACATGAACATGAACATGAACATGAACACCAATCATGAACATGAACACCGAACATGAACATAAACACCTAACATGAACATGAACACCGAACATGAACATGAACATGAACACCTAACATGAAAATGAACACCGAACATGAACATGAACACCGAACATGAACATGAACATGAACACCGAATATGAACAAGAACACCGAACATGAACACTGAACATGAACATGAACACCGAACATGAACATGAACATGAACACTGAACATGAACATGAACACCGAACATGAACATGAACACCGAACATGAACATGAAAATGAACACCGAACATGAACATGAACACCGAACATGAACATGAACATGAACACCGAATATGAACAAGAACACCGAACATGAACACTGAACATGAACATGAACACCGAACATGAACATGAACATGAACACTGAACATGAACATGAACACCGAACATGAACATGAACACCGAACATGAACATGAACACTGAACATGAACACCGAACATGAACATGAACACCGAACATGAACATAAACACCTAACATGAACATGAACACCGAACATGAACATGAACATAAACACCTAACATGAACATGAACACTGAACATGAACATAAACACCTAACATGAACATGAACACCGAACATGAACATGAACATGAACACCAATCATGAACATGAACACCGAACATGAACATAAACACCTAACATGAGCATGAACACCGAACATGAACATGAAAACCGAGCATGAACACCGAGCATGAACACCGAACATGAACATGAACACGAACACCGAACATGAACATGAACACCGAACATGAACATGAACACCGAACATGAACATGAACACCGAACATGAACATGAACACCAAACATGAACATGAACACCGAGCATGAACACCGAGCATGAACACCAAACATGAACATGAACATGAACACCGAACATGAACATGAACACCGAACATGAACACCAAACATGAACATGAAAACCGAGCATGAACACCGAGCATGAACATGAAAATGAACACCGAACATGAACATGAAAATGAACACCGAACATGAACATGAACACCGAACATAAACATGAACATGATCAAGAACACCGAACATGAACATGAACATGAACATGAACACCGAACATGAACAGGAACACCGAACACCGAACATGAACACCGAACATGAACATGAACACCGAACATGAACATGAACATGAACACCGAACATGAACATGAACATGAACACCGAACATGAACATGAACACCGAACATGAACATGAACACCGAACATGAACACCGAACATGAACATGAACATGAACACCGAACATGAACATGAACACCGAACATGAACATGAACATGAACATGAACATGAACATGAACATGAACATGAACATGAACATGAACATGAACACCGAACATGAACATGAACACCGAACATGAACATGAACATGAACACCGAACATGAACACCGAACATGAACATGAACATGAACATGAACATGAACACCGAACATGAACATGAACATGAACATGAACATAAACACCGAACATGAACACCGAACATGAACACCGAACATGAACACCGAACATGAACATGAACACCGAACATGAACATGAACACCGAACATGAACATGAACATGAACATGAACATGAACATGAACACCGAACATGAACATGAACACCGAACATGAACATGAACATGAACATGAACATGAACATGAACACCGAACATGAACATGAACATGAACACCGAACATGAACAAGAACACCGAACATGAACATGAACATGAACATGAACACCGAACATGAACATGAACACCTAACATGAACATGAACACCGAACATGAACACCGAACATGAACACCGAACATGAACATGAACATGAACACCGAACATGAACACCGAACATGAACACCGAACATGAACATGAACACCGAACATGAACATGAACACCGAACATGAACACCGAACATGAACACCGAACATGAACACCGAACATGAACATGAACACCGAACATGAACATGAACACCGAACATGAACATGAACATGAACATGAACATGAACACCGAACATGAACATGAACACCGAACATGAACATGAACATGAACATGAACACCGAACATGAACACCGAACATGAACACCGAACATGAACACCGAACATGAACATGAACATGAACATGAACATGACCATGAACATGAACACCGAACATGAACATGAACATGAACATGAACATGAACACCGAACATGAACATGAACACCGAACATGAACATGAACATGAACATGAACACCGAACATGAACATGAACATGAACACCGAACATGAACATGAACACCGAACATGAACATGAACACCGAACATGAACATGAACATGAACACCGAACATGAACATGAACATGAACATGAACATGAACACCGAACATGAACATGAACATGAACATGAACATGAACATGAACACCGAACATGAACATGAACACCTAACATGAACATGAACACCGAACATGAACACCGAACATGAACACCGAACATGAACATGAACATGAACACCGAACATGAACACCGAACATGAACATGAACACCGAACATGAACAAGAACACCGAACATGATCATGAACATGAACATGAACACCGAACATGAACATGAACACCGAACATGAACACCGAACATGAACATGAACATGAACATGAACACCGAACATGAACATGAACATGAACATGAACATAAACACCGAACATGAACATGAACATGAACACCGAACATGAACACCGAACATGAACATGAACACCGAACATGAACATGAACATGAACATGAACATGAACATGAACACCGAACATGAACATGAACACCTAACATGAACATGAACACCGAACATGAACACCGAACATGAACACCGAACATGAACATGAACACCGAACATGAACATGAACATGAACACCGAACATGAACACCGAACATGAACACCGAACATGAACATGAACATGAACATGAACATGAACATGAACACCGAACATGAACATGAACACCGAACATGAACATGAACACCGAACATGAACATGAACACCGAACATGAACATGAACATGAACATGAACATGAACATGAACACCGAACATGAACATGAACACCGAACATAAACATGAACATGATCAAGAACACCGAACATGAACATGAACATGAACATGAACATGAACACCGAACATGAACATGAACACCTAACATGAACATGAACACCGAACATGAACATGAACATAAACACCTAACATGAACATGAACACCGAACATGAACATGAACATGAACACCGAACATGAACATGAACACCGAACATGAACACCGAACACCGAACATGAACACCGAACATGAACATGAACACCAAACATGAACACCGAACATGAACATGAACACCGAACATGAACATGAACAAACACCGAACATGAACATGAACACCGAACATGAACATGAACATGAACACCGAACATGAACATGAACACCGAACATGAACATGAACATGAACATGAACATGAACACCGAACATGAACATGAACACCGAACACCGAACATGAACACCGAACATGAAAATGAACACCGAACATGAACATGAACATGAACACCGAACATGAACATGAACATGAACACCGAACATGAACATGAACACCGAACACCGAACATGAACATGAACACCGAACATGAACATGAACACCGAACATGAACATGAACATGAACACCGAACATGAACATGAACACCGAACATGAACATGAACATGAACACCGAACATGAACATGAACATGAACACCGAACATGAACATGAACACCGAACATGAACATGAACCCCGAACATGAACATGAACACCGAACATGAACATGAACATGAACACCGAACATGAACATGAACATGAACACCGAACATGAACATGAACATGAACATGAACATGAACATGAACATGAACATGAACATGAACATGAACATGAACATGAACACCGAACATGAACATGAACATGAACATGAACATGAACATGAACATGAACATGAACATGAACATGAACATGAACATGAACATGAACACCGAACATGAACATGAACATGAACATGAACATGAACATGAACACCGAACATGAACATGAACATGAACATGAACACCGAACATGAACATGAACACCGAACATGAACATGAACATGAACACCGAACATGAACATGAGCATGAACATGAACATGAACATGAACACCGAACATGAACATGAACACCGAACATGAACATGAACATGAACACTGAACATGAACATGAACACCGAACATGAACATGAACATGAACATGAACATGAACATGAACATGAACACCGAACATGAACATGAACATGAAAATGAACATGAACACCGAACATGAACACCGAACATGAACATGAACACCGAACATGAACATGAACACCGAACATGAACATGAACACCGAACATGAACATGAACATGAACACCGAACATGAACATGATCACCGAACATGAACATGAACATGAACATGAACACCGAACATGAACATGAACATGAACATGAACACCGAACATGAACATGAACATGAACATGAACATGAACATGAACATGAACATGAACACCGAACATGAACATGAACATGAACACCGAACATGAACATGAACATGAACAAGAACACCGAACATGAACATGAACACCGAACATTAACATTACCACCGAACATGCACATGAACACCGAACATGAACATGAACATGAACACCGAACATGAACATGAACACCGAACATGAACATGAACATGAACACCGAACATGAACATGAACATGAACACCGAACATGAACACCGAACATTAACACCGAACATGAACATGAACATGAACATGAACACTGAACATGAACACTGAACATGAACATGAACATGAACATGAACACCGAACATGAACATGAACACCGAACATGAACACCGAACATGAACATGAACATGAACATGAACACCGAACATGAACACCGAACATGAACAACGAACATGAACATGAACATGAACACCGAACATGAACATGAACATGAACATGAACATGAACACCGAACATGAACATGAACATGAACATGAACACCGAACATGAACAGCGAACATGAACACCGAACATGAACACCGAACATGAACATGAACACCGAACATGAACATGAACATGAACACCGAACATGAACACCGAACACCGAACATGAACATGAACACCGAACATGAACATGAACATGAACATGAACATGAACAAGAACATGCACACCGAACATGAACACCGAACATGAACATGAACATGAACATGAACATGAACATGAACAGGAACACCGAACACCGAACATGAACACCGAACATGAACATGAACACCGAACATGAACATGAACATGAACACCGAACATGAACATGAACATGAACACCGAACATGAACATGAACACCAAACATGAACATGAACATGAACATGAACATGAACACCGAACACCGAACATGAACACCGAACATGAACATGAACATGAACACCGAACATGAACATGAACATGAACACCGAACATGAACATGAACACCGAACATGAACATGAACATGAACACCGAACATGAACATGAACATGAACACCGAACATGAACATGAACACCGAACATGAACATGAACACCGAACATGAACATGAACATGAACATGAACATGAACACCGAACATGAACATGAACACCGAACATGAACATGAACATGAACACCGAACATGAACATGAACATGAACATGAACATGAACACCGAACATGAACATGAACACCGAACATGAACATGAACACCAAACATGAACATGAACACCGAACATGAACATGAACACCGAACATGAACACCGAACATGAACATGAACACCAAACATGAACATGAACACCGAACATGAACATGAACATGAACACCGAACATGAACATGAACATGAACACCGAACATGAACATGAACACCGAACATGAACATGAACATGAACACCGAACATGAACATGAACATGAACACCGAACATGAACATGAACATGAACATGAACACCGAACATGAACATGAACACCGAACATGAACATGAACATGAACATGAACACCGAACATGAACATGAACACCGAACATGAACACCGAACATGAACAGCGAACATGAACACTGAACATGAACACCGAACATGAACATGAACACCGAACATGAACACCGAACATGAACATGAACATGAACATGAACATGAACATGAACACCTAACATGAACATGAACACCGAACATGAACACCGAACATGAACATGAACACCGAACATGAACATGAACACCGAACATGAACATGAACATGAACACCGAACATGAACATGAACACCGAACATGAACATGAACACCGAACATGAACATGAACACCGAACATGAACATGAACATGAACACCGAACATGAACATGAACATGAACACCGAACACCGAACATGAACACCGAACATGAACATGAACACCGAACATGAACATGAACATGAAAATGAACATGAACACCGAACATGAACACCGAACATGAACATGAACACCGAACATGAACATGAACACCGAACATGAACACCGAACATGAACACCGAACATGAACACCGAACATGAACATGAACATGAACACCGAACATGAACAAGAACACCGAACATGAACATGAACATGAACATGAACATGAACATGAACATGAACATGAACACCGAACATGAACATGAACATGAACACCGAACATGAACATGAACACCAAACATGAACATGAACACCGAACATGAACATGAACATGAACACCGAACATGAACATGAACACCGAACATGAACATGAACACCGAACATGAACAAGAACACCGAACATGAACATGAACACCGAACATGAACATGAACACCGAACATGAACACCGAACATGAACATGAACATGAACATGAACATGAACATGAACACCGAACATGAACATGAACACCGAACATGAACACCGAACATGAACATGAACATGAACATGAACATGAACATGAACACCGAACATGAACATGAACACCGAACATGAACACCAAACATGAACATGAACATGAACACCGAACATGAACATGAACATGAACATGAACATGAACATGAACATGAACACCGAACATGAACACCGAACATGAACATGAACATGAACATGAACATGAACACCGAACATGAACATGAACACCGAACATGAACACCGAACATGAACATGAACACCGAACATGAACATGAACATGAACATGAACACCGAACATGAACACCGAACATGAACATGAACACCGAACATGAACATGAACACCGAACATGAACACCGAACATGAACATGAACATGAACATGAACATGAACATGAACATGAACATGAACACCGAACATGAACATGAACATGAACATGAACATGAACACCGAACATGAACATGAACATGAACACCGAACATGAACACCGAACATGAACATGAACACCGAACATGAACATGAACACCGAACATGAACATGAACACCGAACATGAACAAGAACATGAACATGAACACCGAACATGAACACCGAACATGAACACCGAACATGAACATGAACACCGAACATGAACATGAACACCGAACATGAACACCGAACATGAACAGCAAACATGAACACCGAACATGAACACCGAACATGAACACCGAACATGAACACCGAACATGAACATGAACACCGAACATGAACATGAACACCGAACATGAACAAGAAAACTGAACATGAACATGAACACCGAACATGAACACCGAACATGAACATGAACACCGAACATGAACATGAACACCGAACATGAACACCGAACATGAACATGAACATGAACACCGAACATGAACACCGAACATGAACACCGAACATGAACATGAACATGAACATGAACATGAACACCGAACATGAACATGAACACCGAACATGAACATGAACACCGAACATGAACATGAACATGAACACCGAACATGAACACCGAACATGAACACCGAACATGAACATGAACATGAACATGAACATGAACACCGAACATGAACACCGAACATGAACATGAACATGAACATGAACATGAACATGAACATGAACACCGAACATGAACACCGAACATGAACATGAACACCGAACATGAACACCGAACATGAACATGAACACCGAACATGAACATGAACACTGAACATGAACATGAACACCGAACATGAACAAGAACATGAACACCGAACATGAACATGAACAAGAAAACTGAACATGAACATGAACAC
Organism: Eptatretus burgeri; assembly: GCF_056783735.1. NCBI lineage: Eukaryota > Metazoa > Chordata > Myxini > Myxiniformes > Myxinidae > Eptatretus > Eptatretus burgeri. Next base: position 16,450,781 of record NC_140962.1, on the reverse strand, counting down.
CGAACATGAACATGAACACCGAACATGAACATGAACATGAACACTGAACATGAACATGAACACTGAACATGAACATGAACATGAACATGAACATGAACATGAACATGAACATGAACACCGAACATGAACATGAACACCGAACACCGAACACCGAACATGAACGAGAGAGCGAGAGAGAGGGGATGGGAGAGGGGTGTGAGCGGGGGGGTGTGAGAGAGGGGGTGTGAGCAGGGGTGGGAGAGGGGGCGAGAGAGAGGGCGAGAGAGAGGGCGAGAGAGAGGGGGGAGAGAGAGGGGCGAGAGAGAGGGGCGAGAGAGAGGGGCGAGAGAGAGGAGGAGAGAGGAGGTGGGAGAGAGGAGGGGCGAGACTAGGGGTGGGAGAGGGGGAAGAGAGGGGGGAGAGAGAGGGGGAATAGAGGAGTGGTGAGAGAGAGGGGAGAGAGAGAGAGGGGGCGATAGAGAGAGGGAAGCGAGGAGGGCGAGAGAGAGGGGGAAGCGAGGAGGACGAGAGAGAGGGGCGTCACAATTCTTGTTCATTTGATATGACGTCACAATCGACACTGGGGACCTGAGTATGTTTCCCAGGTGTTTCCCAAGTTATGGCCATTTATGATACGGTTGGTCCGATCTAATTGAAATAATTCCCCAATCCAGTCATCGTTTCCGCCCCTTCGAGCCCGTACTCGTGGTGGAAACTTGTAATACCCTCCCTCACCTGTAGGGGGCGAAACACGATACACATTTACTTCAAGAATTTGCGTACTATTCCCCCAAGAGCACCGGCAAAGATAAAAAAAAAACAACCAAAAAAAAAAAAAAACCACCCCCATACACAAATGGGGTTATGCTGATCCTCTGCAGCAAGTCTGGATGTAATTGGGTTCAGATGTACTGTATTACGGTGTACCAACCACACAAGCATACCGCAGACAGTGCAAGAGGCACGTATTTTAAACAGTTAACATTAACACAGAGTATTATAACACGATATTTATCAAATACCCGAATCAACAGTTAATAGAAAATAAATAAATATAATCGGTCGCGCGATTAATCCTAAAAACAACAACAAGCGAACGCGCGAGGCGTGAAGCATGCCGGGATTTCTGAGAGACGGTGAGACGATTTCTTGGAGAAAGCCTCGTCCGTTGTGTGTGTGTCGGGTGGTCGCTGGACTCCCGTTATTCTCAGGTTTTCCGTCTGTCTGTATGTATGCAATGGACAGCTCTGGAGGCCAGAGGAGTCAACCGATTTTGATGAAACTTGACTGGTAGGTTCATATCAGGATCTAGTTGTATGCTTTTGAGCACCGTTGCTACGGACGCCACCGTTGCCTAGCAACGGGACTTTGAAATGTTTGAAAAAAAAATCGGAATTTTTTTTTTTTTTTTCGAAAATCAAAAATCGCCTTCCGCGCTTTTATGCGCGATATAATCAACCTCTTTGTCAAAAAATTTCAGCCCGATTCGTCAAAAACTGTATGACTGGTATGCGATTATATAGCGACCACCCATGTCGCCTACCGGCTTGTCTTCATTTAATCGAAAGCGATGGCTCGTTCTTGGAAAAGTCTCCATTCTTAAAACTCGATATCCTTTATTTTTATGAGGCTCAGATAAATTTGGGGCCCGAGGTTGTTCGATTTTGAGGAAAAGAACGCGCTCCGAATGGCTTCAAGACATTAAAATGTTTATTTGCACTCGAGCTGGAGCTCGTTACAAGCTTTTAAATGTGTATGAAGGGAATTAAAATGATGATGATGTTCTCCCGTTCACGAAACGCTCAGGAAATATGACAACGAAGTACGCTGAGAAAGGTTCGACAGGACGAGAGCACCAGGTGGAAGGTGAGTGTTGTAAACTCAGAGGAAAAACACAGCAGGTGAGATGCGGAATGGTGTTTCCAACGACGTCGTCCTTTAGTTGATATATACATACATACATACATATATATACAACCTTAACGGCGCCGTTCTTTAGGATCACTCACAGTGGTTCGACGTACCAGGGTAGTCGTTTGTGTGCGACTCTTTGTCGTTCCTTATCAACGGTTTCTCATGGAGTGCTTGTTTGAGAGTTTAAGCCACTGGGTGAGCACTCTACAAGAAACCGTTTTCAATGGAACACACCCAAGTACTCGAAACCGGTGTGTGGTCTTCATGATGACAACACGGCTTTCTAGAATGGAGACCATAAATCACGGCTCTTTTAGTATACGATAATTTTTCTGAAAATTCTGAACGATCATTTTGACCTTGAAATTCTATGTTTGCACCTTTAGGATTTGGCAAATAACATCAGCCAGTGATCGAATAGCCATCAAGATGGGGAGAACATCGAGCAGGAGAAGAGGTCATCGAGGGGAGAACATCCAGCATCGAGCAGGGGGGGGTGGGGTGGGAAGAGATCGCCAAGAAGATGCTTAGTTTTGCTTTTAATTTTTTTTTCATTTGAAACTTGTAATAAATTTTAAATAAAGTTAAAAAAAACTTATATTTTGAAAGTGGGTGTTGACTTTCTGTAGGCACTTTATCTTGAACTAGTGCGGGCCCGTAGGGGCGGGCCCATAGATGCATGCCAGTATGTGCAGCTTCGTGCCTGCAGTATCAGGTCCCCAGCATCAATTGTGATGTCATATCAAACGAAGAAGAAGAATTGTGATGCCCCCTCCCTCTCCCCTCTTCTGTTCCCCCTCCTCTCTCGCCCCCCTCTCTCCCTCTCCTCTCTTGCCCCCTCTTCCCCCCTCTCTCCCCTCTTCTGTCCCCCCTCCTCTCTCGCCCCACCTCTCTCGCCCCTCTCTCCCTCTCCTCTCTTGCCCCCTCTTCCCACCTCTCACCCCCTCCTCTCTCCCTCTCTTCTGTCCCCCTCCTCTCTCACCCCCTCTCTCCCTCTCCTCTCTTGCCCCATCTTCCCCCTCTCTCCCCCTCCTCTCTCCCCTCTTCTGTCCCCCTCCTCTCTCGCCCCTCTCTCCCTCTCCTCTCTTGCCCCCTCTTCCCCCTCTCTCCCCCTCCCTCTCCCCCTCCTCTCTCCCCCTCCTCTGTACCCCTCCTCTCTCCCTCCCCTCTCTTGCCCCTCTCTCTCGCCCTTCTCTCTCCCCCTCCTCTCTCCCTTCTCTTGCCCCCCTCTCACCCCCTCTCACCCTTCTCTCTCCCCCTCCTCTCTCCCTTCTCTTTCCCCCCTCTCACCCCCTTCTCTCTCCCCTCTCTTGCTCCCCTTTCACCCCCTCTCTCGCCCTTCTCTCCCCCTCCTCTCTCCCTTCTCTCTCCCCCCTCCTTTCGCCCTTCTCTCTCCCCCTCCTCTCTCCCTCCCCTCTTTTGCCACCCCCTCTTTCCCCCCTCTCACCCCCTCCTCTGTCCCCCTCCCCTCGCTCACCCTTCTCTCTCGCCCCCTCTCTCCCCCCTCCTCTCTCGTCCCTCTCTCTGTAAATGTATTCACAAATGTCTACCAAGCACAACGATTAATTCCAACCTTGGGAAAAAACAGCTTTCAAACCCTTGGGAAACAGCTGTTTCCCTCGGGAAAATTCAAACCTTACGATTAATTAATAATTAGAATAAGAATCAAACCTTGGGAGTTTGGCACATACCCAGGTATGGCAAATACCCAGAGAAAGGCACATACCCAGGTCCCCAGTATCGATTGTGACGTCATACCAAATGAAGAAGAAGAATTGTGGGGTCAATCCTTCAAAAAAATTTATCTAATTAATTAATTATTTAAACATTAATTATGACGTCATTCGTGATGTCAAAGTTTGTATGTACATACACATACATACAAACTTTGAAAAAGAAAAGAGTATGTGCCTTTTCAAAGTTTGATATCATTCTTCTTCATCCGTTTCAACTGCTTCCCAAGTGTTTCCCAAGTTATGGTCATTTATGATACGGTTGGTCCGATATAATTGAAACAATGCCCCAATTCAGTTTTTTTTTTGCACGTACAGCCACGCACGTACGGCCACGCACGTACGGGCACGCACCTCCGGGCACGCACCTACGGGCCCGCACTAGTTTTATATTAAAGACCATTAATTTTTACATTTAGTGTTTTTACATTTTCAGGTATTTCATATTAACCACTCTTTTAAAGGACATGACGTGTTTCAACTTATCGCTAACTTTATGCATCGGCACCATTGAGATCCTCAACACAACCTTACCGAACTTGTTTAACTGGCTACACAAGTCCTGGTTCCTTGTAAATGGTGGAATATTTGTCATCCTTCTGAGGTTGGCAAAATGAGTACCAGCTTGCTGGTATCCTACGTTGGAATGGTGACCCGTCCAGGATTGTGCCCAATAGCCAAGGAGACTGCTTAGGCAGCACCAACGCTGCAATTGTGACATCATATCAACAAAAAAGAGGAGGCATTGACGTCATTCGTGACGTCATAGCAACGTGACCTGTCATTGGTTGACAGATAAATGTCCGTAACTTGGGAACCGCTCGTCCGATTAATAGCAAACCTTGAAAAGGCACATCTGCGGGTCCCCGGCAATATTCCTGGCAAGTTTCAAACAGATCGGACCGGCGGTCATCGAGAAACGACGGTCGTCGAGAAACGGAAGTCGCAGACAAACAAACAGACAGACAGACAGACAGACACAGAGATTGCTGGAATTATAGATAGACTAGTGCGGGCCCATAGAGGCTGGCCTGTAGGTGAGTGCCAGTATGTGCAGCCCTCTCTCGCCCCCTCTCTCTCTCGCCCCCTCTCTCTCACCCCCCTCTCTCGCCCCCCCTCTCTCTTCGGCCTTCGGAAATAACTTGTAAAGAAATCTGTAAAGGTTACTTACTGTCTGTGCAATTTGTCAGTCGTAACCTAAAGTTTTGCATGACTAATGTATACTGTCCTAGTGCTAACTCTGAAAGAGGTGCCTTTCTGTATAAGTTGGCAGAGTTTATAAGCACCATTGACTTGACCATGTTGTTGTGTCTGGGGAGTGAATACAACTGCACCCTCAACCCACAACTTGATAGGAACACTTGTGAGCCTCACCACCCAGTGCAAGGCCTTTGGCACAGCTTGTTAAAAAGTTTAAACTGGTGGATGTGTGGCAGGTACAAAACCGTAATATCCGTCAGTATAAATGGGTTTGTGCATCAAGAAATGTTTTGATGATGGCTCGCCAAGACAGATTTTATGTTAATCGTGAAATAGTAAACATTGTTAAGAACTCTTATATAAGGTCGTCTGGTCTGTAAAGAAATCCGACTATCACATGATTGTTATGGTGTGTGGCTTTCCTCATCATATCTGTGAAAGTGTATATTGGACTTTTAATGTGGAACTTCTACAAAGTGCACATTTTATAGAAGTTTTTAAAATGGTTTGGGAAAATTGTGAGTTGCAAGAGGGTTCATACTTCAACTTAAGACAATGGTGGGACTGCACAAAATCCCAAATCAAATGTTTTTGCCAACAATACTGCTCTTAAAGCACATACAACACATTTGGTGTGATATCTGCTTTAAAAAAACCATATACTTATCTGTGAGCAGAAAGCTGGATTGTCTAGCGTGAATGTCCAGCAGTTGTGGGAAAAAAGGACCCTTCTGGCTGAAATGGTGAAAGAGCGGGCGGCCTGAGCATTCGTCTGACTGCGGAACGAAAATATCCAACTTGACACACCAAACAAAGGGTTCTTCAATTTGGAAAAAACGGTCAAGACCTCTCAACAAATCCATGCTTTGCACTCTTCCGGTGGTGATTTGTTGACCTCCCAGAGTGATATCAAGCATGAACTACAAGACTATTTTTCTAAACTCTTCTCAATAAGAACTGTGAATGAGGAGAACAGGAATGCGATGTTTGAACAGCTCCCTTCTCTGTCTGAAGACCAACAACAATTGCTTGAGCCTGGCATTTCTCTTGGAGAACTCACTGTTGCGCTTAAGGATAGCAAGGATGGGAAAGCCCCTGGACGAGACGGCCTTCCGGCTGAATTTTATAAGGCTTTCTGGGACATTCTAGGCCCTACTCTTCTTGAGGTCTTTCAGGAGAGTGTTGAACAAGGTGAATTGCCATTGAGCTGCCGGAGGGCAGTTTTGTGTCTCCTTCCGAAGAAAGGAAATCTACATGAGACCGCAAATTAGCGGCCTGTATCACTCCTCAACACGGACTATAAAATATTGTCAAACGCACTTGCAATCTGTCCAAAGGAAGTCTTCTCTTTCTTGATTGGCACTGATCAATCATACTGTGTTCCAGAACGTTCCACATATGATAATTCTTTTTTGGTGAGAGACTTGATCAGTCTCGGTCGAACTACATCTCCCGGTTTTGGTTTATTACTTTTAGATCAAGAAAAAGCTTTTGACAGTGTTAACCATTCTTTTTTGTTTGATGTATAAAGGAGAACAGGGTTCGGGGAGAAAATTATTGCTTATGTTAAGTTATTGCACAAAAATGCGTCTTGTCTGCTGAGGTGAATAATAGTCTGTTACCCTTTCCCCTTTCAGCGAGGCATCCGTTAGGGCTGCGTGCTGTCGGGCATGCTCTACAATCTATCCATTGAATCTTTATTAGCTTTACTCCAGAACTCAGTGTTAGGAGTCACTCTTTCAAAAAACTCCAAAGTAGTTGTTTCAGCTTCTGCTGATGATATTTGTGTTGCTATTTCAAATCAAAAAGATGTTTATGAGGTCTCTCATTGTCTCACCCAGTTTGAGCTCGCTTCCACTGCAAGGGTAAATTGGAAAAAAAGTGTAGCTTTCTGGGTGGGCCCCAGATCGCCTTCCTCGTCCCTACCTGTTTTACCAGGAGGAATACAGTGGAGTAGTGAGGGGTTTAAATATTTAGGCTTATTTCTAGGAATTGAAGCATATGAACAAAAAAATTGGGAGAACTTCTTGGAAAAAATTAAATTGAAACTGGCAAGGTGGAAAAGATTGTAGCAACTTCTTTCGTTTCAGACACGGGTGACAATCATAAACAACCTGGTGGTTCCATTTACTTGGCATAAAGTTATCCCACTCGAACCGCCTAGATACTTGGCCACGGGCATTCAGAGGATTCTGACTGCTTTTTTTCTGGGGTGGCCATCATTGGCTGGGCCCAGACGTGGTCTGCAGACCCCATAATGCAGGTGGTCAAAACCTGATGCATATCCCAAGTTGGATAATGGCATTCCAGATTTCCACATTTAAGCACTTACTGTCCAGTGCATGTGTTCCTTGGCAACCTCTCACAAACGCCTGTTTGCAGAAAGTGGAAGGTCTGAAATATGACCGTGAACTTTTCCTCATCGACCTGCAACACGTTGACATGTCTCAGCTCCCCAGTTTTCATCAGAGCCTTTTGAATGCTTGGCAAGTCCTCAGAGTGCAACGTTTAGAGGTATCAAACGATCCCCAAATGTTTGTACATGAGCCATTAGTTCAGAATCCTTTATTCTCTGAAATTTCACCCTCCAGGTCGTTTATGCATTGTTTCACCAGTGTTGGAATAAACAGAGTGCGAGACCTGTTGGAGCCATCCTTGAATGCCTGGCTATCTTCAAGCTCACTTTCCTCAAAAACTGGTGTTCGTTCTGCTCGAATTGTGAAAAATGTCTTGAAAACAGTAATTCAAACCTTTCATAGACTAAACATTGGGTGGACTGGGGTGGATGAAGTGGTCGACTCACGTCTCTATTTCCCTGAACTTCAAAATGCCTCAAAAAAAACATGAGGGTGTGTTCTCCTCAAACTTGGAGGAAATTGGTATGTTTCATTTCATGGGGGAAACGGCTCTCTACAAGATATGTCTGGAAGCATGTATACCTGGTTTTACAAAACTGTTAATAAACCGGTGGAATGAGACCTTACCTGCTGGAGCTTTTTAAACTCCAGTTTGGAACAAAATGTATAGTTCTCCAACTCTTGGACGAACAGGAGACCTGAATTGGCGACACGCACATCAAGCCCTGGTCACACAGACATTACTCCATAAGTTTAACTTTTCTGTTCTGATTTTTTTGTCCTTTTTGTGATTTAATTGAAAACGTGACCCACGCTTTTATTGAATGTAAGAGATTGGTACCCCTCTTTCTCTTCCTTCAACAGCTTTTCTATAAATTTAATTTTGTTTTTTCCTTTCCAGTCTTTATTTATGGAGTCAAAGGGAATTCTAAGGGTAAACCAGTACTCTCGTTTTTGTCTTTTCTGTTGGGCATTGCTAAACTGGCAATTTATAAAACCAGGAAAGCAAAATTGAAGGGAAAAAAATGTAAATGTGCTTTTCTGCTTTAAAGGTATGGTTTCGGCATGGGTAAGCATGGAGCAAGCGTTTCTTTTGAGCTCGGATATTGTGCATGATCAGTGGTACACTGATGAGGTTTTGAGCTTCTTTTTGTGATGGAATCTGTTTTGTAAAAGTGTAAAGTTCTTACACATACTTTTTGCATATGTGTATCATTCTGTGGTGTGGTTGACATGAACAGACATCCTTATTTGTATTGCTTTTGTGGAATTTATTTTTGCTGTAAAAACTTTTTGGATTTGCTTTTATGGAGTGTGTTTTTTCTTGTGTGTTTTGATACTTTTATAATAAAAGTATCTTCTTCTTCTTCTTTCAGCTGCTCCCGTTCGGGGTCGCCACAGCGGATCATCCGTATGATCCGCATACTGATTTGGCACATGTTTTACGCCGGATGCCCTTCCTGACGCAACCCTGGTCACCTCTTACGACACAGGGATATGGTACACCTATTTTTACTGGGGTATACACCGGCCCAGTATACTGGTACTCATTTCGCCGACCTCGGAAGGATGACAGGCTGAGTCAACCCTCTGGTGTATTAATTCAGTGGCCCAACGGGGCTTGAACTCAGGACTTTTTGGATCCCAAGCTGCTGCCCTAACCACTGTGCCAACACCAGGCATTTTTATAATAAAAGTATACAAAAGTTAATTCTCTCTCTCTCTCTCTCTCTCTATCTCTCTCTCTCTCTCTCTCTCTCTCTCTCTCTCTCTCTCTCTCTCTCTCTCTCTCTCTCTCTCTCTCTCTCTCTCTCTCTCTCTCTCTCTCTCTCTCTCTCTCTCTCTCTCTCTCTCTCTCTCTCTCTCTCTCTCTCTCTCTCTCTCTCTCTCTCTCTCTCTCTCTCTCTCTCTCTCTCTCTCTCTCTCTCTCTCTCTCTCTCTCTCTCTCTCTCTCTCTTTCTCTCTTTCTCTCTTTCTCTCTTTCTATCTTTCTCTCTCTTTCTTTTTCTCTCTCTCTTTCTCTCTCTCTTTCTCTCTTTATCTCTTTCTCTCTTTCTGTCTTTCTCTGTTTCTCTCTTTCTCTATTTCTCTCTTTCTCTCTTTCTCTCTTTCTCTCTTTCTCTCTTTCTCTCTTTCTCTCTTTCTCTCTTTCTCTCTTTCTCTCTTTCTCTCTTTCTCTCTTTCTCTCTTTCTCTCTTTCTCTCTTTCTCTCTTTCTCTCTTTCTCTCTTTCTCTCTTTCTCTCTTTCTCTCTTTCTCTTTTTCACTTTCTCTCTCTTTTTCACTTTCTCTCTCTTTTTCACTTTCTCTCTCTTTTTCACTTTCTCTCTCTTTTTTCACTTTCTCTCTCTTTTTCACTTTCTCTCTTTCTTTTTTCTCTCTCTTTTTTCACTTTCTCTCTCTTTTTTCACTTTCTCTCTTTCTTTTTTCTCTCTCTTTTTTCACGTTCTCTCTCTTTTTTCACGTTCTCTCTCTTTTTTCACGTTCTCTCTCTTTTTTCACGTTCTCTCTCTTTTTTCACGTTCTCTCTCTTTTTTCACGTTCTCTCTCTTTTTTCACGTTCTCTCTCTTTTTTCACGTTCTCTCTCTCTCTCTTTGTTCTCTCTCTTTTTCACTTTCTCTCTCTCTCTCTTTTTTCTCTCTCTTTTTCACTTTCTCTCTCTTTTTTTCTCTCTCTTTTTCACTTTCTCTCTCTCTCTCTTTTTCACTTTCTCTCTCCATTCTCTGTTCTAACTGTATCTTCCTGTTTAATGTACAGGCTTCTTCTGAGACACATCAGGTGCTCCAACCTCCCCATTTCTCTCAGCATAATCCATATCCATTCATGATCAACACAATCAGAGACAGAGATCAATATACACCTTCCTTTGATATTACCTTGCTTTTTCATGATTCATCTCAGATTTGAGATTTGATCTCTAGTACCTCTTCCTCTTCCGAAACATGCTTGCTCAACCGGCATTTCTCAATTAATGGAGTCTTCTATTCTGTGTTGAATGATCTTTCATAGTATCTTCCAAGTTTATAAAAGCAAGGCAATGGTTCGGTTATTTGAACCTTCTCTTGCATCCCCGATATTTGGCAATGGTATGTAAACTGACTGCTTCCACCTTTTGGGCCATACAATCCTGCTCCAGATCTGTGTACGGATAACTGTTAAAGTTTTGATTGCCTCCTCCCTAACTACCTTAAAGGGTTTATATTGGAATTTTGTCAGCACCTGGTTATTTTCCATTTCCCAGCTCCTTCAAGGCTCTATGTATCTCACATTATTGGGTCGCCAAAATAGGTGACCCTTATTGTCAGTAATTCTGTCTGTTTGTTTGTATGTTTGTTTGGATGTTTGTTCGTTTGTCATCAGCATAATTGGTAGAAATGTGGGCCGATTTTGACCAAACTCGGGTGGTAGGTACATCTTATGACCTGGTGCTTTGGAAATTGTGATGGTTACTAGGGACGCTTTGGTTCCCTAGCAACAACCGAAAAACCTTCAAAATCAGTACCATTCGCGCGAAATCAATTCCAAAAGCCATTATCCCACGTAGGGTTATGAAATTTGGCACGAATGATCTACAGGTGATGCTCTATCAAATATATTCCGGGTTTTGTGATATATGGAATACTTTACCCGCAGCGCCCCCTACAATTAGGGTATGCGCGAAAATTTGCGAAAATTGAAGGCCCCCTAGCGACCAGGTGAGTGCATCGATATGAATGAAACTTTACAGGTTCATGGTACTCAACGAGTACTACAACTTTGCCTCAGGACATATTGACCGATTTCGCTTAGGTCAGGGGTCAAAGGTCAATTCGTGCAAAAATCGATAATATGCGAGAGCTGGAGGTGCCTTCGCGCCAAATTCTACTCCTCTTCGGGTTATGGTCGGATGGTCATGAAAATTCACACTAATCGTCTGGAATACAATGTGCACAAACGATCGAGCCAGATTTTCGATTTATATCTTTGTTCACCCACAGCACCCCCTCGAACTTTGGGGATTTCCGATTTCAAACCGCATTTTCGGTACTTTTCATTCAAATGGATACCGAGTAGTTATCAGTAGATGGAACTGGATGAGATTTGATATGCATAATCTTAAGGTGATTCCCTATCCGCTATATGACATCCATTTTGCTCTATATCTTATAGTTTCCATGCTCGGCGACCCATCGCCGCCTACCGGCTTGTTTGTCTGTCTGTGAAAAGGATATCTGTTGTGGACGGATTCGGACAAAATTTGGTCTGAGGTTGGGTACATGACAATGGCAAAATGACTGGATTTTGTTGAAGATCTGGATCTGGATCTAAGAATTTTTAAAGTGATTCTTCATCATTAAGTGATTGGGCCAAAAACTATACATAGCAGGATCTCTCAAGAAGTTGGACAATTTATGATTAAACTTGGTGGATGAGTTGGGGAGGTGTCAAAAACAAGCCCATTCAATTTTGTTTAAAGTCCGTATCCAGGTTCAGCCTATTAGTGGGATACAGAACGTAAACTGGTCAGCCTGGAGGAGGTATGTGCTCTACCGAGTGCCGTTCTAGTTTGAACTATGTGTTTGAAATTATGAGATCATTCTCCACACAAAACCCCAGCATTCGCTCGTCTGACTCATTTTGGATAGTTTCCTGTATCTGTGCTTTCCCTGCTTCCCCAAATTTTGTATTCCAGTCTCCCATAATAATTAAAACTGCTTTCAGGCACCCAGTCCACCAGTCCTTGCATCTTTCCATAAACCTCCTTCACATTTTCTTAATTTGCTGCAGAAGTCGGAGTAGAAATCTGAATGATGATGGTGTTCACTGGATGTCCTTTCAACCTCACTGATATTAACATTTCATTGACTGGGTTGTATCCCAGTACTGACTCTGCCATCTTCTCATTGCAAATGACTGCCACTCCATTTCTCTTAAAGGTTTCATGACCGTGAAAGAACACTTTGTAATTGTCGGATTGAAACTGCCCCAAACCAGACCATATAATTCACTTATCCCCAAATTCACTTATCAGTTATTGTCCTCTCCATATCTCATTTTTTTACATCTAACTTTCCCTCATCCATTGCCCTTGTATTCTATGTCCCAAATTTGTGAATGTGTGAGAAGCTCAAAATTTGAATTTCAGTTCTGGAAACCTCACCGATTGGATTTCCCTGTGAGTTTGATCCAGTCCCATCATAACTGCTACCCTTACACAAGCTGGTCCAACATGTGGAACATGTCTTTCAATCCCAACAAATCTCACACTCTCACAATATCTCTCCAAAAGAACTGTCTGCAAAACCGCCACCCCATTTACTTTCTCAACAATCCTCTAAAGAAGTGCTTTCATTCAAAGTTATGGGCCTCAATATCTGCCATGATCTTTCCTGGGAAAGCCACATCTCCAAGCTGGCCTCCAAAGCCAGTCACCAATTGGGCATCCTCCATCATGCAAAGTCCTTCCTTGGCACACCTGAGCTCCTGACCACATACAAAGCTTTCATCCACAGCCTGAAGGAGTACTGCTCGCCTCTCTGGGCTGGTGTTCCCGCCTCTCACCTTTCTCGGCTTCACGCTGTGTAAACCAAGGAATTTAGGATCATTGGCATCTCCTACGATGAGACTGAGTCTTTGGGTCTCTCACTCTCTCAACGCAGGCAGGTCGGTGGTCATTCTATATTCCACTGTCTCCTCTCTACCCTCGATCCCCCTTGCTCTGGCTGAGATCTGTCCCCCTCACCCCCCCCCCAAAGGACGCTCAAGGTCAGCCCGCAACCCCCTTCTGGTACAACGACCAAAATCAAGAATCACTGCTCACCTTCACTTTGCTTTCTCTTTTTTTCCCACCTTTGGAACAAACTCCCATACTCTCTGCAATCCCACTCTTCCATCCAGGTCTTCAAAACAGCAGTTCACCATTTCTTATCTTTCCCCATCCAAAACCATGATCTTTTCTCCCCCCATTAATCCACCCAAAACCCACCTCCTTCAAATTACCTGTTGTCCTTCCTGAAAGTCCCTGTAGTGTCTATCTTGTTTACCCCATGTACCCCACCCCATCCCTCTCCCGTCCACAGATCTGCTGATGTCTCTGTTTCCCACTATTTTGTGCTTCCCTCTCCCGCCCCTCTTGTTTTCTGCTCCCCTTGTTATGCATTGTGTTAGCTTTTGAGCCTTTTTTTGTTGTTGTTGTATACCTTGTCGAGGCTCGTGTGAGAGCGAACACACAACGCACAGCAAGAGGGGCATGACACAAGAGGGGCGGGAGTGGGAAGGACAAAACAGTGGGGAACAGAGACAGTAGGAGATCTGTGGAAGGGAGAGGGATGGGGGTGGGGAACATGGGGAATACAAGTTGGACATTACAGGGACTTTCAGGAAGGAAAGCAGGGAATTTGAAGGAGGTGGGCTTGGGTGGATTAATTATCGGGGGTAGAAAAGATCGAGGATTTGGATGGGAGAAGATAAGAGGTGGCGGTGAACAGCTGTTTTGAAGGCCTGGAGGGAAGAATGGAATTGAATAGAGTGAGGGAGTTTATTCCAAAGGTGGGAAAAAAGAGGAATGAAAGAGTGAAGGTGAGCAGCGATTTGTGATTTTGGTAGTTTTACCAGAAGGGGGTTGTTGGCGGACCTTGAGCGCCCTGTGGAAATGTGGTGGGGACAAATCACAGAGAGAGCATGGGGGGGGGCGAGGCTGGAGAGGAGACGGTGGAAGACAGAAAGACCATCGACCAACCTGCGGTGAGAGAGTGAGAGGCCCAAAGACAGCCTCATTGCAGGAGATGCCAATGATCCGAAATGCCTTGGTTTCCACAGCGTGAAGCCGAAAAAGAGGGGAGGCAGGAGCACCAGCCCAGAGGGGAGAGCAGTACTTCATCAGACTGCAGACGAAAGCTTTGTAAGTGGTCAGGAGCTCAGGTGGACCGAGGAAGGACTTTGCACAACGGAGGATTCCCAGTCGGCGACTGTCTTTGGAGGCGAGGTTTGAAATGTGGCTTTCCCAGGAAAGGTCATGGCAGATAGTGAGACCCAGAAGCTTGAAAGAAAGGACTTATTCCAGAGGATTGTTGAGAAAGTGGATGGAGGGGTTTTCTTAATGGTCCTTTTGGAGAGACAGTGAGAGTGTGAGATTTGTCAGGGTTGAAAGACATCTTCCACGTGTTGGACCAGTTTGTGATTTTACTCAGATCTGCAGTGAGCAAAGAAGCTGCTGCTTGCTGGTTTGAGGGATGACCGATGGTACGGCAGAGGGTGGAGTCATCAGCAAAGAGATATAGAGGATTTTCCAGAGTCGGAGAGATCATTGATGAAAACCAGAAAAAGAACAGGGCCCAGAACGCGACCTTGAGGAACGCCAGCCTGGACAGGAAGAGGGGATGAAAGAATTCCATTTAGGGCCACACTTTGACTGCGACAGGAGAGGAAGTCTTCAAGCCATGAGTGGAGATGGCCTTGGATACCATAGGAAGAGAGGTTGGTGAGTAGTGCAGGGTGCCAGACCGTGTCAAAAGCACGTGATATGTCCAGGGATACGGCTCGGATTTCATCTCTGGTATTGAGGACCTCCATCCATTGTTGGGAGAGCAGAAGCAGCATATTCAGGGTGGAGTGACCTGGACTGAAACCAAGGGTAGAGCCTTGATATTGTATATATAAATAATAAATAAAGAAATAAAAAAACTACAAGCCCTCACTGTGTCTCCTCAAAAACTCCAAAACCATGAAACCCAACAGCCTGAAATTTTGTATGCATATTAAGGGAACGCCAAGGAAGTGCATGGGTGAAAATTGGGTTTTGGGGGTAATTAAAACACCCCTTTTGAAGATAATTAATGGCCTTATTTAATTATATCCTTTATCAGGTGATCCTCGGCCACCTCACTCTCTGGGGTCTTATGGCGTATCTTGGGTTACCTTGCTGGGGTCTAAAGACACCATGTTTTTTGGCCTGCTCAACTATACCTTGACTTGGAACAGGCCACAACGATTTCTTCTCATTCTGAGCTCCATCATTCTGAGTGAGTTTTTCGTGCTCCATCATTCTGAGCGAGTTGTTTGTGCTCCGTCATTCTGAGCGAGTTGTTTGTGCTCCGTCATTCTGAGCGAGTTGTTCGTGCTCCGTCATTCTGAGCGAGTTGTTCGTGCTCCGTCATTCTGAGCGAGTTGTTCGTTCCCCATCATTCTGTGTGCGTTGTTTGTGCTCTGTCATTCTGAGCGAGTTGTTCGTGCTCCGTCATTCTGAGCGAGTTGTTTGTTCCCCATCATTCTGAGTGAGTTGTTTGTGCTCTGTCATTCTGAGTGAGTTGTTCGTGCTCTGTCATTCTGAGTGAGTTGTTCGTGCTCCGTCATTCTGTGTGCGTTGTTTGTGCTCTGTCATTCTGAGCGAGTTGTTCGTGCTCCGTCATTCTGAGCGAGTTGTTTGTGCTCCATCATTCTGAGTGAGTTGTTTGTTCCCCATCATTCTGAGTGAGGTGTTTGTGCTCCATCATTCTGAGTGAGTTGTTTGTGCTCTGTCATTCTGAGTGAGTTGTTCGTGCTCCGTCATTCTGAGTGAGTTGTTTGTTTCCCATCATTCTGAGTGAGTTGTTTGTGCTCCGTCATTCTGAGCGAGTTGTTTGTTCCCCATCATTCTGAGTGAGTTGTTTGTGCTCTGTCATTCTGAGTGAGTTGTTCGTGCTCCGTCATTCTGAGTGAGTTGTTTGTGCACCGTCATTCTGAGCGAGTTGTTTGTGCTCCATCATTCTGAGCGAGTTGTTTGTGCTCCGTCATTCTGAGTGAGTTGTTCGTGCTCCGTCATTCTGAGCGAGTTGTTTGTGCTCCGTCATTCTGAGCGAATTGTTTGTGCTCCATCATTCTGAGCGAGTTGTTCGTGCTTCGTCATTCTGAGTGAGTTGTTTGTGCTCCGTCATTCTGAGCGAGTTGTTTGTGCTCCATCATTCTGAGTGAGTTGTTCGTGCTCCGTCATTCTGAGTGAGTTGTTCGTGCTCCGTCATTCTGAGCGAGTTGTTCGTGCTCCGTCATTCTGAGCGAGTTGTTTGTGCTCCATCATTCTGAGTGAATTATTTGTGCTCCATCATTCTGAGCGAGTTGTTTGTGCTCCGTCATTCTGAGCGAGTTGTTCGTGCTCCATCATTCTGAGCGAGTTGTTCGTGCTCCATCATTCTGAGCGAGTCGTTAGTGATGAGCACAATCCTGTCTGCATGAGAAATTCCAAAGTGAGTCGGGAGATGGATCATGTTCTGAAATGTTACAAGGTCTACAAACGGAAAATGAAAGCAGCCACTCAAGTCTCCATAATGAAGTTCTTCAAAAAAATCCCAAGTTTATCAGCCTCCATTTCATCTTCTGAGCCTTCAACCTCAAGTAGACAGCCTGCTTCACCTGAATAAGCCTGCCACAAGCAATATGTACTGTATCCCACCCCAATCATGACAACACTTATTTTTCACGCTTTTATTTGGCATATGTTTTATTTACACATTGTTTACTCCTTTCTTGCCCCTCCTCACTCCCCCCTGCATCAGCGCTTCCCCTTGCTTCCTCGCTCACTCACCCCTTCTTGGTCTCCCTACCTCCTCGCTCCTCCACCCCTTTATCTCCCCCCTCCTTTTCTCCCCCCCCCCTAGTAATATGCTCATCGTTTTGGACAGTGGTTATCTCTGGACGTGTC
Organism: Eptatretus burgeri; assembly: GCF_056783735.1. Lineage (NCBI taxonomy): Eukaryota > Metazoa > Chordata > Myxini > Myxiniformes > Myxinidae > Eptatretus > Eptatretus burgeri. Next base: position 16,433,946 of record NC_140962.1, on the reverse strand, counting down.
CAGACGGTGGTTATGTCTGGACAGACCGTCCCCTCATACTGCCTTCACTCGATGTATCTAAATGGTGGTTATGTCTAGACAGACCCTCCCCTCACACTGCCTTCACTCGACGTATCTGAATGGTGGTTATGTCCAGACAGTGGTTATACCTGGACGTGTCCAGACTGGTTATGTCCGGACAGACCCTCCCCTCACACTGCATTCCCTTGCCTCCCCTCATGCCGCCTTCTCTTTCCGCATCCCTCCTCGCTCCCCCTCCTTCCTCACTCCCCCCTCCTTCCTCACTCCCTCCTCCTTCCTCACCCCCCTACCCATCCTCGAACTCCCTCCCTCCTTGCTCCCCCTCCCTCCACTCTCCCTCCTCTCCTCTCCCCTTCTTCTTTCTTCTCCCCGAATATCCCCGTTAGCGAAGCGACAGGTTGTATTTGTTAGTATTTACTGTACATACAATGCACTTGCCATCGAGTTGTGTCTTCTGTTTGTCTTCACTTGCCATTTCATTTAGCTGCGTCTTTGACGCCATTAAGCTGTAGAAAGACAATGTACTTGTCGTTGAGCTGTGGTTTCTGGGTTCCACTCCTGACATCACTATAAACTGTCAGATTGGTGTTTCTCGTGCAGGTTGTTGCCCCGTTTTTTTTTTTTTTTGACTTCAGGGTTCCACTGACTGCATCTTTTTAACTGTCCTGTCTTCCCGTTAGGTAGACGATCCTTTATACGATCAAACGCTTTAGGAATCTGCATCCATGCTCCTTTCTCGACAGCAAGGAAATGTTGATGTTATAGTCGATGTGTAGCTCGTGCTTGTACAAACACAAACCTGATATAAGTATATCTGACTGTTTGTCCATTGGATTGATAAACAGCTTGTGGTTCGTCGACCCATGGAGAAGCGTTCACCTCACTCTCTCCAATTTACACCCGTTTTCCCCTTTTCCATTCCACACTCAATAGCAGGTGAGAATTTCGGGGTTGCAGAGATCGTGTTTGATTGTGCAAATCATGGATATGTGGCTCTCAGTTAGCACATTGAACATTTTCATCGTCGATAACACTTTCATTTACCCTTCCTGATGGAAGGTTGAACAGCTTTGTCCAAGCAGTGGCTGCTGGTTGCATCATTTTCTGTGGACCCAAACTGCTGTGCCCCTCTATCACTACACCAGTACTCATTTCAACGACGTCAGAAGGATGACAGGTTGAGTCAACCCCACCTGGTGTTAATTAAACAGCCGAAAGGGGCTCGAACTCAAGACCCGAAGATCTTAAGCCAGCCATCTTAACCGTTAAACCAACACGAAGCTCCCTTCCTGATTACTGCTTGTGGTATGTGGGAGTTATATTATGTCCTGCTACGTCCGGTTGGGGGCGCTGATTTTTCGTGCTGTGTACGGCGGTTTCTGTCGTTGGGGGCTGTGTGCAAGTCTTTAATCCGAATCCGGTCTTTGTCTCACCATCACCAGCACCACTACTTCCTTCATTCCCTGCCTTGCCTCCTGCCCCCTGCGAGGCTAAAGGCGCTGCAGCCATCTGGACCCGCCCAACGTAGGGTGGGGGGGAAAGGGGGAGGTCCTGCTTTATCTGCGAACGAACCATTCATTCCTGACCCCCTTTTTCTTTCTCACTCTCAGCATCTCAGTTGTCTTGCATGGCCCTCTTGTTGAGCATGAAGCGATAGTGAGTTGGGGAGGGGGTAGGGGGGAAGCACAAGGAGGGCAAGCACGGCATGATGGTGCGTCCCAGGCATGAATTACGTGCACTGCTCGTGCTGGTCGTGCTGACGGTACAGGCTCCGGTTTCCGCACCTCTCGGTGAGCCTCACAATTCTGTTTGCAATGTCCTCTTCCGTCTCTTAATGGTTTTTCTCCCAATTCTGTCCGTTTCCTTTATTTTCGCCTTTCCCACTTGATAACACGAGAGGAATGTAACGGTACGAATCCACTTTTCGGGGATGACGTTTGCTCTGATCGCGCATTCATTGATTTGATCTTTCTTCATTCACTCATTCATGATTCGAGACATGAACATTGATATTATGATTCATGGTGGGTTTGGATTTTAAATAAATAAATATATATATATATATATTTGTTTTTGGTTTTCTTAAACCTGTTTTGCAATCCAGACTGAAGATCTTGCAAGCCGATTTCGAATAGGGGAGGGTGAGAGGGTTAGTCAAAGAAGACAGGAGGTGTTGGGGTTGAAAAAGGGTGAGAGGGAAGGGAAAGTCACCACATTGACTCCTATAATAATCGACATCACAATATGAGCAATATGGTGATGTCCCATGGCTGCTTAGCAACCCAACGATTGCTCTCATTCACGTCAGAGAGGAGGGTCTCGCGTTCCTCGCTCGCGTTTTCAGGACCACCGGCTGTAGACAGCGCACTCACATGGCGCTCTCAGGGAAGCGAGTCGCGACGCAAACAAAACGATCGAGAGACTTTGGGGTCTTACGTTTTTAGCCGGTCACTGCTTTATACAACAATTAATGAGTAATAATAAAATACGGTTTATTAAATGAAACAATATATATATATATATATATATATATATATATATATATATATATATATATATATATATATATATATATATATATATATATATATATATATATATATCCTGGTGTTGGCTCAGTGGTTAGGACAGCGGCTTGGGATCCAAAAAGGTCCTGAGTTCAAGCCAAGTTGGGCCACTGAATTAATACACCAAGAGGTTAACTCAGCCTGTCATCCTTCCGAAGTCGGCGAAGTGAGTACCAATGTACTGGGCACGGTGTATACCCCGGTTAAAATAGGTGTACCAGATCCCTGTGTCGTAAGAGGCGACCAGGGTTGCGTCAGGAAGGGCATCCGGTGTAATACCTGTGCCAAATCAGTATGCGGATCATAACGGATAATCCGCTGTGGCGACCCCTAACGGGAGCAGCCGAAAGGAGAAGAAGAAATGAAATAATAAATGTTTAATATATATATATATATATATATATATATATATATATATATATATATATATATATATACATACATACATATATACTTTTTTGTTGTTAAAGAAAAGGAAGGCGCTTACAACCAAAAGTGAAAAACTAGATTGACTCCGTGAATTTGAGCAAAAAAGCGAGAGCAGATCCGGTCACAGGCAACGTTTCGCCAGCTTCATCAAGCACAATAGATTTATTGTTGCAAAGCTGGCGCGAATAGATGCTCAACAAATTATATATTGTGCCTGATGAAGCCAGCTGCGAAGCTGGCGAAACATTGCCTGAGACCGGGTCTGCTCTTGATTTTTTGCTCAAATTAGCGGAGTCGATCTCGTTTTTTTTGTTTTACTTTTGGTTGGAAGCGCCTTCATATATATGTATATGTATATGTATATGTATATGTATATGTATATGTATATGTATATGTATATGTATATGTATGTATATATATATATATATATATATATATATATATATATATATATATATATATCCTGGTGTTGGCGCAGTGGTTAGGGCAGCGGCTTGGGATCCAAAAGGTCCTGAGTTCAAGCCCCGTTGGGCCACTGAATTAATACACCAGGGGGTTGACTCAGCCTGTCATCCTTCCGAGGTCGGCGAAATGAGTACCAGTATACTGGGCCGGTGTATACCCCGGTTAAAATAGGTGTACCATACCCCTGTGTCGTAAGAGGCGACCAGGGTTGCGTCAGGAAGGGCATCCGGCGTAAAAAAAAAACATGTGCCAAATCACTATGCGGATCATACGGATGATCCGCTGTGGCGACCCCTAATGGGAGCAGCCGAAAGAAGAAGAAGATATATATATATATATATATATATATATATATATATATATATATATATATATATATATATATATATATATATATATATATATATATATATGAAGGCGCTTCCAACCAAAAGTAAAAAAACTAGATCGACTCCGCTAATATATATATATATATACACACATACATATCTTCTCTTCTTCTTTCGGCTGCTCCCGTTAGGGGTCGCCACAGCGGATCATTTGTTATGATCCGCATAGTGATTTGGCACATGTTTTACGCCGGATGCCCTTCCTGATGCAACCCTGGTCACCTCTTACGACACAGGGATATGGTACACCTATTTTAACCGGGGTATACACCAGGCCCAGTACACTGGTACTCACTTCACCGACCTCGGAAGGATGACAGGCTGAGTCAACCTCCTGGTGTGTATTAATTCAAGCGGCCAACGGGGCTTGAACTCGGGACCTTTTGGATCCCAAGCCACTACCCTAACCACTACGCCAACACACACATACATATATACCTACATAGTGTTTCAATTTTGGAAACTTACTCGAGCATACACAGACACGGAGGAGACTCGAGGATCAGTTATTTCATTAGTCTATGTGTAGATAGTCCTTGGCCCCTTGTCTAAAGGGTGTTCGGATGGCATGCATTTGTTAGTTCGTGTTTTCCCGGTGTGATGTTTCCCTCCCCAACACCCCCCTGCTACTTTCGATCTTCCCTCCTTCATACCATCAGTCCGTTTTTACAATTTCCCAATTATCCCCTTCACAAAACCTCATTTCGACCATCCATTCTTTCCATCATTGATCCGTTCCCCCTTCTGCCTTTCTCAATCCACCACTAACCCCTTCACAAAACCTCATTTCACCAATCCCTCCTTCACCCCATCTGTCTTGCCTTCAACATCGCAGCCATCCCTTCGTCCCACGGTCTGTCTGCATCCCTCTCTGTTGCAACGCCATCCGTGCATTATTCTATTTCACACGTTCATGGCACAAAGCACGATGCTTGATATTCATGGCCTGCGTGATGGTGCCTCTCGCATGGTACAGTGCAGGCTGTACAATGAATGCTTGCACACAAGGGAGGGAGCGTGGGCTCTCATCGTGGCTTTGGGTGCGTGAGGGGAGGGTAGGAACTGCATTGAAAGTTCTCACAGAATGATGACATTTTCCACAAACTGCATGGTGGACCCACCCACATCGAATGTGGCCCAATGAGGAGGAGGCTCACACGAGCTGAGATGGAAAAAGCCATAGCAGGAGGAAGAGGGCAGAAGTGCTAGATACAGGACAGAGTTGTCTCAGACATTGCCCTGGTCCAAAAAGCTTATCCTGAGAGGACCAGAAAGGAGCTCACAGCTTGTCCTGGTCGTAAAAGCTTGTCCTGAGAGGAGCATAAAAGAGCTGAAAGATTGTTCTGTGAGGAGCAGAAAGTTCAGAGTGCAGATCGGAGAGGATGAACAAACTGAGGAGCGGATCCTCGTCGATGCCAAAATGTTTGTCTGGCGAGGGGCAGAGGTGTGTGCAGTGTGTGGAGAGGGATGGTGTCCATGGGGTGGAGGAGAGCAGTGTGGAAAGCCCAGAACGAGGTTAGGTTCATGGGGAGCTGCTGGACACAGGGGTCCAGCAGAAATGCAGCGAGCTGCTTTCCGTCACATATTTAGCACGCTAAAGACAACATGCCTACTGGGTCTGGACACCTCAGAGAGATAGCTGTATGTGGTGAGGAAAGAACAGTGGACCCCAATTTCCTTTTTTCCATACTTTACTTTTCCTCTCAAGTTCTTCTTCTTGTCTTCTTCTACCCTGATTGAATGATTGCCAAGTCTCTTGTGTAAATAAGATTGTATAAAAAAAAAAATGCATTCGTTAAATCTGCTCTTATGTGCCTTTTGCTTATTTGCATGTCATTACTCGCTGTTAAATGATTCCTTGTGTGTTCAATAAATAATTGTTTGTTGGTATTTCCAATCTGTCTCGGTTGTCTTTTCCTTTATTGGTCCAACACAGTGTACAAGTATAGTTAGACGGAAAGTTGTACCCCACCTGATTTGCTCTGTTAGCTGGTGCTGCACCTATCTGTTCCACTCGGCAGAAGATCACTAGGTGTGGCACCGAGGGCGTGTCCTCTCGTTAGGTTGCTGTGCCAATCAAAAGGTATCGTGGAAACATGGAAGCGTAACCCTGCTAAGTCAAGCAGCTATGGTTGTGCAATAACTATATCCCATTGGACCACAGAATTATCTGTGGTCGACAGCCTCAGGACTAGGTGTTCGGGAGAAACTTGAGTGCGTCCATTCATGGAGCGCCTCAAACCCGAGGCCGTAACAATATATAACTTTATATATGTATATATATATATGTATATATATATATATATATATATATATATATATATATATATATATATATATATATATATATATATATATATATATATATATATATATATATATATATATATATATATACACACACATACAGTGTCTATTGAAAGTCTACACCCCCTTTCAAAATGTTCACCTTTTGTTGCCTTATAGCCTGGAATTAAAAATGCATCAAATCAGACTTTCTCCATATTTATTTACACATCGTAACCCACAACTTTCAAGTGAAAAACAAATTCTACAAATTTCAGAAAGTTCTTTAAAAATACAAAACTGGAATATCTTGGTTGGATAAGTGTCCACACCCCTTATAATTGCAATTGTAAATTAGCTCAGGTGTAACCAGTCACCCTCAAAATCACACACAAAGTTAATTGGCCTCCACCTGTGTTAAATTGGAGTGATTCTGATTATTTCAGAATAAAATCAGCTGTTCCTGCAGGTTTCCTCTGCTCATGTCGTGCATTTCACAGCAAGGACTCAACCACAAGAATTAAGTACCTTTCAAAAGACCTCCGGGATAAAGTTGTGGAAAGGCACAGATCAGGGAATGGGTATAAAAAATATTTCAAAGGCCTTGAATATCCCTTGGAGCACAGTCAAGAGAATCATTAAGAAGTGGAAGGCTTATGGTACATCCAAGACCCTGCCTAGATCAGGCCATCCCTCCAAACTGTATGACCAAGCAAGTAGACTGATCAGAGAGGCCACCAAGAGGAAACTGGCAACTTTGAAAGAGTTACCGACATCTATGGCAAAGATTGGCCACTGTGTGCATGTGCCAACAATATCTCTGGCCTGCATGGTGGGGTGGCAAGAAGGAAGTCATTACTCAAAAAGCCAAACTTGAGTCCCATTTGAGGTATGCAAAGAACCACTCTGGAGATTATGAAGACATGTGGCAAAACGTTTTGTGGTCTGACGAAACCAAGGTGGAACGTTTTGGCCTAAATGCAAAACGTTACGTTTAGTGCAAACCCAATGCAGCACATCACCCAAAGAACACCATCCATACTGTGAAGCATGGTGGTGGCAGCATCATGTTATGGGGATGTTTTTCATCAGCAGGGACTGGGGCACTTGTCAGGATAGAAAAAGGATGGAGCAAAATACATTAAAATCCTGGAGGAAAATCTGCTGCTCTCTGCAAGAAAGCTGAAATTGGGACGGAAGTTCCCCTTTCAGCATGGCAATGACCCAAAGCACACAGCCAAAGCTACACTGGAGTGGCGAAGGAACACAAAGATAAATATCCTGGAGTGGCTCAGTTTTGGATAGAATAATAGGAAAATATAGCCTGACAAGGTGTGCAAAGTTGGAAGAAACCTATCCCAACAGACTCGCAGCTGTAATTGCTGTCAAAGGTGCTCCCACCTCATATTAATTCGGGGGGGGGGGCACTTATCCAACCAAGATGTTCTAGTTTTGGATTTTTAATTAATTTTCTGAAATATATAAAATTTATTTTTCACATGGAAGTTGTGGGTTGCCATGTGTAAATAAAGGTGGGAAAAATCGGATTTAATGCAATTTAATTCCAGGCTAGAAGGCAACAAAAGGTGAAAATTTGAAAGTTGGGTGTAGACTTTCTATAGGCACTGTATACACACATATATCCCTCCACCTATATGTGTGTGTGTGTGTATACACACACGCGCACACACACACACACACACACACACACACACACACACACACACACACACACACACACACACACACACACACACACACACACACACACACACACACACACTAGTGGGGTATGCTTACACATTGCAAGCAATAACAAGCCGTGCTTCATACATAGGTACATCATAAATATCAGCAGTTGTAGCATGACCTCCCATTGTCCCCAATGTCTCAGGTCGCTCACCAGAAATGAGCACAAGGCTGCACTTATTTTTAGATATTTTCATTTTCGGTTCGTTTGCAATGGTTTTTGGGATTTTTCCTGGTCTATCAGCATCGATGTCTGTCGGCACAAGAAATTTCAGCTTTCTACGTCACCCGGAAGGCAACGAACATTACTATCAGTCAGTGAGTGGTTAGCATATGATATATATATATATATATATATATATATATATATATATATATATATATATATATATATATATATATATATATATATATATATATATACATATGAGCAGGATATGCTGACACGTTCTAAGCAATAATGAACTGTGCTTCTCCCATTGTCTCGGGTCGCTCACTTGCATTTGTTTTTTTAAATTATTTTCATTTATTTATGTTTTCGTTGACGGACACTTTCCGACGGTTCTGTGATTTTTCCCGTTGTATTGGCTTTGATGTCCATTAGCACGTGAAATCACCGTGCTTCCCCATTGTCTCGGGCCACTCACCTGCATTTATTTTATTTATTTATTTATAATTTAATTTACTCTCACTTTCCAATGGTTCTTTGATTTTTCCCAGTGGATCGGCTTCAATGTCCATCGACATGTGAAATTGCTGTGCTTCCCTATTGTCTCGTGTCGCTCACCTGCAAATATTTTTTCCATTTTTTTTTTCATTGATTTTTTTTTCATTTACGGATGCTTTCCAATGGTTCTGTGAGTTTTCCCGGTGTATTGGTTTCAATGTCCAACGACACACAAAATTTCACCTTTCCACGTCACCCGGAAGGTACCCAACATGAATATCAGTCAGTCAGTAAGTCAGTAAGCCTGGTGTTGGCTTCGTGTCTTGGGTGGCTGGTTTGGGATATTTGGGTCCTGAGTTCAAGCCCTATTGGCCACTGAATTAACATCAGGTATGGTTGACTCAGCCTGTCATCCTTCCGAGGTCGGAAGAAAGAGTGCCAGCATGCTGGTATACTGTGTCGGAGTGGCGACCCGTCCAGGATTGTGCCCAATAGCCAAGGAGACTGCTTCAGCAGCACCAACGCTCTACACTGAGTATGGTCCCAATCTCGTCTCCTCTTACTGGTAATAGGAGCACTGCATTAGTGATACAGCTGTGCTTCCAGAAAATGATGCAATCAGCAGCTACTGGCTGCATTTGAAACAAGAAAAAGAACAATCAGAGATTGCAAACCCTTGCCAGGACTTGTTTTATATGGTGTGTTGTGCGTGGCATTTGTGTACTGGTGTGTTATATAATTAATAAGAGACATAATCAGAACTGCCTCTTGGAAATGCTGGCAGTGATGACTCGTTCAGCCATTTCAGAGAAGATTTTTGAAGGTTTAAAAAAAAACAATAATATGGCTGTCAAATCACGTGACTGATGATGTCATAAAATTTTTTTGTTGACCATTTAATCCTCAGATGACCCTCAAAAATTTTCTTACTGATCGGATGTAGCGTTCTACATATGCAATTATGACATCATAACGAAGGCACCTATTAACTCATAACAAATCACACTCATTCCCCATGAGTACTTGCTGTGTGCCAAGTTTCAATTGTTTCCTTGGTGCAGTTTCAGAGATACAGACATCCAAAGTTTTTCTATTTTTCCAACATGGCTGCCACACCACGTGACCGATGACGTCATAATTATCATTACAACATTCCACATCAACAGTCGCACCAATCATGAAAATTTCGTCTCAATCCGACAAGCAGTTGTGGAGAAAAACGCGAAAGTTCTGTGTGGACAAACAAACAAGCAGCCATAGACTGGTACTTACGAAATCGTCAACTTGACCTCTGACCTTGTCTGATAAAAGCTGTCTCTAGAGAAGGTAGCGACGCAAACCAGAAGTTTCTACGATGATTCTGTACCAAACCATCAAAAATCGAATGGTTGACCTCACTGTGACCTTGACCTTTGACCGATTTTGACCAAAATCTAATCAGCACTAGCCATCACCCTCTTGAATCACGTGGTGTAATTTGACATTGGTAGCTTCTTCCGTTCTCGAGTTATCGTGCCTACAAACAAACACACAAACACACAAACAAACACACAAATACATGATGGAAGTCATCAATATACTTACGAAATCTTTAGATTTCGTAAGTAATAAACGGACTCGAATGCAACACCCTATCCTTCGGTGAGGGTAACAACAGCAACAAAAAAATAGTACGAGCAAATACCACCCATCGCTTCGCTGATGGGAATACTGAGATGGGGGGAAAAAGAGGGGGGAGGTAGAGAGGGGTGTGGGGAGAGTGAGGAGATAGAGTGGGAAAGAGAGAAGAGGGAGAGGGAGCGAGGAGGGGTGTGGGAGAGAGGAGGAAGGGAAGGCAGCGATAGGTGAGAGGAAGGGAAGGCAAATGTGCAGTGGAACATCAATTATGATTCACACTGTCTCATCAAAATGATTCTGCATGGAAAAATAGTGAAGATGGAAACAGAATAATGTCTGACATCCATTTTCTACCGGTCATATTATAAATACCACCCAGAGACAAACACCACCTGGACATGTCCGGATGTAAACACAGTCCAGAGACAAACACCACCTGGACATGTCCGGATATAAACACAGTCCAGAGACAAACACCACCCAGACACGTGTGGAACCAAGCCGTCCGGAACCAAACACCACCCGGACATATCCGGATATAAACACATATCAGAGACAAACACCATGCAGACAGGTCCGGAACCAAGCCGTCCGGAGCCAAACACCGCCTGGACATGTCTAGAAACAAACTCCCGTCCCGACATAAACACCGCCCATACGCATACAGAACTAAGCTGTCCGGAGACAAACACCGCCCGGACACGTCCGGAGACAAACACCCATCCGGACACGTCCGGAGACAAACATTGCCCAGATGTAACCGGGGACAATCTCCCATCTGGACACGTCCGGAGAGAAACACTGCCCGGACGTGCCTGGAGACAAACTCCGGTCAGGACATAAACACTGCCAAAACACATCTGGAAACAAACTCCTGTCCAGACATAAGCACCGCCCGGATGCGTCCAGAGCCAAGCAGTCTGGAGGCAAACACGGCTTGTACATGTCCGGAGACAAACTCCCATCCGGACATGTCTGGAGACGAACCCCGCTCGGACATAACCACCGTCCAGGCACATGGAAATAACCACTGTCCAGACATAATGACCAGCCAGATACATCTACAGACAGAGAGGGATAGAGAGGGGTGGGGTGGGGTGGGGGGTACAGGAGTTATCAGAGGGTATATGTTATGCTTTGTGAACAACACGCACGCACGCACGCTTGACCGATATCGGCAATGTTTTTGGGAATCGGCAGGTTGGAGTCAGTGTGATTACCAACTACAGTACGTACTGCGTACAACCCAGAAACCTTGAGTATCTTTCACTGAAAAACAATGTTACATTCATATCGACATTTCAGGGATATGTTCACAAACATCAATCTTTATAAACAGTTGCGTGTGACCGGTGGAAAAAAATTTGGCTCGGTAATTTAGAAAACACGTTAATACGGCAAACGACCCAGAAATCGGGCGTTATCAAATATATTTTGCTTTGAAACTCACAAAGAGAAACATTTAACCTTTGTAAAGGAAATCCAATCACCAAATGCTTTAGAAACAGGTGAGAGGACAAAGGAAAACCTGAAAGAACCTCCATAAGATACGGGATGAAACTTTGCCACCACGGCACCTGTAACCGGCATGGCATGTCCACACACCCACGGATAGTCCGTACAGATCCAAATCTACCCACATGTACCACGTCCGCGTGTGCTGTAAAGGTACCTCTACCTTGAAGTAACTGTCGCTGTACATCCTGATAAGTACACAAACTGCACCGCTATCAACTGAGATCAACTGTACAGCTTGGTAAGTGGTTTAAGCACTTAATCAAGCACTTCAACGGAATGCCTGGCTTCGCGAGCGATTACCAATTGCTGTCGATACAGCTATTCACCCGGAAACACCCGTGCAATGTCCGAATCGGACAAATCAACACTTTTCTGCGAAAGTCGGAACTGCTGATACTTTCAAATCTGGAGCTTACATTTTGTAATTATCCTTAGTTTAAGAGATTCTGGCAGTGATCGCATGTGCGGAAATTAAATAAAGCCACAAATGCTGGCGTCTTCAGGCGTTTATAAGCATTGCAATGCACCCAGCGATTCGTAGCTACGATGAACAGGCATTCAATGATATGAGTGAGGAAAGTGAAAACAACTTTATCGTTGAGAAATCGCTGCGGCCTGCTCCAAGTCAAGGCATGTTCGAGCAGGTCAAAAAACATGGCAGCTTCAGACCCCAGCAAGGTCACCCAGGAAATGCCTGAAGACCCCAGAGAGCGAGGTGACCGAGGATCGCCTGATGAAGGATAGAATTGCATAAGGCCGTTAATTATCTTCAAAAGGGGTGTTTTAATTAACCCAAACACCTAATTTTCACTCTTGCACTTCCTTGGAGTTTTCTTTGTATGCATGTAAAGTTTCAAGCTGCTCGGTTTCATGGTTTTGGAGTTATGGAGGACACACACACGCACGCACGTACGCACACACACCCACATACACACATTTCCTTTTTAACTCGCCTGTTCGAAGAACAGAGAGCTATAGCGATACCCCCGGCGTGAGCGTGAGCGTGAAAATGTTAAAGTTTTTGTGCAAGTTATTTCCTTTCTAATGTTTTTATCGACCACACTATTTTTTACTGATTTACAATATACAAATACATATATTGCTTTAAAATTATTTGGATCAGACTTCACTGCAATGCTTTATAAAAAATATTATTAGACAAGTCTTTTAAAAACGATAAATGTATAAACAGGCGAGCATCGGGTGGCTTTGACACCACTTTGGTATTAGTACAGATTGAAAGCAATTTTCCTGCTTTATCTTAAAATTTTTGTCCAAAGTAAACCTTAATGATAGGACAGATAATGCGAAAGGGCTGGAATACCATGTCGCTTGTAAGGTTGCTGTTCTTCAATGATAAAGCAAAAACAAGTGAACAGCCTCAAGGTTAATGACTTCAGAAAAACATCAGTTTTCAGCATGAGGGGAAATAATTCTGTTAATGGCATTTCTGTGCACAACTGCAGGCGGACGTGTGCAGCATCATTGTTTGCTCATTTCAATGATTATTTTTGTTACCTGGACGCACGATCGACCGGCTGTGGATTCTTACAACACAATGGTTTGTCCAACTATACCTACCTTCTTCTTCTTCTTTCGGCTGCTCCCGTTAGGGGTCGCCACAGCGGATCATCCGCATGATCCGCATAGTGATTTGGCACATGTTTTACGCCGGATGCCCTTCCTGACGCAACCCTGGTCGCCTCTTACGACACACAGGGATATGGTACACCTATTTTAACCGGGGTATACACCGGCCCAGTACACTGGTACTCACTTCGCCGACCTCGGAAGGATGACAGGCTGAGTCAACCCCCTGGTGTATTAATTCAGTGGCCCAACGGGGCTTGAACTCAGGGCCTTTTGGATCCCAAGCCGCTGCCCTAACCACTGCGCCAACACCAGGGGTCCAACTATACCTATGACTGGGGCATACATGATACGCATGTCAATTTTCATAAATCCTGAAATTTACTTTTTATTTCCTGCAATAACCATTCATAAGGTGATTCGCATGCTGTTACGTTTCCAGTATGAGTCAGATACTTAACAATAGTTGCTGTTGCTCTTCCACGCTAGAAATATTTTCCTGCATAAAAATCTCTAGGTGTCTGACCTTTAACCTCGCCATTGAATGATCCAAAGTCAACGTTCCACGGCAATTGCAACCATATTCATTATCACCACTACTGACGACTACTACACTTATTTCACAGCCCCAATTATTCCAGGTTTTCGGCCCAAGTCTTTCTCGAACTAGCTGGCTCGGCCTGACTTTTCACTGAAAGTGATTTTGCCAAGAATTTTAGTTTGACCTGGGCACCGACGATCACTCGTCCAGTTTTCACGAATGACACCGTGGAATCTTTACTCTCCACAAACAATGACTGCAAGCACTCGGATCCTCAGGCTTAACGTCCATCCGATGGACGCTGCACACATCCGATGGACGCATTCTACATGTGAAACACGAGGATGACAGTTTATAGCTGGATCAACATTTGAATCCACAAATGCGCATACCTCCAAGTCTAAGTGATCATGCCAGCCCTTACATTCCTGATTACATACCAAGTATATAATTAAGTCGCTTTGCAATTTGCTAAGTATCCTGCTTCAGAGTGGTCCAGGAGTGTACCCCCTCGTAAAGGGAAAACGGCTTTGGCAGCCTGATGCATCGTAAGACGCGAAGGAGTGGTTCTTATTTTTCTTCCTCCGAGCTCCAGATTTGGCATTCTTTTGTTGTACTGCACTTTATCGCTCAAGAGCGTTATACTATACCTACCTACCTTTCTCTGAATGTATAATATAAAAGGAGCTCCATCTCGACATGCGTCCCATGCGTCCCTGTGTGCGTCCAACGGGTGATTCTAGTATTTACTTGACAAACTTTTCAACAACTATTGAATTTGGTAGGCCGACATACTGATGTTTTTTTACATACAATTGTGCTTCATCGAAAACTTGTAAAAGTGTTTTTAACATGCACTATCGTATATATTTTCCTCCGCTACCGCTATATACCGAATATATACATATATAGTTACGAATTTCAGTCCGCCTGGCGTGCAATCGGCCACGTAACTCAAATTGCGACTGCGTCGCCCACCAGAACAGACAATTCAGTCGAGACCCTCCTTGGAACTATTGCCAGGAGCTAGTCACGGGTGGGTCTTTCGACCCCACCACAATCGTGCCAATCGGCCACCCGCGCAGAATAGGGTTGTTCGCCAAACTCGACCTACTGGGTCCGTACTGGGATGAGAACCCATCCTTACCTGCGCGGGCAGTTAACCGGGTGATCGTACCTCGCCGCTGGCCGGCCGAGGACACGAACCGCTTCAGCAGTCCGTTCCGTGCTTCAGTGATAACCGAGCGGTGTTATCGCCGGCTCCGACGGACGTGATTATTTACCGGGTGCTTACACCCCTCTACCAATTCCTTCCGTGATGCAAGATGGAACTTTCAAACAAGGGAAAGGACGCAATGAGACGGGGAACAGTTCAACAAGCACATTTATTTCACACTCAGACAAGCACGTATTTTACAGCC
>NC_140962.1:16293686-16413686 GCF_056783735.1 Eptatretus burgeri | reverse complement strand
CACTACATGATGCCTCATCCACAACAACATATCGGGGCCAATACATTTTTGAAATACCATGCTATACAGAACTACGTCGTTTTCGGTCCCATCTCTCAATGGTGAAGAATCATTTTTTAAATTCTAGTAGTCAGATCCGGATGCGGATCTTCACTGAAATCTAATCAGTTCGTCCTTATCACACACTGAACCTGTCCACAAAATTTTAGCCGGATCAGTCCACAACGTTTTGAGATATCCTGTACACAAACAGACAGACAGAAAGGGGTGAAAACATCACCTCCTTCACCTTCGGTGGCGGAGGTAATTATATTTTGGAAATTAAACCACCTACGACAGATGGAAGCGACTGTAGGATTGGGAGAATCTGGAAGACAGCCCAAAGGCAAGCATCGCCTGGTTGTACTATCCTGACACCACATGCAAGTGTGTGTGTGTGTGTCTGTGTGTGTGTGTGTGTGTGTGTGTCTGTGTGTGTGTGTGTGTGTGTGTGTGTGTGTGTGTGTGTGTGTGTGTGTGTGTGTGTGTGTGTGTGTGTGTGTGTGTGTGTGTGTGTGTGTGTGTGTGTGTGTGTGTGTTAATTATTATGATGCAGTATGTTTATTTTTTTCAAAAACATGTTTTCATGTTTTTTTTGTGAATAATTCAGTCAACCTATCAACTCTGACCAAAGAAACATAAATTTTAATCAAGTAAAATATCATGTGCGAAAATTCTTGCTGAAAACAAAACGGCAATTAAAACCCTGCAACATCCTTTGGAGGCCATCGACTCCTGGAGATGCAATCCCTGGAATTCCTTGATCTTATCATTTGCTGAAATCTTTCTTGGTCCAACCAGATCGACCAAGTAGTCCAACCACCAGCAGAGTTGAAGACCAAGATAGAGGTAGACTTGGACAATGAGTGTGAGAAGGAATGGGGGATGGGAGAGGTGGACAAGAAAGATATAAAAGGAAACTCTCAGGAGGGAAAACTGGAAACTTGGAAGGAGGAGGGAATGGGGGGGACGAGGGTAGAAAAAAAAAAACATGCTTTTGGATTGGGGATGATCTGAGATGGTCGTGAACAGGTGTTTTGAAGACTTGGAGGGTAGAATGAGATTGAAAGGATGTGGAAGTTGATTCCACAGGTGGGGAAAAATGGGGAACATTTTGAGGCACATGCATCCTTGACATTATCTGTCATGCCAAAGTCTTCCTCAACATCCCCATCCCCAGCCCTTCTTTCCCACATACAAAGCTTTTTTTTCATAGTTCAAGGCTGGGGCTCCAACCTATCTGAATGTAGCAATTCCACATTCAATTAAATCTCAGCTCCTTAAGATCATTTACATTTCCCAGTAGAAGGCCCAGGATCATGACTTGTTTAGCTCTACCCCACTGCAGATAGAATGGTGGGTTTTCCTCTGTTCTCACACCACTGACTTTCACA
Organism: Eptatretus burgeri; assembly: GCF_056783735.1. Classification (NCBI taxonomy): domain Eukaryota; kingdom Metazoa; phylum Chordata; class Myxini; order Myxiniformes; family Myxinidae; genus Eptatretus; species Eptatretus burgeri. The sequence goes on along the minus strand of NC_140962.1, from coordinate 16,412,253 downwards.
TCCCTTTATACCATCTGAGCCTTTTTCTGGTCAAACATAAACATCCAGCAGCCCGTTCCTTGCTTCCCTCTCCAAATTCAAATTCCATGTTCACCTACAAACCTGCACATGTGTGTAATCTATTTGATATATTGCCTATACAAATGAAAGTTGTGCAATTTTGTCTGAACGGGGTAAACGACATCACCACAGCATGTACAATGCTGCATGGTACCTCATTTAAGATCTCTTGGGTCTGGACAGTGCACAGCGGGGTCTACAAATATCGATGGGTGTCAGTGTGGTGCTGAGGTATTGTCCACCAGTCAGCGGTCTCCTTTGGTTAACCTGAGGCGGTCCCTTCAGGTGGGTGGCTGGAATGTCCTATCCCGAAGAGAAGATGATCACCTGTCTCTGTTATCATCTGAGCTTCAGCGTTTGAACATCGGTATCACAGCACTCTCTGAGGTTCGGAGACCACATCGTGGCGAGATCATAGTGGGTGGTTACACCTACTATTGGTCTGGTCGCTCTGATGGTTACCATGCCCAAGTAGTTGCTGCAGCTGCATAAAAAAAGATGATTCCAATGGTAATTGAGGCAACATCAGTCAACGAGCGTTTTATGAGATGAAGGATTCATCACTCCTTGGGTGTCGTTTCTCTGATCTCTGAATATGCTCCGACTGAAGCAAGTGATCTCACCGTGAAGGACACATTCTATGCCATGCTCGAGTCTGTGGTTGATCAGTGCCCCAGGCGAGATACTGTTCTGGCCTTGGGGGGTTTCAATGCATCGACTGGAGCTGATAGGGATGGTTATGAGACGTGTGTTGGTCTCCATGGTTCTGGAACTGTAAACGAGAATAGCACTAAGTTCCTTGACTTTACAAGAAGTCATTGACTTGGGGTGGCTGGTTCATGGTTTCAGCACCCACAGGTTCATCGCTGGACTTGGTATTCCAACGCTGGCGGTGTGGCAAAGGAGATTGACCATGTCCTCTTTGATGGTCGCTGGAGGATGATCCAGAACTGCAGGGTATACCGGAGTGCTCAGTTCCCCAATACTGACCACTGGCTTGTTGAAGCAACTCTGAAGTTGAAAATCCAGGAGAATGGTACCATCCCAGCCAATGCTGGATGTTGGCAAACTCAAGGATGAGAGGTAGCTGAGGAGTTTGCGAACAGGCAGAGTGGGAATTTGAGGGGTCTGGGTGCTTTGGGGAATCCTGAAGATTTGTGGAGTGCCTTCAAGACCACCATCTGTGAAGTTGCCGGTGGATGTTTTGGAACTCACCATCGGGCGGAGAAGAATTTTGTCTCTCAAAGGACACTGGAAACCATTGACCAGAGTCGCAGGGCCAGGCTTAATGGCAGAGCTGAGCTCATCTGGGAGCTGAGGTGTAAAACTGCGCTGAGGGTGGACGAGGAGTCCTATGTGAGGGGGTTGGCAGAGCTGAGCTCATCTGGGAGCTGAGGTGTAAAACTGCGCTGAGGGTGGACAAGGAGTCCTATGTGAGGGGGTAAAGCATCACCCGTGGTCAAGTGATACTCATCCTGCTTCCAGTGGAATTCGCGCATTGCATTTCTCCAAGCCCGTCCCTCAGTGTACTGCAGTTAGAGCGGAGAGTGGTGCGCTCTTGACAGAGGTGTCCAAAGCGAATACCTGCTAGGCCGGTTACTTTGAGAAACTGTACCAGGCTGATTCACCAATTATTGAGTTGGATGTCAGAGGGGTTACTATCCCTATTGCTGACCCTCTAATCAACTGTGAGCCACCTTTGTTTGTGGAAACACAGGCTGCAGTGAACCGGTTGAAATGGGGCAAAGCTCCAGGGATCTGTGGCATCCATGCTGAACTTCTCAAGGCTGGTGGAAATGCTGTACTCATGTTGTTGCATTCAGTTCTGTGGTCTGCCTGGAACACAGGCATCATCCAACTGACTGGAAGAGGGGCCTTGTTGTTCCTCTCTGGAAAAGGAAGAGTGATTGCCAGGACTGAACAACTGCTGAAGGGTTACGTTGCTCTCAGTGCCGGGCAAGGTCTTTGCTCAGATAATTATTGATGGGGTTCACCACCATCTGCTTGAGCACCAGCGTCCAGAGCAGTCAGGCTTTACACCAAAGAGGTCAACGATTGATAGTATCCTTCCTCTTCGTGCCCTCACCGAATGCAGATGAGAGTTTCGGCAGGGGCTGCTTGCAGCCTATGATGATCTCTGAAAAGCGTTTGATTCAGTGAATTGGGATGCCCTCTGGAGGATGCTTGGTCTTCGTGGGGTGCCACCAAAACTGATCAATCTGATGTCTGAATTATACTCTGGTACTGAGAGTGCTGTGAGATGTGGTGATTGCATCTCCGACTTATTTCCAGTTGTTACTGGAGTTCGTCAGGGGTGTGTGCTTGCCCCCATACTTTTCAGGTCTTGTATGGACTGGATTCTTGGGAGGATGTCAGAGAGATCAAGCTGCGGTGCATCGTTTGGTAATGTCAAGATCTCTGACCTTGATTTCACAGATGATGCAGTCATCTTTGCGGAGACTTTAGATATCCTTTTTGGGGCCCTTGTGGTGCTGCAAGAGGAGTCTGTGCCACTGGGATTATGGGTTTCCTTGGGTCAAAACTAAAATCCAGGCTTTCAATGACATCTTGGATGCTGCTATCTTGTCTGTACCTGTTTCTGGTGAGGATGTTGAGCTCACAGAGAGATTCACTTACCTTGGTGGTGACATCCATGTCTCTGCTGACTGTGAGACAGAGGTCAGTGGATGTCTCGGTTGGGCCTGGGGAGTCATGGATTCACTAGATCACGGGGTTAAGAACTGAGAGTATAGTTTTGAATTTGCCAGGTAGATAGCATATGTTTTTCAATGTCCCTGCCCAGTTTTACATGGAACCCAGTGGTTACAAAGAAAATGTTTGTGTTTGGGAATGTTTTATTGCCTTTCCCATGCTCTTCTCCTTATGCCACCTTCACTTCTTCCACTCATGATGCCTCCACCCTCCTCACACTGCCTCCCCTCCCCTCACTCTGCCTCACCACCCCCTCATGCTGCCTCCACCCCCCCATGTTCTCCCCATCCCTTTCACTTCCTCCCCCTCACGCTGCCTTCCCTCCCTTCCCCTCATGCTGCTTTCCACTCCCTTCCCCTCATGCTGCTTTCCACTCCCTTCCCCTCATGCTTCTTTCCCCTCACGTTGCCTTCCCCTCGTGCTGCCTTCCCTTCCCCTCACGCTGCCTTCCCTACCCCCCCCCCTATCACTATCCTCTTGGTGAAAATTTTGGTGAAAAACTTGGCGCTCCATTGGTGAAAATTTCATGTCAATCGGACCAAGAATTGCAGAGAAATAAAATTCTCGCTATCCTCTTGCAAACCGCCCTCCACCACCATACAACTATCCGGAGGTCGAGGAGAGTAAGGGCTGTCAAAGAATGTGCAAATTGGACAAATGAAACTTTTTCAAAATTTTTTTTTTTTAGCAGTCAGTACTGCTGCTTGGATCAATTCAGTTTTTATAAAGCATTGAATCACCAGGTCATGGCAGGATAGCTGAGAGATACGCACGTTTGCTCTAATCTGTCTTGCCTGGGCTTGAATCCCAACTTGGCTATAAAATGTCATTCTAGTGTTTCACAGGCAGGGTGATTAATCAATGTGTGTGCCATCTCTCGGATGGATGTTAAACTGGGTGTCAGATCTGCTGGAATCCCTCCTCTCCTCTCCCCTCCCCTCTCCCCTCCCCCTCCCTTCCCTTCCCCTCTCTTTCCCTCCCCCCTCCCACCCCTCTGCCACTTTCTCTCTCTTCCACCCCTATCCCGCTCTCTCTCCTACCCCTATCTCTCCCTCTCCTACTCCTATCCCTCTCTCTCTGACCCCTTTCCCTTCGAAATCTCTCTCCCTCTCCACCTCCCCTCCATCCTCTCTCCCTCTCCTCCCTCCTTCCCATCCCTCTTCTCCCCCTCCTCTATCCTTCCCCTCCTCCCTCTCTCCCTCCTCTCCCTTTCTCCCCCCCTCAATATCCCCGTCAGCGAAGCGACGGGTTATATTTGCTTGTAAATAATAAATGAAGAGATATGGTGGTCGAAAGACAAACAAATAAGGCACCACACATACTTAATACAGGGTTAAAAAAACGAGATGATATTCATGGAATATCCTACACAGTCAGTGGTTTTGGAAATTTGGAGACGTGCAACGTTTTTTTTGTTTTTTCCAAGATGGCGCTTGTACCACATGACCTATGACATCATGATTATCATTTAAATATTCTCCAGGATGAGGCACTCCTTTGGTGAAAATTTCGTGTCCATCAGACCAACAGTTGCTGAGAAAAAAAAATTTCATAATGATTGGATAAGTGTTTCACTTGTCGAATTATGACATAACAACAAAGGCACCAATGACATCATTATTAACATATCTTATTCCCCATCAGTAGTAGTTGACAATGAGCCAGGTCTCAATTTTTCTCATGGAGTAGTTTCACAGATTATAGAGGTGTGAAGTTTTTCAAGAAGGCACCTATATCACGTGACCTATAATGTCACAATTATCATTATCATATTCTACACGAGGCGCTCCATTGGTGAAAATTTCATGTCAATCGGACCAAGAATTGCAGAGAAATAAAATTCATACTGATCAAATCAAGCGTTGTACTTGTTGAATTATGACGTCATAATTAAGGTACCGATGACATCTTAAATAACATGTCATTCCCCAAGGGGAGTACTTGACAATAAGCCATGTTTCAATTGTTTCCATTGAGCAGTTTTGGAGAAATGGAGGTGCAACTTTTTTTGATTTTTCCAAGATGGCGCCTGTACCACGTGACCTATGACATCATAATTATCATTTAATAAAATGATATTGGAGGAGCCACACATATTCTGAAAATTTCTTGTCTATCGGACAAACAATTGCAGAGGATTTTTTTTTCATACTGATCAGATCAAGCGTTGTACGTGTCAAATTATGACGTCATAATGAAGGCACCGATGATATCATCATCAATATATCTTATTCCCCATTGGGAGTACTTGACAATGAGCCATGTTTGAATTTTTTTCAAGATGGCATCCGTGTCACGTCATAATTTAAAATAAAACAATTATATAACAGTGCGATGTCGCCGCGCTGTAAAAATTCTACAGGCGGAGGCACTCCTATGATAAAATTTCATGTCAATCCGACCAGCAGTTGCCGAGAAAATGACTTTTTAAAATGCAAACTATGCACGTACACAACCGAATGCCTAACCCTGCTTTTCACTTTGTGAGCGAAGGGTAATAAAACTGAAGAATCTAACCCCAACTATGGTGCCAATACCGCACTCACATGAACAATGAGAGAAGGCGAGAATTAGGGCAAATTAATGGGAACAAGCTAATATTGGATCCACGACTATGGCACCTTGCAGACTGGTGTGGCAAAATACTGGAGATGGGCGATGGCTTCCATTGTCTCCTGAGTGCTCTGTACAAAGTGAGTGGAGAGAGAGAGAGAGAGAGAGAGAGAGAGAGAGAGAGAGAGAGAGAGAGAGAGAGAGAGAGAGAGAGAGAGAGAGAGAGAGAGAGAGAGAGAGAGAGAGAGAGAGAGAGAGAGAGAGAGAGAGAGAGAGAGAGAGAGAGAGAGAGAGAGAGAGAGAGAGAGAGAGAGAGAGAGAGAGAGAGAGAGAGAGAGAGAGAGAGAGAGAGAGAGAGAGAGAGAGAGAGAGAGAGAGAGAGAGAGAGAGAGAGAGAGAGAGAGAGAGAGAGAGAGAGAGAGAGAGAGAGAGAGAGAGAGAGAGAGAGAGAGAGAGAGAGAGAGAGAGAGAGAGAGAGAGAGAGAGAGAGAGAGAGAGAGAGAGAGAGAGAGAGAGAGAGAGAGAGAGAGAGAGAGAGAGAGAGAGAGAGAGAGAGAGAGAGAGAGAGAGAGAGAGAGAGAGAGAGAGAGAGAGAGAGAGAGAGAGAGAGAGAGAGAGAGAGAGAGAGAGAGAGAGAGAGAGAGAGAGAGAGAGAGAGAGAGAGAGAGAGAGAGAGAGAGAGAGAGAGAGAGAGAGAGAGAGAGAGAGAGAGAGAGAGAGAGAGAGAGAGAGAGAGAGAGAGAGAGAGAGAGAGAGAGAGAGAGAGAGAGAGAGAGAGAGAGAGAGAGAGAGAGAGAGAGAGAGAGAGAGAGAGAGAGAGAGAGAGAGAGAGAGAGAGAGAGAGAGAGAGAGAGAGAGAGAGAGAGAGAGAGAGAGAGAGAGAGAGAGAGAGAGAGAGAGAGAGAGAGAGAGAGAGAGAGAGAGAGAGAGAGAGAGAGAGAGAGAGAGAGAGAGAGAGAGAGAGAGAGAGAGAGAGAGAGAGAGAGAGAGAGAGAGAGAGAGAGAGAGAGAGAGAGAGAGAGAGAGAGAGAGAGAGAGAGAGAGAGAGAGAGAGAGAGAGAGAGAGAGAGAGAGAGAGAGAGAGAGAGAGAATGTCTGTCGATGTCAAAGAAGCCCATGTGCGTGCACATGTGTGTATATGGTTTTTATTGCCTTTGGGCCCACCTTCATGCATGGCGGGTCCCTCTCATTGGCCACCCGCTGCCAAAGGGTGGCATCGCCTTTCAGACCATTTTACCCCTCTTCAGGGCTCCACTACTCACTACTCCAACCTAACTGCAGTTCTTGGTCAAAACGGCCCATGATAATGTCCATTTGTACCGTGTCCCACATGTTCCCCACCTAGCCTCGTCTGTACAGAATGTCTGACAATACAACCTTACCATAAACTTCCTTAGGATTCACAATCACTGCCCCCACAGTGCACATATTACATATGACTTAACTCTGAAGTGTCTCTAATACAGGTGTTAATCGAACCTACTTGAGCAGTATATATTGTGTTACGTGGAAAGGGGGTAGGGGAAATCCAAAGCTAGATTTCTTAAGAATACTATGAACCGTGTGATCGCGTAGCTTAGGCTTACGCCCTGTCGTAGCTATTTGTCAGAGATAGGTCATCTTGTAAAACGTGCCCTGAGGAGGCAGTGAGCGTATTTTATAAAACAGATAGGGTAAGGTTGTATTCTGTCTGACCTTCTGTGTAGATAAGGCCAGGTGGAATAATTGTGGCATTTAACGCTGAAGGCACACAGAAAGAAAGCACGACACGCATTTAAAGAATACACCATCATGGGCTGTTTGGCCAGCGCACTGTAACAAGAAAACCAGCAGAGACATTTTTAAATGGTTTTTGATTTCATATCCTGCATAATATTCAATCACTTAGAAATATTTCATGAAGACAGGACAAAATTGAAATTTTGCAAATATTGACAACTCTCATGAAATTGACCGTATACTCACTGATCATACACATATTGTACGTGATTATGTAATGTATATATTAAGTGACGTATTACATACACAACTAGAGGGGGAGCACTCGGTAGAGTGCAAAACCTCCGCCGCCAATACTGCTTGGTCACTCAAGTGAATCTGATATCCTATTCATTCAATTTGACGTCAACAGTGCTCACAGAGTTATAGTTTGCAACTTTCCCTTTTACTTTTAACTTTTACATACTCATTTCATTCGTCATAACTTGATTCCTTGAGACAGAAATTGATTTTACGTGGGTATATCTAACTGAAGTTCCAAAATCAGCCGCAATTATAATTTTGGCATGTTTTTTTTGTTGGAAATCACTTATAACATGTAGAAATGCAAAAAAAATCGAAATTTTGTTGAAAAAAAATTTGCAACATTTTTTTTTTCCTCGAACAATTTTTTTTTGGGGAGGAGGGGGTTGGAAATCACTTAAAACATGTAGAAATGCAAAAAAAAAGAAATCGAAATTTTGTTGAAAAAAAAGTTGAAAAAACATTTTTTCTCTAACAATTTTTTTTAGGGGGGGGGTTGGAAATCACTTAAAACATGTAGAAATGCAAAAAAAAAAAATCAAATATTTTTTTCAAATTGGCTGCCATAGCGCCCATATTGGATTTTGGACCAAGTCCAAAATCTAATGGCATGATCCTTGGACCATACCAACCCCTCACCAAGTTTCGTCAAAATCCGTCGAGGAGTTTTTCCGTAATGCTGTTCACAAACAAACAAACAAACAAACAGAAAGGGGTGAAAACAGTAACCTCCATCCATCTTCGATGGCGGAGGTTAATTATTGGTGTGTGATTACACATATATTATATGGGATTGTACATATTGTTGCAGGCCGGGGACTGGTGGCGAGAGCGATCGCTAGGTGGGGGAAGTTACGTCGTCTCCCACCAGACTCCCGGAATTGTAGATCGTCGCTCACGGATAACTTCGTGAGGCGGCGGGTCGCTTAACCGACCGTTGGCGCCAATACCTCCACCGCATAGCGTAGGGTCTTTTTGTCTAGAACCAATTTACCTAATTAACCACGCGGTGTCGTCTACCAGGGAACCACGCCCTCGGCATGTTTTGCTCGAACCGGGTCACACAACCCACTGCAGTAGAGTTCCAACGACCGACTACCAACTCCGGTTCGGGTGCAGTCGAGCGGAACTGCCAAAGCCGTGCCGGCTTGGATGAGCAGATTAACGGGAACAAAGACCCGGCTAAAACTCAGAGCCGAACCATGCTGGACCAATGCAAGAAAGGACGGAAACGAACTGGGAACATTTCTACAATTGTTTTATTTACAGCAAGAAGGACACAGAGCAAGCTTATCGTGGATATACAGGAGATTTACAATGATCGAAAATACTTATGCAGTTCTACTTAACAGATGGTGCCGCACACACAGACACACACAGCCGAAAATAAAACCCAGGTGAATTCCAAGGAGCCTCGCAGCCAGGGAGAGAGACGAGCTGGGATCGTGGCTCGGCTGGGTACTTGCACGTTGGTGGGAGGGGGTGCTCCGTGGTGCGGCACCTGCCAATGGTCGTGCAGCTCAGCCCACAGTCACACGCGTGGGGCTCGTGTCCGCGGAGGAACCCAAGCAGAGCAGAGCGGAGTCCCAGGGTGGGGATCAGGGTCGCGAACAGGACCCAGCGAGAGACCCAGTCGAGGTCGGGTGTCCTCGGTCGTTGGAATCGACCAGACTGATCGCTCCACCAACGAAGAACGGCCATGCACCACCATCCACAGACTCGTGAAAAAGCTCTCAGTCTGTCAATCCTCCTCGTACACTGAACTCAAGACTCCAGCAAAACTCCAACGAACGCCCCAGCGAATGCAGAACTGAACTGAGCCTTTTTACTGAACTTCAACGAACGCGCGTCTCAGAGGGTCCCTTTGTAGTCCATCGACCTCCTTCAGCGGGGCGGGGCCTTGGTCAAAACTGACGTCACTATCCGCCCTGATTGGACAGCGCCTCCATGGGTCCGCCCCTTCTGGTTGGGGTTTTGGCCATGCAGGGAGCCCGTCCCCTCCACGTGTGACTGCACTCGCCAAAAAGTTACCTCACAAAGATTTCGCCTCGGAAAGCGAGATAAAGGTACTGTGGTTCAAATAAGAGGGGAAATAAAGATTTATTACCCTAACTAAAAAAACATCGCAACGCACCCCTTTGATTCCCCACTACACACAAGGAGGGGTTCTGTCTACACATATACTTAACGGCATAACTAACTTCGAGGCACCTATATGTTTGAATGCATACAGTTCCTAGAACCGTAACAATATTGTATGTGACATTATATTCACATACGCACACAAATCATGATTATGCACGCGTGCGCACACACACACACACACACACACACACACACACACACACACACACACACACACACACACACACACACACACACACACACACTAGGAAAACAACACCGCAAGAAGAGCAAAACCAGCTCCTATGGACAGAGACCAGGCACCACCATTGAAATGGAGACTCGAAACAAAGGGAGCAACTATGAAAGCAACGGGACAAATACAACAATTCTTCAGGGGAAATTGAAGCCCAAAGCCAATGAGGAGAATGAAAAAAAATGCATAATTGAAAATAAAGACCGAGAGGTAATGGATGCTGGAAGCAAAGTCAACATAGAAATTATTTTTAAAAATACTACGACAAAGTCAATAAAAGGAGAAAACAAAACCACATGATTGAAAATAACCCGAAAAGATTATACCACAAACTAGGGAAACAAAAGCAGCATATATCAAGTCCTCTCGAGAAAGATAAACTTTAAAATTTCTGGAAAGGAATCTATGAGGACCCATAACACAACAAGGATGCAAATTGGATCCAAAACTTGGAGGAAAAAAAAAATACATCAACGTGAAATGCCCCCAGTGATATTTGATGAAGAAAAAAACAATCAGCAAAAATTCCAAACTTCCCAAACCTGGATGGAATTTTAAACTTCTGGCTAAAGCAACCAGATGCTCTCCACAATCACAATGCTCGAGCATTCAACCAACTTATCCAAGAAGAAAAGGTAATGGATGAATGACTCATAGAAGGGAACACCTTCATCCCAAAATCTAAAGACACCCAACTTCCTCACAAGTATGGACCAATAACATGTCTACCAACAACATATAAACTTCTGACAGGAATCATCACAGAAATGATGTACCACCACCAAACACAACAAGGAGGCAGAACAGAAGGGATGTAAAAGAGGATGCTGTGAAACAATAAATCACCGACTACTGAACAAGGCAATACTCAAAAGCTGTAAAACCAGAAGAACCTAATGATCCACAGCATGGATTAACGACAAAAAGGCTTTTGTTAGTGCTCCACATTCATGGATGATAAAATGCATGGAGTTGAACAAGATCAACCCTCAATCAAACTGATTGAGAAAGCAATGGAGCTATGGAATCCATCCATCCATTGGGACCATACTCTGTGCAGAACATTGGTGCTGCCGAAGCAGTCTCCTTGGCTCTTTGGCACAATCCTGGATGGGTCACCACTCCAACACAGGATACCAGCAAGTTGGCACTCATTTTGTCGACCTCAGAAGGATGACAGGCAGAGTCAACCCCACCTGTTATTAATTCAACAGCCGAGGGGGATTTAAACTCAGGATCCTAAGATCCCAAGCCCACCACCCCAACCATTAAGCCAATATCAGGCATGCTATGGAATACCACATTGATATTACAGCACTCAGATGGAAAGATCGAAATACCAGACGTGAAGATATGACATGGGATCTTCCAGAGTGATAGCCATTCACCCACTTATGTTTTACCTGGCTGTAGACTCATTGAGCAACCTCATTAATGAGCAAGGACATAGATACACCCTAACACAATAAGACAGCGTCCAACTAGACAAAAAGGTGACACATCTACTGTACATGCACGATTTAAATCTTGTTGCACCAAACGATGAAAAATTGGTAGAACAACTGAAATTAGTGAAATGATACTCCGACGACATTCAAATGGAATTTGGCATAGATAAGTGTGCCAAGTGCACATTTGTACAATGTATATCAATAAAAACAGACAACATAAAAATCGACCTAAATACAACAATACAGGAACTAGACAATAAAGCATCCAACAAATACCTTGGAGTCGAGGAGGGACACCATATACGTCATAAACAAATGCACAAAACATTTGCCAAAGAATACTTGCATAAAATGAGGCTGATCCTGAAAACATCTCTCCTAAAGGAACAAAATCAAAGCCATAAACCACCTCGCAATACCAGTCTTCCAGTACAGCTGCAGAATAATCAACTGACTACAAGCCAAAACCAATAAACTAGATGCCAAAACAAGGAAACTCCTCACCATTCACAAAATGTTCCTCATAAATAACAACACATCCCGATAATGTACCTGCCGAGATGAGGAGCTCGTGCCCTAATGGAGCTCAACCAAGTGCACAGAATGACAACTGTGGGATTGGCTGAGTCTGCGAAAAGTTCAACAGACTACCGAATCCAATTTGTATGCAAACACAAAGACAGCAAAGCCAATGAAGGTATTCTTAACCCACCGAGCAAAAAATTCCAAAGACAGGTGCGAGCATAAGGTGTCACACATGAAATTGAATCAGCAACGAATATACAGCCCTAGCGATTGCAAAAAAGACAAAAGAAAAATATAAAGCAAAATCTCAACAGAAAAATCAAAGTGCAGGAAGGGATGAAGAAAAAGAGTTGGACAGATTGGGCTTTGACAAAAAAGGCTCATTGGAATCACTAAGAAGAGGTCAGCTCAACTGAGATGGATAACAAATCACAGTAAATGCCTAAGACCACTATACCAATGGCTTTAAGAAAATGGCAGGACTGAGTCAATCCAATAGGTGGAGGTTCTGCAAGATATAAACAGAAAGTATCATGCTCCTTCTATCGGGATGTAAAAGATCAAGTCAGAACAGCTGTACACACAAAGGCACAACAAAGTACATGGAGTAATCCACTAGCACATCTGCAAAAACAATGTATATCCTCATTTCAGAAAACTAATGGAAACATGAACCAAAAGCAGTCATTGAAAACAAGAACGTAACACTCATATAGAACCTGATGAATCCATCCAGCGTGAACATAAAAAGCAAAGCAATGTGACTGGACATACAAAGTACTCAGATACAAAAAGGAAAAGAAGGCATTGCTCATTGAGGTTTCAGTACCCAGCGATTTTGGCATAAACAACACAGAAATCACGAAAATGCCCAAACACACAAAGACCTAAAAAATTAAGTGAAAAAATCCTGGAAGTTGAAAAGTGCCAAAATGTACCAGTGATAATAATTGGAGCAATTGGAATGATAAATTTGAACCTCATGGAGTTCTTAAAAAAAACATCCCTGAGAGTATTTGTACAAACGAACTGCAGTTTGAAGCTGTCCGGGGCTTGGTGATGATCCTGAAAAGAGTCCTCGGAACAAAACTTTTAGGAAACAAAACTTGGAACCTCCTTAGTAAAACAAAGGTGAATGCATAGAGACCTGTGAGAACTCCGTTCCATCTCCTGAAACCCGCAGACGGAGATAACAATCAGCGAAGCACACACACGTACATAAATAGCTCGCTCTTACACCTACAGTATAGATTTTTAAGCGGGCATCTTATTAACCCAGGGTTATATATTTCTCAGATCATTCATAGAGCTATTATTTAGTTATAACAGTTGGATGAATTGTCGTGGTACATTATTTCACATTTTATTTCGGTCACAGACTCACAATACATTTTATGCAGTATGTCTTCCAGATGCCTCCTGTTCTTGTCCTGTCTTTAAGTCCGACATTAATAATAGCAATTCTTTCATGCCATCAGGTACATAGAGCTGCAAAGGTAATTCCATTGCCTCAACGACACAATCTTGGACAGGTCACCATTCCAACCAAGGATACTCAAATGACTCATTTTCCCAGAGTTGGTACTCATTTTGCCAATCTCAGAAAGATAACAGGATGAGTCTACACACCTGGAATTAATTTATGGCACAATTGGGACTTCAACTCAAGAACCCTGAGATCTTAAGCCAGCCACCTTAACCATTCCGAGATCTTCAGCCAGCCACCTTAACCATTAAGCCACTATCAGGCTTCAAATCCTGCACTTGAGCTTTGTGTTGTGTTTGGTTTTAGAATTAAATCTAATTTTTAGGATGCGTGTTCTGACACAGTGCCAACAATAAAAATAACCCACTTTGTTTCCTGAGGCATAATTTTCTGGCAAAAAAAAACTAAACTGCCGCCAGTGACATAGTTTGAATCCATATAATATTTTAGTTGCAACTCTGGCAAGCCGACTGCCATCTTACTGAAATGACATGAAAGTGACAGATATTTGGCAGTATAATGTCATTACCTTGTTTATCACTGCGGTGTAAACTCAAACTGCCGTGGCCCACAAGCTAACCTAATTTTCCAGCCACCTGGTCCCACTTACATCACTCTGCACACCCACACTCCTACGACACCATAGATATCCTAGATCCGCCAGAAAATGCCATTTTTAATGGGACTTTGCTTTATTGTCGTTTCTTTCCCCCGAGCAGCATCTAAAATTCAATTTCTTATTCAACAAATGCAGCAAGTGGTACAGCGTTTCCTTTTTTTTAATCGACATCAGTTGTTATCTGTTTGTGTTATACTATTGCATATTGTCTTCGTGTCGATGTAGGTTGGTTGAGTACAATGCCATTGTGTGTTGTTTCTAAAAGGATGTAGCATGGAAAAACAACCATAAGTCTCTCGATGGAATCCTTTCATCTCCTCTCCGTAGAGTGCCCTCAGGCAGTTTGGGCCTGGCCATATTCCTAATACCCCTCAACGATATCTCTGACTCTGGAAAATCATTTTTTATCGATTTGCTGATGACTCCACTATCTCCACATCCCTCATCGTTCAGATACAAAGGCTGCAGACTCTTCCCTTTCTTCAGACCTTGACAAAATCATAAGCTGGTCAAACACTTGGAATACATTATTGAATCCTGACAAATCTCACACCCTGTGGCATGGCTGGTCCTTTCTCTCCAAACGTGTCAAATGGCAAAACCTCCCATCGACTTTCTTAACAATCCTTTTTTTTGCATACAAAGTCAAGGCTCGAGGAAGACCTGCAACACAGAATGGATCAAGATGCAACATAACTGCCTCCTTCCCCTGCCCCTTCCGGTTCTGGGTTTGCAGCAACAACAGGTCTCTCTCAGGGGTCTCTGCCGACTTTCTCAAAGCTAAGTTTTCGGTCGTTATCTGTCTCGTTTTAACTGTTTATTTTCTCACCTCTGTTTCTGTGTGTTCCTAGTTCGGTTTTGTTTCACAAATCGTGCTATTTTGTGAGTTTACGTCGACCTTGTCTTTCCGGGTTACTTGAAGCCGACCCATCCTTCCTCTCTCGGTGTACGATCGTTTTTATTTGTATTCTCTCCCGATTACCTTCAATTCCTATTTTCCCCACTTTCCCAACGCCCCCATCCCTCCCAACTACACACTCTGTTTCTTGTCTTTTATTCCAAAAAAAAAAAATCCAAAAAATCTACGTTTCTCCCTGCATTCCCACGAGTCACGAACCTTTGTCTTCTTCTTACTCTTCTTCTTCTTCCTCCACCTGCCGGCACACCTTCTTTATTCTACTTGACCTGACCCACTCTCGCCATTACCTTCACAATTTCTTCCTTCAACCTTCCATTCCAAAATCTTCCCTCATCTTCAAAAATCCAGCAAAAAATAATCTTCCTTGTATCCTTTCTATCTATACACCTCCTGTAACCACGTGTCTCGAGACTCTTCCTGAAACTTTTCATCGATCCATCAGCTTCACTTTGCGTTTACCATTCCAAATTCACCGTACACCTCCACAATTTTACTTCAACCTTCCCGTTTCCGAATGTTACGCAATCCTTATTTAAAACAAATAAATACACTTTTGACAATACACCTCCCACAGCCACGTGCTTCTCCTGTAACCACGTGATCCGTTTCCACCCGCTGCGTTTACCGATCCAAATTCACCATTCACTTCACAATTTTTTCTACTACCTTTCCATTTAATTACCTAATCTGATGAAAACTCTCTCTCTCAAAAAAAAAATAATAATAATAAAGAAAATAATAAAAATAATCACGATCTCTTAAAATGCTTCATTTTCCTCTTTCACACGTGTGGTACTCATTATTGCATCATAATTCACTACTCTTCTCCTATTTCAATGGACTGCTCTCAATTCAATGTCTCCCTCATACCTTGCCAAAAAAAATCCAATTGTTACAGCGTTTCTTCTCTCCATTCTCTGAATTCGCCTTTATTGCATCCATCAAGAAACGTGTTTAATCGCGTCTCTGAATCACAACTCTAAAACCCCAGTTTGCAATGAATGTTCGCTTTTCATCAACCATTCTTTTTCTCCAACGTCAGTGCCAACTCACCCCTCTCACCTCGCCCTCTCGAAGCAACCATCACACTCTTCTCCCGCCAAGCTTCCCCCTCACCTTTCTCCCTCAACTCCCCCACTCACCCTTCTCCCACCATTCACCCGCCTCACTCACCCTTCTCAAAGTTTCCCCCCCTCCTCACATCCATAAAGCTGCCTCCTTACCCTGCCCTCTCACCTCCATATCATCACTCCACCCCCTCAAATCCTCAACTGCCTTCTGCCCCTCTCTCCCCCCTTCTCCCCTCACATCACAGATAATTTTCTCCTCCTCATCCGGCCCCCTCCCCGAGATATTCTGCAATCCCCCCACTCTTTCAACAACTCTCCTTACCCCCCCTCCCTTGTCCAACACTCACCCTCCCCTCCCATCCCCTGCACCCAAAGCCTCCTCCCCTCCCTCTTCATGAACAGTGTGGATCTCAAATATTCAGAGCTTTCAATCAAACCTTACAGATCTTTCCATACAGGTTGCCACTGACAAACCAGACATAATCTGCCGAACAGAAACTTTCCTCCCTCAAGACGTCTCTGACTCCCAAGTATCTCTCCTGGTTACTCCATCCGATGGTATGACAGACCTGAGCCTCGTCCTGCTGGAGGAGTTGCTCTTTTCATCAAAGACTCTATTCCTCACTCTCCATGCACTGCCCTCACTCCCCCACACCCCCAGGAATACCTCTGGCTACGGCTTCCCCTCCACTCCCACCTCATGTTTATATGTGTACTGTACCATCCACCAAACAGTAATGACTCCATTTACACCCTACTATCCAAAAACATGGACCAACTTCTATCTTCTCATCCAAACTCTCTTCCTCAAATGTGGTGACTTTAATTGTCATCACGCCAGTTGGCTAGGTGTGGGTACCTCTCTCACCTGCCACGGCACTTCAGCAAAAGCTTTCTGCGACTCATTGGGACTGACTCAATCGGTCAACTTCCCGAACCGGATCTCAACCAGTGGTACTCCATCTCTTCTGGATCTGATTTTGACAAATTTCCCTGAAAATATCCACTGTTCTCCCTCCGCTCCAATCGGTTCTTCTGACCACGTCCTTGTCAAAGTGGACATCTCTCTGGCTGTTATGAGAGATCCACCTCACCGCCGTCGAGTCTGGCATTTCACTAAAGCCAACTGGCAAGGTCTCCAAGTTGCAATCAAACTTCTAGACTGGTCTCCCATTGCTACTTTCTTCAACATCAACTCATCCTGGGAATTCATTCAAAGAAAATTGCTCTCCCTCATGCACAGATTTATCCCCTCTCGTCTTCAGTTGTGCTACTCTTCCTCCCGCCCATGGTTCAATGAAGCTTGTGGCGAGGCAGTTGTCCTGAAACAACTTTCCTTTGCCTCATGGAAAGCAAACCCAACTGAGGGCAATCTCAGTTCCTTCCACAAAGCTCGGAACAAGTGTGTATCCACCCTCAGGAGAGCCAGAAAACAACATCTTTCTAAGGTCAAGTCTGAACTCGCAAACTTCTCTCCCTCTTCAAAATCCTGGTGTGTCTAATCAAATCTGTTTCTGGTGCATGTTCCCCCTCCATCCCGTTCCTTACCTCAAATGGCTGCACTGCTGTTACCGCACGTGAAAAGGCTGAATGTCTAAACTTGGTGTTTGCATCAAAATCTTGTGTCCCAAACCCATCACTTTCTGTACCCACCTTATCCAGTCACACGCAACTGTCCTTGGACTCTGTCCTTTTCTTCTGAAAAGGTGGAGAGCTTGCTGTCAAACCTCGATGCAGAATCCGCAACCGGTCCAGACGGCATCAGCCCACGTGTCCTAAAAACCTGCTCCTCTGCGCGTGCTCACACTCTCTCTGTTCTATTCACCTTCTCATTTGCTCAAGGTCATCTGCCATCTGCTTGGAAATCAGCAAATATTACTTCCCTGCATAAAAAGGTGCAAAAACATATCCCTGCAACTCCAGACCAATCAGCCTTCTCCCAATCATCAGTAAGGTTATGGAATCCATCATCGCTTCGACATTAAATCCTTCCTCTTCTCTAATAGCCTGATTTCCGATCATCAATTTGATTTCAGATCAGGTCACTCTACCCTGGATATGCTGCTTCTGCTTTCCCAACAATGGATGGAGATCCTCAATGCCGGACATGAAATCAGAGAAATATCCCAAACATATCGTGTGCTTTTGACACAGTCTGGCACCTTGCCCTGCTCACCAAACTCTCTTCATAATATGGTGTCCAAGGCCATCTCCGCTCATGGCTCGCAGACTTCCTCTCCTATCGCAACAACGTGTGGCCCAAAATGGAGTTCTTTCATCCCCTCTTCCTGTCCAGGCTGGAGTTCCTCAAGGCAGTGTTCTGGGCCCTGTTTTTTGTCTGGTTTTCATCGACGTTCTCTCCAACCCTCTGGAAAATCCTCTTTATCTCATTGCTGATGACTCCACCCTCTGCCATACCATCTGTCATCCCTCAGACCAGCAAGCAGCAGCTACTTCACTCACTACAAATCTGGGTAAAATCACAAACTGATCCAACAGGTGGAACATGTCTTTCAATCCAGACAAATCTCACACTCTCACTATGTCTATCCAAAAGGACCATTTGGCAACCACCACCCCCCCCCCCCATCCACTTTCTCAGCAGTCCTCTGGAAGAAGTCCTTTCTTTCAAGCTTCTGGATCTCACAATCTGCCATGATCTTTCCTGGGAAAGCCACATTTCCAACCTGGCCCCCAAAGCCAGTCGCCGACTGGAATCCTCCATCGTGAAAAGTCCTTCCTCAGCCCACCTGAGCTCCTGACCATATACAAAGCTTTCATCCGCAGCCTGATGAGGTACAGCTCTCCCTTCTGGGCGGGTGCTCCTGCCTCCCATCTTTCTCGGCTTCACGCTGTGGAAACCAAGGCATTTCGGATTCTTGGCATCTCCCGCGATGAGGCTGAGTCTTTGGGCCTCTCCCTCTCCTCACTGCAGGCAGGTTGGTGGTCTTTCTGTCTTCTACTGTCTCCTCTCCGGTCTCGCCCCCTCTGCTCTGTCTGCAATTTGTCCCCACCATATTTCCGCATGGCGCTCAGGGTCCGCCAACAACCCCCTTCTTGTAAAACTACCAAAATCACGAATCGTTGCTCACCTTCACTCTTTCATTCGTCTTTTTCCCCGCCCTTGGAATAAACTCCCTCACTCTGTTCAATCCCATTCTTCCCTCCAGGCCTTCAAAACAGCTGTTCACCACCACCTCTTATCGTCCCCCATCCAAATCCTAAGTGTTTTCTACCCCCGTTAATCCACCCCAAACCCACCTCCTTCAAATTCCCTGCTTTCCTTCCTGAAAGTCCCTGTAATGTCCATCTTGTATACCCCGTGTTCCCTGCCCCATCCCTCTCCCTTCCACAGATCTAAGGTCTCTGGTTCCCCACTGTTTTGTCCTTCCCTCTCGCACCCCTGTTGTCTCATGCCCCCCTTACTGTGTGTTGTATGTTCAATCTCATGCGAGCCTCGACAAGGTATACAAAAACAAACAAACAAAGGACAGAGCCCAGAAGGCTTGCAGAATCTAAGTTGAGGTTTGACAGCAAGCTCTCCACCTTGGAAGAAGGTGTCCCGGGACAGTTGGGTGCAACTGGCTAAGGTGGGTCCAGAAAGGGATGGGTTTTGGACACAAGATTTTGATGCAAACACCGAGTATAGGCATTCAGCATTTTCATGTGCGCTATCAGCAGTGTGGCCATTTGAAGCGAGGGAGGGGATGGAGGGGGGACATACACCAGAAACAGATTTGATTAGATGCTACCAGGATTTTGAGGAGGGAGAAAGGTTTGAGAGTTCAGACTTGAGATGAGAAAGATGTTGTTTTCTGGATTTCCTGAGGGTAGATACACACTTGTTCTGAGCTTTGTGGAAGGAACTGAGATTACCCTCAGTTGGGTTTGCTTTCCATGAGGCAAAGGCAAGTTGTTTCAGGACAACTGCCTCGCCATAAGTTTCAGTGACCCATGGGTGGTAGGAAGGGTTGGAAAACTGAAGATGAGATGGGATAAATCTGTGCATGAGAGAGAGCAAGTTTCTTTGAAAGAATTCCCAGGATGAGTTGATGTTGGAGAAAGTATCGATGGGAGACCAGTCTAGAAGTTTGATGGCTACTTGGAGACCCTGGTAGTCTGCTTGAGTGAAATGCCAGAGTTAACGATGGTGAGGTGGATCTCTCATAACAGCCAAAGAGATGTCCACTTTGACAAGGACGTGGTGAGAAGAACCGATTGGAGCGGAGGGAGAACAGCAGATATTTTCAGGGAAATTTGTCAAAATCAGATCCAGAAGAGATTAGATGGAGTACCATTGGTTGAGATCTGGGTCGGGAAATTTACCGATTGAGTCATTCCCAATGAGTCGCAGAAAGCTTTTGCTGGAGTGCCATGACAGGTGAGCAAGGTACCCACACCGAGCCAACTGGCATGATGACAATTGAAGTCACCACATATGAGGAAGAGAGAGTTTGGATGAGAAGATAGAAGTTGGTCCATGTTTTCGGATAGTGAGGTGTAGATGGAGTCATCACTGTTTGGTGGACGGTGCAGTACACATCTAAACATGAGGTGGGAGTGGAGGGGAAGCCATAGCCAGAGGTATTCCTGGGGGTGTGGGGGAGTGAGGGCAGTGCATGGAGAGTGAGGAATAGAGTCTGATGAAGAGAGAAACTCCTCTACCAGGACGAGGCTCAGGTCTGTCATACCGGAGGAGGGAGTAACCAGGGAGAGATACTTGGGAGTCAGACACGTCTTGAGGGAGGAGTGTTTCTGTAAGGCAGATTATGTCTGGTTTGTCAGTGGGAACCTGTATGGAAGGATCTGAAAGGTTTGAGCGAAGGCCCCGGATATTTGAGGTCCACACTTTTAATGAAGAGGGAGGGGATGGGGAGGGTAGGACAAGGGAGGAGGGGGAGGTAAGGAGAGTTGTTGAAATAGTGTGGGGGATTGCAGAATAGCTATGAGAGGGGCCGGATGAGGGGAGAAAAGGCTCTATGGTGCTGGGGGAAAAGGGGGGGGGAGAGGGGGCAGAAGGCAATTTTGTGGATGAGAGAGGGAGCAACTTTGAGAAGGGTGGGTGAAGAGGGTGAATGGTGGGAGAAGGGTGAGTGTGGAGAGTTGAGGGAGAAAGGTGAGGGAGGAGTTTTTGAGAAAGGTGAGTGGGAGGCTTGGAGGGAGAAGAGTGCGATGGTTGCTCTGAGAGGGAGGGTGAGGGGGGTGAGTTGGCACTGAAGTTAGAAAAAAAGAATGGTTGATGGAAAGTGAACACTTATAGCGAAGTGGTTGTTTTTTTAATTTCCAGGTCAGACGTGCGATTTCAAGACATTTCTTGAGGGATGCAATAAAGGCGAATTAACAGAATGGAGAGAAGAAACGTCGTTAGAATTGGAGTTTTTTAGGCAAGGAATGAGGGAAAGGTCGAATTGAGAGCAATCTGTTTAAATAGAAGAGTGTATCATGATACAGTGATGAGTACCACACGTGTGAAAGAGGAAGATGAAGCATTATAAGAGCTCGTTATTGTTGTTGTTATTATTATTATTATTATTATTATTATTGTTTGAGAGAGTTTTAATCAGATTAGTTAATGGAAATGTTGGAGAAAAAATCGTGAGGTGTGAATGGTGAAATTGGATCGGCAAACACAAGGGGTGTAAACAGATCACGTGGTTGTGGGAGGTGTATCGTCAAAATCGAATTTATTTAATTTAAATAAAGATTGCGTAACATTCGGAAAAGGGAAGGTTGAAGTAAAGTCGTGGAGGTGTGTGGTGAATTTGGAACAGTAAACGCAGAATGAAGCTGCTGGCTCGAAGAAAAGTATCAGGAGAATGACGCGTGCGTGGTGGTTACAGGATGTGTTTTGATCAAAAGGATATAATGCAAGGAAGATTATTAATTTTTGAAGAATAGGTAAGATTCGGGAATGTAAGATTGTAGGAAGAAATCGTGAGGTAATTACGAGTGTGTCAGCTCAAGTCGAATAAAGATGGTGTGACGGCATAAGGAGGAAGAAGAGGGGGAAGAAGAAGAAGAAGAAAAAGAAGAAGAGGGGGAAGAAGAAGAAGAAGAAAAAGAAGAAGAAGAAGAAGAAGAAGAAGAAGAAGACGAAGAAGAAGAAGAAGACGAAGAAGAAGAAGAAGAAGAGGAAGAAGAAGAAGAAGAAGAGGAAGAAGGGGAAGCCCACAGTCGGGACTCGTGGGCCTGCAAGGAGAAAGGTAGTTTTTTGTTTTGTTTTGTGTTTTTGTTTTCGATTTAAGACAAGAAACTAAGTGTTTCGTTGAGAGGGATGGGGGATGTTGGGGAAAATGGGGAAAATAGGGAAAATAGGAATATAACGTAATCGGGAGAGAATACAAATAAAAACGATCGTTCACCAAGAGGGGAAGGACGGGTAGGCCTCAAGGAACCTGGTAAGACAAGGTCGACGAAAACTCTCAAAATAGCACGATTTTTGAAACAAAACCGAACTGGGAACACACAGTAACATGGAGGTGAGAAAATATACAGTTAAAACGGGACAGATAACGACCAGAAACTTAACTTTGAGAAAGTGAGAAAATGGTTGATCGAAACATGAGGTGGGAGTGGAGGGAATCCGTATCCAGAAGTAATACTGGGGGTGTGGGAGAGTGAGGGCAGGTCCCCCCATACAATTAGATCATAGTGCAAGAGTGCTGATCATTTCAGTTCCATCACAAACGTCACTAGACTCCAACACGTGGAACATGTCTTGCAATCCGGACAAATCTCACACTCTCACTCTGTCTCTCCGAAAGACCCTGCCATCGCTCCAAACCCAGAACCGGAAGTCCTCCAACTTTTTTCTGGTTTTCATCAATGATCTTTCCAACTCTCTGGAAAATCCTCCTTATCTCTTTGCTGATGACTGCACCCTCTGCCGTACCATCTGTCATCTCTCAGACCGGCAAGCAGCAGCTTCTTCACTCACTGCAGATCTGGATAAAATCACAAACGTCACTTGACTCCAACACGTGGAACATGTCTTGCAATCCAGACAAATCTCATGCTCTCACTATGTCTCTCTGAAAGGACCGTTTGAGAACCCCCCCCCCCCTATATACTTTCTCAACAACCCTCTGGAAGAAGTCCTTTCTTTCAAAATTCTGGGTCTCACTATCTTCCATGATCTTTCCTGGGAAAGCTACATTTCCGACCTGGCCTCCAAAGCCAGTCACCGACTGGGAATCTTCCATCGTGCAAAGTCCTTCCTCGGCCCACCTGAGCTCCTGACCACATACATAGCTTTCGTCCACAGCCTGATGGAGTACTGCTCTCCCCTCTGGGCTGGTGCTCCTGCCTTTCACCTTTCTTGGCTTCACGCTGTGGAAACCAAGGCATTTCGGATCATTGGCATCTCCCACGATGAGGCTGAGTCTTTGGGCCTCTCACTCTCTCACCGCAGGCAGGTCAGTAGTCTTTTTCTGGCTTCTTCCGTCTCCTCTCCGGCCTCACCCCCTCTGCTCTGTCTACGATTTGTCCCCACCATATTTCCGCATGGCGCTCAAGGTCCGCCAACAACCCCCTTTTGGTAAAACTACCAAAATCACGAATCACTGCTCACCTTCACTCTTTCATTCCTCTTTTTTTCCCCGCCTTCGGAATAAACTCCCTCAATCTGTTCAATCCCATTCTTCCCTCCAGGCCTTCAAAACAGCTGTTCACCACCACCTCTTATCGTGCCCCATCCGAGTCCTCGATCTTATGTACCCCCGTTAGTCCACCCCAAACCCACCTCCTTCAAATTCCCTGCTTTCCTTCCTGAAAGTCCCTGTAATGTCCATCTTGTATACCCCATGTTTTCTGCCCCATCCCTCTCCCTTCCACAGATTTCATGTCTCTCTTCCCCACTGTTTTGTCCTTCCCACTCCCACCCCTCTTGTCTCGTGCTCCCCTTGTCGTGGGTTGTGTGTTAGCTCTCATACGAGCCTCGACAAGATATGCAAAAAATAATTATAACAAAAGGAACAGCAGTAGGAGAAGGGGAAAATGCCAACAGCAGGGTGGAGGGATAAAATAGATGGAGATGGACAAACAAGGGATGCAGGTAGGGGAGAATGCAAGGGGTGGACAAGATAGATACACAGAGGCAAACTTTTGGGAAGGGTTGAGGGTGGTTTAACGGGTGTAGAAACTATCATGGTTTTAGATGGGGAATGATCTGAGATGGTGTCGAACAGCTGTTTTGAAGACCTGGATGGAACAATGAAATTGAATAGAGTGTGGAAGTTGGTTCCAAATGAGTTGGCAGGAAAAAAACAGGAACAAACGAGTGGAGGTGAGTGAGCAGAGGTTCGAGAGTTAGGCAGTTTCACGAGGAGGTGGATGCTTGTGGACCGCGTGCACCTTGCAGAAACCTGTTGGAGCGCGTGCACCCATCTATTTCTCGTGACATTATCTCAACCTGATTAGATCATAGTTGTGATTAGCTAAATTATGTTGCCATGGCAATGATCTAAAGGTGTCAGCTTCGTGTGTGTGTGTGTGTGTGTGTGTGTGTGTGTGTGTGTGTGTGTGTGTGTGTGTGTGTGTGTGTGTGTGTGTGTGTGTGTGTGTGTGTGTGTGTGTGTGTGTGTGTGTGTGTGTGTGTGTGTGTGTTTCCTCCATAACTCCAAAACCATGAAACCTCGCAGCATTAAACATTGCATGCACACTAAGAAAACTCGAAGGAAGTGCAAGAGTGAAAATTGGTTGTTTGTGTTTATTAAAACACCCCTTTTGAAGACAGTTAATGGCCTTATTTAATTATATCCCTTATCAGGCGCATCCTCGGTCACCGCTCTCTATGAGGTCTTAAGGCATATCCTAAGTAACGTTGTTGGGGTCTGAAGCCACCATGTTTTTTTTGGCCTGCTCAACTATGCCTTGACTTGTAACAGGCTGCAAAGATTTCTTAACAATGAAGGTTTTTGTTTTTTTTCACGATTATCAAATGCCTGTTAATCATAGCTACGAATCGCTGGGTACATTGCTATGCTTATAAACGCCCGGAGACGTCAGCGTTCGTTGCTTTATTTAATTTCAGCACGTACAGTACGATCACTGCCAGAATCTCTGAAACAAAGCAGAATTACAAAATTTAAGCTCCAGAATCGAACTTTCAAGCAGTTCCGACTCCTAGAAAAGTGTTCATTTGTGCAATTCAGACATATATTTGACATTTTGGGTGTCTCCAGTATGTTTAACATGAAGGTTCGGTGATTGCTCATCACGTGCCAAGGGAGCGTTTCTTATCAACCATTTCATTGGAGTGCTTAAGCCACTTGGTGAGCACGCTGCAATATTCGGACTGTCGCTGAATACTGTATATTGATCGACTTGAACAAAGTTCAGGGGTCATTCGCCTGCATTGGCCACGTGTTGTTCTGCGGTGCAAAAGGCGGTGGCTGGTTTGCTGAAAATGTGAAATTTTATTTTCCACGACATTTTCCCTTTTTGTCCGATCTTCCATTATACGAGCTGTCACTTTGGCACAGATAAATACAAATAATGATTAAAAGTTTCGCTTTTAAAAGTTTCTTCAACCATTTCGTGGAATGCTTGGTGAAGCCACTTGACACATGTTCAATGGCGATACCGTGGTTCTATACCGGAGGAAGGGAGGCAAAACAAATTGTATGATCACTATGAGAAAAAAATGTTTTCAGTTACGAAATAATGAATTGCTACACCACAGCAGGAAAGCTGAGAAGTACGCATTCTGTGTCGTCTGGATTTGAATCCCGACCCAGCTATAAACTGTCATCACAGCGTTTCACAGGCAGGGTGATTCATGAATGTGAGTCGTCTCTCGGATGGACGATGAATTGGGCATCATATCTGCCGGAATCCCAAACCCATCTCCCTCCCAACCCTACCCCCTCTCTCCCACCCCTCCCTCTTTCTGCCGCTGACCTCTCTCTCTCTCTCTCTCTCTCTCTCTCTCTCTCTCTCTCTCTCTCTCTCTCTCTCTCTCTCTCTCTCTCTCTCTCTCTCTCTCTCTCTCTCTCTCTCTCTCTCTCTCTCTCTCTCTCTCTCTCTCTCTCTCTGACCCCCCTTCTCCCCCTTCACCTTTCCTCTTCTCTCCCTCTCTCCACCGTTCTATCTCTCTCTTCCAACTCTCCGCTTGGTCCCCCACACTTCTCCCTCTGTTGAGGAGACTAGCTTGTATGAATCAGATTCGGAGTGAGCCGGCTGATGGGGTGCAAAGGTCGCTGCATGTACAAACATGCATGCATGCAGACAGACCTTTGCCAGGAAGAACCGTGGGTTCGAAATACTCCTGCCTCAGATCTCAAAGTGTGTGTGTGTGTGTGTGTGTGTGTGTGTGTGTGTGTGTGTGTGTGTGTGTGTGTGTGTGTGTGTGTGTGTGTGTGTGTGTGTGTGTGTGTGTGTGTGTGTGTTTGGTCTTTAAACATAACATATTTTCTTTGCTGATGCCACCTCCACCCCTCACCTTTCTCTCTTTTAAACCATCCTCGCACTCCTCCCTCCTGCAATGCACAGTAACGTTCGGTGAGGTGTCGCTTTCCCAATATCCCCTACTTCGTAGCTTTCCCTCACTCCGTCCTCTCCTCTCCCTCAATTCTCTCCATCCACTCTCGCTTCGTCCCTGTCTCCTCTCTCTCCCCTCCCTGCCTATCCTCTCTCCCTCCCTGCCTCCTCTCTCTCCCCTGCCTCCTTCCTCTTCTCTCTCTCCCTCCACTCCCTCCTCCCCCCCATAGCATCCCCTTCAGCAAGGCGACCGATTATGCGTGCTAGTTGTTTTTAATTTATATTCAGTCCTTTTATGGTAGATGACGGTAACTTGGCTTGTGTACGCAATATTTAATAACCGTTCAAGATTTAGCTTTCACATCACAGACCTATTCCTAATATCACCCAAAAGGTGGAGGAGTGTCAATCAGCTCCTTATTGTTTTTATTATAATGTAGGTTGGTTGAAAGTTATATCACTGCCGATTATTATCTTTACTACCTCCGCCACCCAAGGTGAAGGAGGTTATGTTTTCAACTCTTTCTGTTTGTCTGTGTCCAGGATATCTCAAAAAGTTGTGGACGGATCCGTATGAAATTTTGTGGATAGGTTGGGTGTGTGACAAGGCCCAAATTTTTAGATTTTGGTGAATATCCGAATCTGACTACGATAATTTTTTGAATGATTCGTCGCCAATGAGAGAAAGGTTCAAAAACTATATATTGCATGATATCTCAAAAAGTTGTGGACAGATTCGGATGAAACTTGGTGGACACGTTGGGAGTGTGATAAGGAAGAATTGATTCAATTTTGGTGAAGATCCAGATCTGGATGCGGATCCGGATCTGATATTTTTTTACGTGCTTCTTCACCGTTGAGAGATCAGGCTAAAAATGATATATAGCACGATGTCTCAAAAAGTTGTGGACAGATTTGGTCGAAACTTGGTGGACGTGGACAGGTTGGGTGTGTAGCAACGACAAATTGATGCGATTTTGGTGTAGATCAGAATCCGGATCCGTATACGAGAATTATTTAATTTTTAAAGTGATTCATCACCATTGAAAGGGCCAAAAACGATATCGTACTGTGTCGCATGATATTTAACCTCCGCCATCCTCGAAGATGGATGGAGGTTACTGTTTTCACCGCTTTCTGTTTGTTTGTTTGTTTGTTTGTGAACAGTATTACGGAAAAACTCCTCGACGGATTTCAACGAAACTTGATGGGGGGGGGGGTAGGTATGGTCCAAGGATCATGCCATTAAATGTTGGACTTGGTCACCCCCCCACCCCCCAAAAAAAATTCTTAGAGAAAATTTTTTTTCTTGCATTTCTACATGTTTTAAGTGATTTCCAACCCCCCCCCAAAAAAAGAATTTTTTTTGCATTTCTACATGTTTTAAGTGATTTCCAACCCCCCCCCAAAAAAAGATTTTTTTTTGCATTTCTACATGCTTTGATTTCCAACCCCCCCAAAAGATTTTTAGAGAAAAATTTTTTTTTTGCATTTCTACATGTTTTAAGTGATTTCCAACCCCCCCCCCAAAAAAAATTGTTACCCCCCCCAAAAAAAATAGAGAATTTTTTTTTATTTTGCATTTCTACATGTTTTAAGTAATTTCCAATCACCCAAAAAAATTTAGAGAAAAAAATTATTTTTTTTGCATTTCTACATATTTTAAGTGATTTCCACCCCCCCCCCCCAAAAAAAAATTGTTAGAGAAAAAAATTTTTGCAACTTTTTTTTCAACAAAATTTCGATTTCTTTATTTTGCATTTCTACATGTTTTTAGTGATTTCCAACCCCCCCCCCCCCAAAAAAAAATGTTGGAGAAAAGAACTATAACTGTCAGCACTGTTGACATCATATTTAATGAATAAGATATAAGGTTCACTTGAGTGACCCAGCAGTATTGGCGGTGGAGGTTTTGCACTCTCCCAAGTGCTCCCCCTCTGGTTCAAACATGTATTGGGCCCGATATGTTCTCGTAGATCAGGAATTATGTGGTGGAGGTATGCGCTGTACCGAGTGCCCTTCTCGTTCTGATGTAGGTTGGTTGAGTGTTTTGCCATTGTCTGTTGTTTTATTAGTGCTGATGTAGGTTGGTTGAGTGTTTTGCCATTGTCTGTTGTTTTATTAGTGCTGATGGAGGTTGGTTGAGTTTTTTTATGAGAGCTGTTGGAGGTTGAAAACAGTTTCCTGTTTTCTCTCTGCCAATATATTTGTTATGCAAGCATTGAGGTTTGTAGAAGAGCAGAATAAAAGTGCCAATATAAAAAATGTATCCCATATTGAGGATGAGAAATTACAGAAAATGAGGTGAGAAGAGCTGTTGAACAGATAAAAAATGAGATGGTCACAGGTTCAAGTTCAAGTTTAGAGAAGTGTCAGTGGTGATGTGGCTGACCAGATTGATCCGAGTGGTGTGGAGGATGGAAAAAATATTCCGAAGGATTGGCACAGGATCATGATCATCCCATTCCTCAAGATGGGAAGTTGGCAGGACTATAATAATACAGGAGGGATCAGTCTATTAAGTGTTCCAGGGAAGATTTTCACCCAGGTGTTGCTGAGCAGAAGAACTACGAACTAGCTAAGGATCTCTATGTGTGGTTTGTAGACTTCAGAGGCATACGACTTTACTAGCAGAGTGTGCTTATACATTGTGTAAACATACGAACATTGCGTGCTTCCCCATTGGCTCAAATCGCTCACCGACATTTGATTTTTCATTTATTTATTTTCATTGATTTTTTTTTCATTTATTAATATTTCCATTATTGATGCTGTCCGACGATTCTGTGATTTTTTTTTTTTTCCCCCCCAGTGTACTGGCTTCGATGTCCATCGGCATGCAAAATTTCAGCTTTCTACGTCACCAGGAAAGTACTGATCTTTAATATCAGTAAGTGAATCAGTGGTTAGAAAGAGCTTTGTATATCACATATGGAGGGAAGGACTTTGGAAGGTGCTGGAGAAATATGGCATTCCATAGCTAAATCAGTCTGATCAAAAGTTTATTTGAGGATACAGAGGGCGACGTAAGAATTGAGGGAGAAAGTTCAGAATGCCTTAAGGTAAAGACTGGAGTGACAGGAATACATCCTGTCTCCCATGTTGTTCAACGTCGTATTATACTAGATGTTTCATATAACTGATATCGAAAGTCAAGTAGGGGAAGTTGTCCAGATTGAAGATCAGAAACTGTGGGACTAGGAGTATGCAGTGATGCGGTTTTGCTGGCTGTGATGGTTACAGGACTTGCAACACTCCTAAGAAGGATCATTGACGAAAGTTAGAAATTTTGTTTGAAGGTGTGTATTCCTACAACAAAGTGGATGGTGGTGACAAGGCAGAATCAAATGTGAGATGAAGAATTGAGGATAAGGGATGAAGTGATCGAGAAAGTAGGCTTGTTTGTTTACTTGGGAAGCAAGATCTATTACATAATGTCAACAACTGTGGTGTCTGTGCATGCGTTCGTCTGTCTCCCGTTTATGGCGGCCACTTCCTGCGCTGCAATTGAAAAGCTGTGCATGCAGGCAAAGCTCAACATTCAACCAGAAGAAGAGCATCATACCAAAGGAGATACATTTTAAACGTATACATACAACAGGAATTTCAGTTTGTTTGACAATGCGTTAAGATGAAACCATAACTCCAGAACTCCAAAACCATGAAACCTATCAGCCTGCAACTTTGCTTGCACACTAAGAAAACTCCAAGGAAGTGCGAGAGAAAATTTGGTGTTTGGGTTAATTTAAACACCACTTTTGAAAATAATTAATGGCCTTATTTAATTATAGCCTTCATCAGATGCTTCCTCCGCCATCTCGCTCTTTGGGGTCTTAAGGCGTATCCTAAGTTACTTCGCTGAGGTCTGAAGCCACCATGTTTTTTGGCCTACTCAACCATGCCTTGACTTGGAACAGGCCGGAACGATTTCTTAACGATAAAGTTGTTTTTTCACTTTCCTCACTCTTGTTATAAGATGCCTGTTCATCATAACTACGAAATTCTGGGTACATTGCAATGCTTATAAACGCCTGGAGATGCCAGCGTTCATGGCTTCATTTCATTTTTGCACATGCCATCGCCTTGAGAATCTCTTAAACTAATTACAAAATTTAAGCTCCAGGATCAAACTTGCAAGCAGTTCCGACTCCTAAAAAGTGTTCATTTGACATTTTTTGGTGTCTCGCGAGTCCGGGAAGTGTACGTTTTATTATGATTGTGCTGTGCTTGCTAATCGCATTCCAAGCGAGCCATTTCTAATGAACCATTTCCTTGGAGTGCTTAAGCCACTTGGCAAGTGCTCCACAATATTCACACTGAATACTGTACGTCGATCGACTTGAACAAAGTTCAGGGGTCACTCGCATGTGTTCTTGGCCACGTGTTGTTCTGCGGTGCAACAGGTGGTGGCTGCCCAGGTCAAAAAACCAGTAAATACCAGTAGCTTACTGGTCAACTGGTACCAGTTGAAAACCAGTAGCCAACTGGTACCAGTAAAGCCAGTTGGTTTCTTACTGGTTTTAATATGGAAATTGGAATAGAGTGATATATTACCAGTTGAAATACAATTGTATTTAACTAACTGGTATCAACTGGGACCAGTACATTGCAACTGGTATCAACTGGGACCAGTACATTGCAACTGGTATCAACTGGAACCAGTAAGACTTTAACTGGTACAAATATGAGCTACTGGTTTTTTCAACTGGGAAATTGGAATTCTGACTGAATTTAACTGGTACCAGTTGAAACCAATAGAGACCAGTTAAAGACCAATTAGAACCAATAGAGACCAGTTGAAAATGTGTACTGGTTTTAACTGGTTTTTCGACCTGGGTGGCTTGCTGAAAATGTGAAATTTTATTTTCTGCGATTTTTTTTTCCCCTTTTTGTACGATATTCCATGATTCGATCTGTCACTTCGGCATAGATAAATGCAAATAAAAATTTAATATTTCATTTTTAATTGTTTCTTCAACCGCTTGGCGCTCATTTAAGTTTCACTGGCAATACCGCGGTTCAATACAGGAGGAAAGAAGGCAAAATAAATTATTTGATCACAATGAGTAAAAAATGTTTTCGGTTATGAAATAATGAATCGCCATATCATGGCAGGAAAGCCGAGAGTTATGCATCCTGGCTCTGTGAAGCCTCGATTCAAATCCTGACCCAGCTGTAAACTGTTTCACAGGCAGGGTGATTCATCAATGTGTGTGCTGTCTCTCGGATGGATGACAAACCTGGCGTCAAATCTGCTGGAATCCCTCACTCTCTCCCTACCTCACCTCTCTGCCTTCCTCATCCCTCTTCCTCCCCCTCTCCCCTCTCACACCCCTCTGCCTTACTCACCCCTATCCCACTCCTCTCTCTCTCTCTCTCTCTCTCTCTCTCTCTCTCTCTCTCTCTCTCTCTCTCTCTCTCTCTCTCTCTCTCTCTCTCTCTCTCTCTCTCTCTCTCTCTCTCTCTCTCCATCAAATGGCCCTGAAAATGGATGGCGCTCCCTTCCCTCCGTCCTCTCCCCTCCCCTCCCATCAATGAGTGCCAGCATGCTGGTATACTGTGTTAGAGTGGCGACCCGTCCAGGATTGCGCCCAATAGCCAAGGAGACTGTTTAGGCAGCACCAACGCTCTACACAGAGTATGGTCCCAATGGATGGATGGATCTCTCCCTCCCAACCCTACCAGCTCTCTCCCACCCCTCCCTTTCCTCTTCCCTCCCTCTGTCTCTCTCCCACCCCTCCCACATTCCCTCCAACATTCCCTTTCTTTTGTGATATTTGCAAGCATGTACGAATCAGATTTGGAGTGAGCCGACCGGTGGGTGCAAAGGTCGCTGTATGTACAAGTATTCATCAATGCAGGCAGACCTTTGCCAGGAACATAATGGATTTCAAATGCTCATGCCCCAGGTGTGTGTGTGTGTGTGTGTGTGTGTGTGTGTGTGTGTGTGTGTGTGTGTGTGTGTGTGTGTGTGTGTGTGTGTGTGTGTGTGTGTGTGTGTGTGTGTGTGTGTGTGTGTGTGTGTGTGTGTGTGTGTGTGTGTGTGTGTTTTTGAAAACCTTTTTACAATTTGAGCTTTTGTCATCAAATTTTCAAACAAAACTGTATTATGAGAATATGGAGAAGACTAATTATTAATTGGAACAAAATGTCGAAGGGCAAAGTTACAGTAAATATAAATATGCCTCATTAGCCCATCGGCCGCGCAGCGCGAGCCAGCCCGAATTTGTCATCTCTTCTGTTTATTTATTTCTCATTTGAGTTTCAGTGCATCTGTCCAGTCCATTTTTTTTTTTTTTTTTTTACCATTTGAACTTTTGTCATCAAATCTTCAACAAACCATTATTATGATAATATTGAGATTACTTATTATTATTATTATTATTATTATTTTTTTTTGGAGCTGTTTTTGTCAAGTTTAGTTTGCACACAAAGTGGATGCAGACGGGCTTTGCATTTTGAGATTACTTTGTATTGCAGTTCCTTCACGAGTATTAGACTCTGTTGAAAAAAGAATAGACATACTCCCTTGCATCCTGACATTTTAACGCTCAACGTTGACCTTCGAGGATTAATACCAACGAGCGAAGAACCCTTGATTAAGGACGGGTTAATTCCCCCAGAATTGGCGTATTTTAATTATTTGTACGATCCCCTCCCATTGGGAGCGTGGCTATACGATATGCATTTAAAACAAGGAAACGCAAGGTAATTGGACACAGGTGGAGGCCATTCAGCCCAACATGCAGGCACCACATCAACACCACACCAATTCATCAATACAAGATCAAAAAAAGAAAATGCAAAATGTTTTTTTTTTTTTTTAATAAAGTGTTTTTTTGTGGGGGTTTTTTCTAGTTTTGCATTTTTTTTTTCTTTTTTCCCCAGGGGCGGGGACATGGGCTTGGTTAAAAAAAACACACAACACCTCCTGATGAGACTCCCACCAACAGCACTCCATACACATGCACACAATCATCCATCAACGCCCAAGCTTCCGAAAAGTCGTGCCACCATCCCTAAACCCCTCTATCTCCATAACTTCCAACTACCTATCTAATTACAATTTAAACTTATCTACTCTTTCTGCTGCCACTACCTTTCCAGGGAGACCATTTCATGCATTAACTACTCTGAGTGAAGGATCCCTGTCTTACTACCATCTTAACTCTCCTCTTCTGTACTCTCTGGCTATGGCCCCTGGTTGTATCACTACCCTGGTTGTATCACTATTACTCTGCTGAATAATTCATCTGCACTTATTTTATCTTTACCTTTCATTATCTTAAACATCTCTATCATATCTCCTCGTAACCGCCTCCTTTCTAGTGAATAAAGCCCTGTCTCCTTCAGCCGCTCCTCGTAGCTGAGTCTAGTGAGGCCCGGAATCGATTCGAGTAGTCCTGCGCTGGACCCTCTCGATGGAATCTATGTCCTTCCTGAGTTGTGGTGACCAAAACTGCACGCAATATTCCAGATGTGGCCCTCACTAAATTCCTCCACAATGTTAACACCACCTTTTTGAGACCGTTCTATATATTGTTTTTGGCCCCATCTTTCAATGGTGATAAATCACTTTGGAGATTAAAAAACATTCTCGTAACCTGGATCCGGATCCGGATCTTCACCAAAATCTAATCAGTTTGTCCTTGTCACACACCCAACCTGTCCACAAAATTTCATCTGAATCCGTCCACAACCTTTTGAGATATCCTGCACACAAACAAACAAACAGACAGACAGGAGAAAACATAACCTCTGCTCCCCTGTTCAGTAGCCGACGTAATAACTCATGCAATCTCACATACTATACAGCCTATTGTGTTTCTACCCTGTGCTGGTAGATTTTATCAATGGTTAAATGAGTCATGAATGTTATATATTCTAATGTTGAGTTATATAACACCAATTATGTCATGATAGATTTATTCCTTCAATCGTATGCAGCCTCTGGCTGCTGGTTGCATCATTGCTGGGAGCATAGCTGTGCCTCTGATGCACTGCCTCCTGTAGGTGAGAGCATGAATTTGGAATTTGTCCATGGTGCCGGCGATAGCTCGCCTACTCTTTGCGAAGGATACTGTGGGATATTTAATGTTCACCAACTAATGCTGGCAGATGGGACGCCCAGTTTAATGTCCATCAGAGGGATGTTCACACATTGATGCCTCACCCTGCCTGCAAGTCACCAGGATGGCACTTTATAGCTGTGTCAGAATTTGAACTCAGGCTCAGGAGGTGGGTGTGCATACCTCTTGACCATCCCACCAGCACTCATGATAGATGTGGAGGGGTAAGTCTTCCATTGTTAATAGTACCATTATCTAAAGCTGACTGGCCTTTTGCCCTCTTCTTTCAGTGAACCTTTGACCTCCATTTCTCTCCCAGCAGATTGTGAGAATGGCCAGTGTGAACGTATCGATGGTCCGCATTCAGCTGACCTGAGCTCCCTTCTCCTCCGCAGAGAGAGGCCAGATGCACATATCAATCCAGGTACAACATCCCACCTCTGCTTCATTTGTTTTCTCTTATTCGTTGTAACATCCTTAAGTGGCCATCAAAAGACAGAACAAGTCCCTCCCAGTTCTCATTTTATTTTTCAGGCGTCATAATTATTATCATAATTCAAGGACTGGGACTGGGACTTTGCGTGTGCGTGTCGCACAACTCCTACAGTTCTGGGCCGATTACATCCAGACTTTCTACATCAGATCACCATGACCCCAATTAGTGTATTGGGGTGTTTTTCTTTGCTGGTGGTCTTTGTGAGGAAGGGGTTGGGGCCACGCAAGTTTTCTATGTAAATGTGTATTGTGTAGCACCACCTCCAGGTATTACAAGTTCTCACCATTTACAGTTCTGTGCAGTATTCTTGTCCCCACGTTTTTCAGTGCAGTGAGTTTTGAATTATGCAGCGAGAGGTGTTTTGAATTACACGTTTGAATAAGCATAATAACATAACCCCCCTGGCCTCTCCCCTCGGAAGCGGGTGCTTAGAGTTCATTTAAAGCAACAAGTTGTGATGTCTTCAAGTTTGATTACAGGAGTATTTTCAGGTACCCCACATCATCGCGTCGGCGATATTTCCACATCGTAGTGTTTTCAGGTGTCCCACTTTCCTCCAAGGGTGCTTTTTTTGCAGTGTCAGTGAAACCAGACAATTTCCAGTTGTATCTCTTTTGTTGTGATGTTTTCTTGCATCTCATCCAAACATTCCACGAAGTTGTTTTTAACTCGTCCAGTCACTCTGACTTATTAATGGTATAATTAATAAGTCAGTATAATTAATAAGTGTATTTTCCTCGGTGTCCATGTTCTCTTCCTGACATTTTTGAGGTCCAGGTACAATTGACCACTTTAGTTCTTTATTAGCCTTTTAAACAAAACTTCTGATTTGCTATTATCACTTCCTTTTTTCTTTCAATTTTTTTAGGTCATCTCTTCGAGCATGACCTAATAATATGGGTGTCGATGTCTTTTTTTATTTTTTATTTTTTATTTTTTTTTGTATACCTTGGTCGAGGCTCATATGAGAGCTAACACACAACTCACAGCAAGGAGGCATTAGACAAGAGGGGCGGGAGTGGAAGGGACAAAACAGTGGGGAACAGACACATTAGGTGAACTGTGGAAGGGAGAGGGATGGGGATGGGACGGGGAACATGGCGAAGAGAAGATGGACATTTCAGGGACTTTCAGGAAGGAAAGCAGGAGAATTGAAGGAAGTGGGCTTGGGTGGATTATCGGGGGTAGAAAAGATCGAGGATTTGGATGGGGGAAGATAAGAGATGGTGGTGAACAGCTGTTTTGAAAGCCTGGAGGGAAGAATGGGAAAGAATAGAGTGAGGAAGTTTATTCCAAAGGTGGGAAAAAAGAGGAATGAAAGAGTGAAGATGAGCAGTGATTCGTGATTTTGGTAGTTTTACCAGAAGGGGGTTGTTGGCGGACCTTGAGCGCCCTGTGGAAATGCGGTGGGGACAAATCGCAGAGAGAGCAGGGGCGGCAAGGCTGGAGAGGAGTCGGTAGAAGACAGAAAGATCACCGACCAACCTGCGGTGATTGAGTGAGAGGCCCAAAGACTCAGCTTCATTGCGGGAGATGCCGATGATCTTAAATGCCCTGGTTTCGACAGCGTGAAGCCGAGAAAAGTGGGAGGCAGGAGCACCAGCCCAGAGGGGAGAGCAGTACTCCATCAGGCTACGGACAAAAGCTTTGTAAGTGGTCAGGAACTCAAGAGGGCCGAGGAAGGACTTTGCACGACGGAGGATTCCCAGTCGGCGACTGGCTTTTGAGGCGAGGTTGGAAATGTGACTTTCCCAGGAAAGGTCATGGCAGATAGTGAGACCCAGAAGCTTGAAAGAAAAGACTTCTTCCAGAGGATTGTTGAGAAAGTGGATGGGGGGGTTTTGTAAACGGTCCTTTCGAAGAGACATAGTGAGAGTGTGAGATTTGTCTGGATTGAAAGACGTGTTCCATGTGTTGGACCAGTTTGTGATTTTATCCAGATCTGCAGTGAGCGAAGAAGCTGCTGCTTGCCGGTCTGAGGGATGACAGATGGTACGGCAGAGGGTGGAGTCGTCGGCAAAGAGAATTAGAGGATTTTCCAGAGAGTCCGAGAGATCATTGATGAAAACCAGAAAAAGAACAGGGCCCAGAACGCTATCCGTCCGTCCGTCCTTCGATCCGTCCGTACATCCGTTCACAATGAAGCTGAAGCGGGAGATCTGGTCATTAGTGAATCCTGATAGAGGTCGATGAGACGTACACAATGGTATGACTTTCAAGGTCACCGAAGGTCAAAGTCAAGGTCACGAGGCCTTTGAAGTTGCGAAAATGACTATGTTCAAATTCTATCTCCTACATTTCTCAAGCGATCTTGAATTTGATTGTAGCATATGAATCTATGGGACAATATCTAAATTTTGGTTGGGCCGGATTTTCGATATTCGCTTTCGTTTTCGTGTCACGTGACTTCAAAGTTGGCCAAAAATGCGAAAATGACGATTTTCAAAATCTATCTCCTCCTACATTTCTCAAGCGATATTGAATTTGATTGTGGCATATGAATCTATGGGACAATATCTAAATTTGTTTGGGACGGATTTTCGAATTTCGCTTTCGTTTTCGTGTCACGTGACTTCAAAGTTTGCAAAAACCGTACCTGACATTAATAACCGTCCCATAACCGTACCTGATATTAATATCGATTTCATTTGTTATTACGTGGAAGCACGTATCTTTGACAGTCAAAACTGAAAATATGTAATGCTCAAATATCGAACAGTCGAATAGATGTGCGAAATGCGCAATCCACATAAAATGTTTTATGCAATTAGTCTAGTTTCTCGCAGAGATGACTGTCACTCCCGCACGCGTGTATTTTTTTTTCTTTCATATCTGAATATTGTCATACCAGATGGAATAGTCAGTCATTTAGGTTTCTTTTGTTGAGATCGTTGATGATGCTTTCTGCGACATGCAGACTGAGAAGTTGAAATTGTTTTGCAGGTGGATTACCCTGCACATGTTGTGATGCTCTTGTCTGTACAGCTATTCTTACATTAGTGTTTTTGGATAATTTTAAGTTATTCTCACTCTTTTTGACATGTTCAAGTAATTGTTGGTAATTTTTAAAAATAGTTTTCCTTTGACATTTTAGCAATTTTCGTGGCTGTGTTCCATGCCTTTTCTCTTTCAAGTGGTACGTTTTCTAAATGCGCTTGTTCTTTGTAATTTCTCGCAAGGTCAGTTAGGAATGCAGGTTCGAACTCACTTTTTTGTGGTCAAGTAAATATTATATTTCAGTGTATGATCTGGTGAATGTCCAACATATGTGGCCAATCCACTGGTCATTGCATTGTAGTGGGTTGTTCAGTGTTTCACCTTCATTAGGCATCTCGTTCACATCTCTGCAGGTATATTCAATGCTTTTTTGTGTTGAAAATTATTGTCTCATCAGACGGGCCATTAACAAGGACCCCTGCGAAGCCGGGGGTACAGGACCCCTGCAAAGGACTGAGACGGGGTGATTAGATTTACTGGGTTCATTTCATTCTAAGATCCCCCAATATTTACCCAAACAAAGCAGACATTGGCGGTGGGATGCATGTGAAAAGCAAAAAGGCAGGAAGACGCTTCTTAAAATTAATGTGGTTTATTTATAATGAAATGTGTCTGGACAAGACTATCAATAAATAAGATGGAACAAACAAAGCCATCAGCAGACACGAATAGGGATGATGGGACATGTACAAAATAACAAAATAAAGCCTAACCCCCTTATCTATATATTATTAAACTCTCATCATGTATGTATTATGGATCTGGAAACCATTTGCATTCAACATACAGGTCCCAAAAGTCAGTTATCCCATTAAGTACATGTGTAATCAGATCCCTTTCCTTTTTGTCTTGTGGGAGAATCAAAGGTGTGCATTGCGATGTCCTTTTAGGTAGGTTATTAAATCTTTATCTCATGAATGAAATCCAATGAAACATCCAACAAACCATCTAAGACCATCCAACAAACAAACCGACAACACCACTGAACAAGCGCTTCACCCACCCAACCGGCGACTCGCTGTTTCGAGGCAAAATCTTTGTGAAATACCTTTTTGGGTGAGTCCGCACGTGTGGAGTGGGCAGGCTTCCCGGTATGGCCGAAATCCCGCCCAGAAAGGGCGAACCCATGGAAGCCCCGTCCAATCGGAGCGAACAGTGACGTCAGTTTCACCAAGGCCCCTCCCCGCTGAGGGAGGTCCATAAAAGTTACGACGCCATCCTCAGTTCTGAGGGGGATTGGTCGAGAGTTCTGAGGGGGATCGGTCGTGAGTTCTGGGAGTTCGGTGGAGAGGAATTTTCACGGTGGTTGGACCAGGAGTTTTCATGGTGGCTGTGAGCAGTCTGGTTCTTTCTTCACGGTGGCTGTGAGTAGTCTGGTTCGTTCTTCACGGTGGCTATTACAGGGAGAGGAGTTCTGTGGACCCCGACTATTCGCCACACAAGTTCTGCCACAGGCCACGAGTCCCACATGTGCGACTGGGACCAAACCGAAGACCTTTGGCAGGTACCGCACTACAGAGCACGCTTTCCCTCCGACGACCAGGTACCCACCGAACTCTGACCCCCAATTTGTGTCTCCTCACGGCTGTGAGGGTCAAATAAAGACTCGGATTTCTTTTCTGTGTGTGTGTGTGTGTGTGTGTGTGTGTGTGTGTGTGTGTGTGTGTGTGTGTGTGTGTGTGTGTGTGTGTGTGTGTGTGTGTGTGTGTGTGTGTGTGTCTGCATGTGGGCTCGTCTTTAAGTAGAACTGAGTAAGTGTTTTTTGCTTATTGTAAATATTTCCCTGCTGGCATATTCGCGTCAAGTCTTGCCTTTGTCTTTATTTTACTGTTAATAAATTTATTAGAAATGTTCCCAGTCCGTTTCTGTCCCTTCTTACATTGGTCCAGCATGGTCCGGGTCTGAGTTTAAGTGGGGTTTCATCCCCGCTAATCGGTCTATCATAGCCGGCACAGCTTTGGCGGTTTCCGCTCGGCTGCACCTGAACTGGAGTTGGTAGTCAGTAGTTGGAACTCTACCGCAGTCGGTAGAGTGACCCGATTTGAGCAAGACGTGCCGATGGCGTCGTTTCCCTGGTAGTCGAAATCGCGTAGTTAATTAGGTAAATTGGTTTGAGACGAACAGACCCTACGCTACGTGGTTGAGATATTGGCG
The DNA here is from genome assembly GCF_056783735.1 of Eptatretus burgeri. Taxonomy (NCBI): domain Eukaryota; kingdom Metazoa; phylum Chordata; class Myxini; order Myxiniformes; family Myxinidae; genus Eptatretus; species Eptatretus burgeri. The sequence continues at coordinate 16,372,261 of NC_140962.1, read as the reverse complement.
TCCACGGTTGGTTCTGCCTAAGTCACATTTGCTCTACGGCGAGGATACGGCGGCCGCACGCCCTCTGAATTGACAGAAACATGCGGCGGCCACAGAGTTTCTGCAGTGGCCTCAGGGTGGCCCTACGCCGTTTGGCTATCTTTTACAGGCCGTAGGGGTCGCCGTGGAATTATAACGCGGAGTTGTTACTTTTTTCATTTCTACGTTCGCCGTAGCAATTTGACCAGCTGAAAAAAAAAAACTGGTAAAAAAATAAATAAATAAAAATTAACCCACTCGTTACAGTCCGTCTGGCCGCACGTTTGCCTTAGGGCCCCACTGCGGTCACCTTGCGGGCACCTTGAGGCTACCTTGCCTCTGCCTTGAAAATTCTATGGCTGCCGCAGGGCCCCCTGAAGGTCACCGTGCGACATCAAATCAAAGACCGTAAGGCAACCCCACGTTTTCGGTCTCCACAATTTCTAAATATGCCGTGCGGCTCCCCGAAAAATAAAAACATATGTGACTGCTACATTGTGTGACTGTGGAAATACTGCGGCCGCCGTATAATTGCTAGTGGCTGTAGATTTTGAAGACCCCACGGCCGCCGTGGCAAATGTGACTTAGGCCTTCAGCGACCCGCCAGCTCATGGAATTATCCGGAGCGATGGCTTACAATTTCGGGGAGTCTGGGAGAGACGGCGTAACCTCCCCCACCTAGCGGTCATTCTCGCCACCGACCCCCGGCCCACAACAGTATGTATGTATGTTCCTGAAATACAGCCAAAACGGTCCATGATAGTGCAAAAATTTTAGGGCCACCTTACTCACCATTCTCCTGTGGTGTGCAGTATCAAGTTTCGTTCAAATCGGGCAACGAAAAAAATTATTAAAAAATCAATTCCCGATTCAGTCAAGTACTCTTCAGGATTATTTGATCAATGCAAACATCGTCAGCGGTATAGTTCGCTGGAGCTATCCTTTTTTTTAATTATTATTTTGTTTATCAACCGCTGTCACAACGGGATCCCAACGGGTTCACGGGTCATCTAGTGATAGTGAAATGTCAGATTCTCACATGAACAAAGGGGCATGTTAGGGCTTGAGGCAGGCACGAAGCTAGTGGCATTGCCAATCTCTGGCACACAGAGCTGGTATAGCTTAAGACAGACAGGGTGGCAGGAGAAATGTTGTGGAGTCGATGGATTGTGAGAAGACAGCAACCAAGCAGAGGTAAAGAGAGAGATGTTGTTATCCTGGTGGTGAAGCTCCAACTGGTGAGCGTTAGTGTGGTCACAGCCCCTCTGGGACCGCCTTTGTGGGGGGGGGGGGGGGTTCTGTCATTGGTCGCCACTTCTGTCGGCGTGTCATCTTCCAGGCCGTCCTACCATGTGGGTGGCCCCGATATTTAAAAAAAACTCTTCCGTCCCACTCCAGGGCTCGAGAGCCCATCGAGCCACCATGACCTGCAGTCCACTGGCCAAACAGTTTATGATGCCCATAGAAAGTGCGAAGCGCTAGGACCTGCTAACTCCTCCCTGCAGCTGCTACCAGCATTGGGGCTCCTATCCTCTGTCGTCCTTTCTCACCATTTTAAACACGAGCGGCCATTTTAAAACCAATTCCCGGGTTCAGTCTGACACATTAGAACAATGCCCTTTCTTTTTCTAATCGCACGACCCTCTCCAACACCAGTTTGCAAACCTCAATGGACGCAGCCTCACTCGCTGGCATAGGTCCGGCCTCGCTCCCACACTGCACAGGCTTACCCGCCACTCACCGGTTCAGGTTTAAGTACCTGCGCATACACCAAAGCTGGTGTCGGGCTGCATCCTGTCGGTCCTGGGCACGTCAGGACTCCTGCAGGGTCTAGCCGTGCACCCATGAGCACCGTTGCTCACACCACAGTTGTTGCCTTACACACCATGGTGCCTATTTGCTTCTCCCTCGCCACTAATCCCTCCATCTGCCTTATCTCAGGGAAAGTCTGCTCTGGAGTTGAGCGACATCCACATTGACACAACGTTTATTTGGGCCATTTCCACATTCCTGGAGAATTTCAGTATTCTGAACAATTTACTCTCCAAAATCATCAATTTTATTCTTGAAACGTGCCCCGCATGCATTTAATTTGGCCCTGCATGCTTTCAATTCTGTCATCAAATCATCTTGATTTTTATCCATTTTCCCATTACTGTGCCCATTAAAATTGTGTGACAGCACTTCCCCCAAGCTCAGTGGCTGTGATTATTTTGTCTAACAGTCCTGTGTTGTGTATCATGTCATCTGTATGTACATGTGTGTGTTTGTGGGGTGGGGGGGGGGGAGTGGAGATCCACTATGAGCCTTCGATCCTGTTTAGAAAAAGGGACACTATAAATAGACTTAATAGATGAGGCAGTAATAGATTATATATATGAGCAAGAAACTCATAAGGGGCGAAACAGCAGAGAATCTTCAGAGGAAAAGAGCCCCCCTCAAACAAGTGTGTTGGTCTTTAACTTTCTGACACTCTCAGGGGGCCAAGCCACACTGGGGTCATGACTCCCCAGTGTTCTTCTGCTGTTTTGCACTTTTTGGCTCATAAGCAGGATTGAACAGGATTGAACCATAAATCCCTAAAGTTGGAGGACACTCATTCATAATCAACCAATCCCTCTCAATCCTTTTCAGCCAAACCCAACACAATATATTCAGCAATTATTTCCATTTCTTTGAGAACTCTATTAATCTTCCTCTGATTCAGGCCCGATGCTTGCAAAAGACTATGCAGTGATGCTCCTACAAAGCCCCTTGCACCAACCTCCAGAACAGAGAGGCGAACCATCCTGTAACTATTTTTCAATTATTGAACTGGGTCTGCATACTTGTATACCTTGCATTCTTGCTGTTCATCTATTCTCGACTCATGGTACTGTGATTTCCATGAAAATGCATGTTTTGCAAGTTACAGAACTGAGAACTATGTCCGGGAGCTTCTGGCATGTACGAATTGCATCGGGTTACATTCTGAAATCTTCCAGATCTGCTGCTTCTTTCCAATCCTGTGCATAGTCTAATATACTGTACCTAAAACTGGGGTATTGCACACCACAGTTATACTTTGGTGCTCAGGTGTTTTCTGCCCAGATCCTCTTATGAATGCTGTTGTAAATTCCTTCACTTTCTGTGTATTGGTCTTTCCTACTGCCTCTTACAAATATACTTTCGAATATCTTCTTGAGGACTCTATTCTGATGCCATGTAAATCTTCCCCTTGCTAAAGACACTGTACATGCCGACAAAATATGTTCCAGTGTCTGTCTACCCCTGCATAGAGGACATTTATCCTCATCTATCTTGGACCATCACACTAAATTTACTGGATATGAGACTACATCATAAGTAGCTCTGCAAATATAACTGATTCTCAAAGGGGTGGTATACCAGATATCACATCAAGAAAGCGATCTTCAGAGTGAGTATAATCCCAAGCTGTCCATTGGCCTTGCTGAGCCTGCTGTACAGCTTTCTGGATTCGCAAATTATCTTCCTCATTTTTTATCTCTTGGATGACCATGTCCCTTTCCTCTATTTTACTCGCGTTTGACCACAGCTGAGTATTAACTTCACCAAATCCAAATCCCTTTGTACCACTCTGTATATGGCCAATCACTTCTTTCAATTGCAGTGATTGCTTCCTTCACTGCTTCAACTGCTTCCTTAACATTCCATTCATGACCTGTTTTCTCAGCTTTTGACTCTTGTGATGATGCTTTCCTGTTTTATAGTCTTCCACCAAGGATTTGAATGGTAATACACCCACTTTCATATATATATATATATATATATATATATATATATATATATATATATATATATATATATATATATATATATATATATATATATATATACATATACACACACATTTTCTACATACACATATATACACTATCTATACATATACACTGTCTCTGTGTATATATATATATATATATATATATATATATATATATATATATATATATATATATATATATATATATATATATATATATATATATATATGTATATGTATATATATATATATATATATATATATATATATATATATATATATATATAAATATAATACTAGACGATCCGTGAAACCGCTGGTTTCCCGTTGTGACAGTGGTTGATGAAAAAAAAATCATTTCAAAAAAAATTAAAAGATAGCTCCAGTGAACTATACCACTGAGGTTGTTTGCATTGATCAAATACTCCCGAAGAGTACTTGACTGAATCAGGAACTTATTTTTTAAATACATTTTTTTCGTTGCCCGATTTGAACAAAAGTTGATACTGCACACCGCAGGCGAATGGTCAGTAAGGTGGCCCTAAATTTTTTGCGCTATCGTGTACCGTTTTGGCTGTATTTCGGGAACATATACATACATACATACATACATACATACATACATACATACATACATACACACATATGTATTGTTGCGAATTCGCGCCCGCCGGCGTGCGATCGGCCACGTAACTCGAATCGCGGCATGTCGCCCACCGGACGGACAATTCAGTCGTGACCCTCTCGGCACAACGCCGGGAGCTAGTCACGGGTGGGGGTTTAACCTCACCACGATCGTGCCAATTGCCCAACCGCGCAGGATAGGGTTGCTCGCCAAATTCGATCTACCCAAGTACCTGCGCGAATGGTCGAACGGGCGATCGTACCACGCCACAGGCCGACTCTGGACACAAACCGCTTAAGCGGTCCGTTCCGTGCTACAGTGATAACCGAGCGGTGTTATCGTCGGCCTTAACGGTTCCGATTAGTTACCGGGATGTTGAACCCACTACGAACCCCTTACGTGATGCAAGATGGAGATTCAAATGGAGAAAAGACGAAGCGAAACCGGCACAGTTCAACAAGCAAGCATTTTATTACGCAACACACGGAAAGCACGTATATACAGCCATACACAAAAAGCAAAGGCAAGAAGAAAACAGTTGACACCGACCTAACGCGTACACACGGCAACACCTACACAGTTTTACTTCACAGATGGTGCCAACACACATTTACACAAAAGCAAAAGAAGGAAGCCACCCTCACAGACAAGGAGGCAGACAGGCCCGTAGGCCAAATGTGCGCGGGACCGAGAGGAGCGGCCAGGTCCGCGAGGTCCGCCATTACACCTTTATGGTGTAATGCGAATTTCCACAGCCGTAACAATATATATATATATATATATATATATATATATATATATATATATATATATATATATATATATATTGTTACGGCTGTGGAAATTCGCAAACCACCATTCAGGTCCCGTAGGTGGGATATCTCTTTAGAACATGTGTAGTTAGCCCCAAACCCGTTGTTTAGAGGGAATATATGTGATTCATTCGGGCTGCGACGCTTTGAGTCAGTCGTTTTTCTTTCTCTATCTTTTATTTCAAATAAAACCCAACGAGGACGCTCGGTGGGCTTTTCGCGCCATTCTTCTCCGCACTTGGTGTGAGGGGAGAGAAGCGAGAGGAGGGCAGCTGGCACTCGATTGGTGGATGCGCGGTGTGACGCGGCCAGGGAGGAGGAACGCCCCTCTTCGAGACCTTTCTCGAAGCGCCTCGAAGGGGGATGGAGCAAAGAATGGGGCAGAGCAACAGGGCGGAGCTCCGAGGATATAAAAGTCAGAGACGGGCGAAGCAGTTTTGTCGATGCTCTTGCTTGGTGGATGCTCTTGCTTCGTGGTTGCTCTCGTCTTCCGGCTCGCTCGTCCTGGTGGCCGCTGGCCGGGTCTTTTGTGGGGCAGTTGTAAGACCCCGCTGGCGGGAAGGAGCGTCCACCATTCCCCTCTCCCGACTTTGGCCATACACATTTCCCCCCCTCCCCCCTCTATCCGCGCTGGGATAGTGCCGAACACTCGGTCCGTGGCGTCGAGTGGCCAACACGTGCAGGCGCGAGGCACGCAGGAGAGGACTCGCCTACCACGCTCGGGCATGGAGTCGCGGCCAGGCAGGACCCCGTCGACGGACGTCGTAGAGGGACTCGACACGCTCAGGGAAGTCGCGACTTCCATTTCTTTTGGGTTCTGTGTAAACATGTGTGTGTGGCGCCAGTCTGGTGAAGTAAAATTGTATAAGTGTTCTGTGTGGTAAATCATATTCGGTTGTAGCTCTGCATCGTTCCTTGCTTGTGTTTCTTTACGGTGATTGTAAATACGTGTATTGCTTTTATTGCATCCCTGTGACTGTAATATATGTGCCTTCCGTGCTTCCGTATTAAATGTGCTTGTCCGATTGTTCCCCGTTTCGCTTCGTCTTTTCCTTCATTTGAATCTCCATCTTACTTCACGTAACGGGTTCGTCATGGGCTTAATACGCCCAATAATTAATCGGAACCGTCGAGGCCGACGATAACACCGCTCGGTTATCCCGATAGTACGGAACGGACCGCTTAAGCGGCCCGTGTCCGGAGTCAACCTGCGGCGAGGTGTGATCGCCCGGTTTACCATCCGCGTGGGTACTTAGGTAGGTCGAGTTTGGCGAACAACCCTATCCCACGCGGGTGGCCGATTGGCACGACCGTGGTCAGGCCGAAAGGCCCACCCGTGACTAGCTCACGACAGAATTGTCCGTCCGGTGGGCGACGTGCCGCGATTCGAGTCACGTGGCGATCGCACACCGGCGGGCGCGAATTCGCAACACTGGTGTCAGAAGTGGGATAACAAACTCTCCTGTCTCCAGCTAAATTCACGAGAATCGGTCCAGGGGTGAGAGGAGCGACCCCCGATTCCCTCCAAATTACGAGCGAGCTAAATTAACCCCTTACGAGAAATAAGATGGAGTCTCAAGGCGAGCGGGTGCCTGGGGTAGAAATGTGTAGAAATGTAGGATCCATGGCCCAGGTCGGTTCTATTTATAATTATAACCCCACCACTAACTGTGGTCAATGGGAGCGGCTTGAGCACGAACTTTGCCGGCAAACAGAGTCGCACAATGGCAGCGTGATCGCACCTCAGCGCAGCACGGAGCGGGCTGATATTAATAGCACAACTAACGGCACAGCACGAGGCGTGAGCTCCCAGTCACCGGTTCAAACCACGTGGTCACGGCATGTGCCATGGCAGGCGTGGCAGGATGACTCCGAGCATTGGCAGGCTTCAGGCACAATTGGGGGATGTCTTGGAAAAGGTGAGGCGTTATGAAGAATATGTCGAGGAGGTGCAAAGTGGAGTGGACGAGTCACAACGGCACGCAGACAAGCTTCAGAAAAATTACGTGTACGGGGGAACACAGCGATTGGACGATTTACTGGAACAAATTCGGTGGCAAAAACATGACTTGGCCAATAGAGTTTGACGAACTATGTGGGAAAAATAATTTGGTAGTGTTTTATACCCGTCAGTTGGAATATGCGAAGAGCAAACTGAACAAAAGAATAGAGGAACAGCAGATTGGTATCTCCCAGGATAGGAAACAATGGGAGGAAGAATGGAAAACCGAGCTCGAAAAGAAACAAAAGGAGCACGACTTGGAAGTAAAACAACTAATGGAAAAATTATTGGAGGAAGCAAGGCGGTTCAAAGAACCTGGAGGGGAGAGTGAGGGAAATACAGTTGGAAGAGAAAAAATATGAACACGATGGAGAGTTGGAACAATTAAAGGAAGAGATAAGAACAGGCAATCAGGAAAGAGAAAGCCTAGAATGGAAGATAAAAAGAGGAGAGAGACAGCTGGAGGAAAGGACGGAGGAATTGCTGCAAAAGTCAAAACAGTTCAAAGAACTGCAGGGAGAATTGAGGGAGGAAGGAGAAAGGAAAACAAAGCTCGAAAAGGAAAAACGCAAACAAGATGGGGAATTGGAACTACTGAAGCGAGAGGTAAGGGCAAGCCAGTTTAAAAGAGAAATCCTGGAAGGGGAGATAAGAATGGGAAAGGAATGGCAGAAAAAACTAAATGAAGACAGTAAAAAAAGGGACGAATTGAGGAGGGAAGCGGTGGAAAGAAGAGATGAAATGAGTGAAGAAGCACGCAAATTGAGAAAGGAATTGGAAAAGAAAGCTTCTGAGTTACAGAAACACCAAAACAAAGAGACGGAATTACAAAACGAGTTGAGGATGGTGAGAGAAGAAAGAACGACAACAGAGAATGAAACGTTAAGGAACCACACTGAGCAGATTGAACAATTAGAAGCCAAAGCAAAGTCGGAGTGTGCGGAGATGAGAAAGGAATTGGAAAAGAAAGCTTCTGAGTTACAGAAACACCAAAACAAAGAGACGGAATTACACAACGAGTTGAGGATGGTGAGAGAAGAAAGAACGACAGCAGAGAATGAAACGTTAAGGAATCACACTGTACAGATCGAACAGCTGGAAGCGAAGGCCAGATTAAAGAATTAGATGCAAGAAAGAGTAATGATGGAAGAACGAATGAGACAGGAGAAAGAAATCCGTTAATTAAAGGAAACGATGAGATTGCAGAACGAGGAACAAGAGAGACAGTGGAATAAAAAACTGAAAGAGTATGAAGTTGAAACTGAACGACAAAAGGGAAAAATAGCTTGGAATACGAGGAGAAGTTGAAGGAGCAAGGAATGAAGCAGGAAGCAGAAATCAGAAGATTGAAGGACACAAGGAGATTGGAGAGGGAAGAACGAGAGGAACAATGGGAAAGAAAACAAAAGGAACATGAAGCCGAGGTTGACCAATTGAAATTAAAGGCGAGGCTGGAGTGCGAGGAGATAGACAAAGAACAGCGAATGAAACACAAAATGGAGATGAACCAAATTAAGAAAACCATGAAACTGGAGAAGGAAAGACAGGAGAGGAAACGAGGAAGAGTAGTGAGAGAACAGCAAATGAAACACAAAAGGGAGATTAACCAAATGAAGCAAACAACAAAACTGGAGAAGGAAAGACAGGAGAGGAAACAAGGAAGAGTAGTGAGAGAACAGCGAATGAAACACAGGAAGGAAATGAGCCAAAGAAACGATAAGATTGGAAAATGAAGAGCAGGAGAAACTGTGGGGCAGGAAACAGGAACAATGTGAGTTGGAAATTGAACAACGAAAACGGGGAGCAAGATTGGAGTCCACGGAGAATGAAAAACTCCAGAGGGAGAATGAAGAACTCAAAGTTCCGAGAGGAGGAACGACTCAGAAGGAGCCAGGAAGCAGAACAACGCAATAAGGTGGGATGTGTGACAGCACCACAAGGAGCAATGTCGGTGGTGCAGGACTTAATCGACGCCACTCGTCGGATGAAGGAACAATTAGGACCAACCCGGATAAAGGAAACACAAATAAAAATGCAGACGAGGGAAGTAACAAAGACAAAGAAGGAAATGAAAGTATTGCCAGAGACATGGAAGATAGAGAGTGAATTGGACAGGGGTAAAGACGAGCACACACACACAGAGGTAGTGGAGGATAATGGGGGTGAGCTCGCAGAACGTGTAGGGACCCGGTGGGAGCAGTTGGATAGCCTCCTTCGGGAACGGAGGGAGCCGCGATGCTCCCTTGAAGCGAGTCACGACCAGGTGGGTTTGGTCATGCTTCGCGGAGTTGAGGGGATGAGTGCTGTAGACGGGTGCATAGAGAGCTTGGGGGGTATGGAGGCCCCGGAAACCCTTGGGGTGGCACAAATCCCCAGTGTGGTTGTCCCTGTGTGTGTGATGCAAGGTGTGAGTGTGCCCACGTGTGTGGAAGCGATCCCGTGTGTGAGTGGTGTGGTGGGGAGTGTGCCGAAGGGCGTGCTTTCCAGCACGCCGTGTGTGGATGAGGCACTGCGGGTGAGTTCCCCCGCGTGTTTGAGTGGTATGGTGTATGTGAGGAAAATGGCACGAGTGAGTGAGCGGCCGAGTGTGAGGGAGACAGCGTGTGTGAGGTCACTGTGTGTGAGGGAGATGACGGTGGGCATGCGTGGGCATGCAGCCGTGTCTCCCGGTGTGAATGTAATGGAGTGGTGTGTGAGCGTCGTGACACGCAGGTGTGCGTGGGTGGAATGGCGATGACAACGGCGACAGAGGGACAAAAGCCGAGTGGCGGCTGTAGTTGGACTGGAAACTGCGCCGAGTTCACCCAGCAGCGAGCGCGAGGTCCGTGCCGTGCAACGTACGAGGCCGCCACTTGCTCGCTTGCGGGAGTGAAGCCCGGTCCGGAAACACCAGCGGTGGATTTGCCAATCCCGCGGACGGACAAAGTTTAGGCAGGATTTCGGATTTGGACCGGACGGGTTCTCCACGCGAGCTTGTGTTAAGCTCCAACGGGCAGAGCACATGTGTTCACGTGGGGAACCCCTCGAGACGTGAGGCTTGTGTTTTTTTTTTTTGCGCCGGATGACGTCATGGCTGCGTGTGTGGTTGGAATCCGGCAGGAGAGCGAATCCCTGCCGGATGGTACCGTCCAAGAGGGATGAGGGACGAGGGACGCGAACAACTGCCATGATGTCACGCCACAGGTGCGCGGCTGTGAATTGCCGCGCTGGTGTGCAGGTTGCGAGTTACCGCGCTGGTGCTGCACAATAAAAAAAAAAAAGCAAGCCTCGCTTTCGGGTGAACAGGATTCCTGGGCAAGGGGTGGATGATCCCCTTGACCAGGGCACAGGATGACACTAGTTAGGGGGAAGGGTTAGTGTTAATTAGACCGGCTTCATGGGGCAGGGGTAAGTCCTCATGGGGCCCGTGGAATGGATTAGTTAGAGGGTTTTAGTTGAGATTTAGGATGGGAAATAAGGATTTGAGGACATGGACAGACTTGTGAGTGTGTAGAGGGGACGTAGTTTAGCTACGTAGTGTTAAAAGGGAAGTGCTGTAGTGTAAGGGACGATGTGGGAGCGCGAGTTAGTTAGGGGATGCAGATAGAAGGATGGCAGAGATCAGCGATGTGTGTGTTGAAAAGTTGTGAGGTGAGTACATGATGAGTGAGTGAGGCCAGTGGTTCTGTGTGTATGGAGCGAATGTGGAATGCATGGTGCGATGAGTGATTGGGGGAGGAGTGACTCCTGCCCAAGGGACCCTGGGGTCAGTGTAGAGGGAGTTGGGAAGTTAGTCAAATTGACAAAATGGAGGTCGTTTTGCTGTTGGTGGGAGTGTAGGCTCTAAACCCATTTGGAGGGGTGCAGGAGCCCTGTTGACGGGCTGGGAGCGTGGCTGCGAAAGGTGAGTATCGCTGAGTGGGTACCCCGGGCACCAGGCTAGTCGGCCGTAGTAGGCCAAGGGCCCATGGGGGGCCGGGATAGCGTAGTGGGCACGGGTGCGCCCGCATGGTGCGGGGGCCCGGGGCGCCATTAGCCACGTGGGGAGTGTTGTGGGCATGGGTGACCCTCGGAAAGGGGCCCGGGAAGCCAGCTTGCCACGTGAGCATTTCAGGGGAGTCTCCATGGAGGGCACTCCCCGGTGTTTACGGAGCTGGTAGGCTTGGAGGCAGTGTAGTGCCTGGGGGTGCCATAGCTGGAGATTCAGCAGAGGGTCATGCCTGCCAAGGGGAGCCACGCGTCCCAGCCATGAGACCGTGTGATGGCACGGAAAGAAAATTGGGGGGCGAGGCCCGAAATTGTGAGGACACCAACACAGGCGACAGGAATCTGGGTTTTTCGAACCAATAGCTTAAGCGAGAGGCGCTTGTTGAAAGCCCCGGGGTAGTTTAATAGTTAATGGTTAGGGTAGATTAGGAAGTGTACCCCTCCGCACCATCCATCCCTTCGCTCTCGTTGAGGGCCGCTGGACCCACTTTGTGTTATAGATTGCTGAACTCTGGGGAGGCCATTCTGAGGCTTCGTTGGGCCTCGACACAGGATGCTAGCTCCCCCTTGTTCCCCTCCGGGAAGGGAACGTAGGGGTTGGGAGTAGGCTAGGGGACGATAGGTTAGCCGAACAAGGATGATAAAAGGGGGTTAGGGGACGAATTATAGTGGGAGATAGGAAATAAAAATAAAAAATAATTAATTGGGGCTAAATTGGTTTTTGACAAATTAAGGGAGTGGGTAGGGACAGTGACAGGCAAAGGCGATAGGTTGGGAGGGAGACCGTAGGGTAGGTCCGAGCCCACCTTCCGAGTGGCCAGCACCACCGCACTCCCTCCACTGCAAGGCAAAGGCCGGCCCACTTCATCGGCAGCAGTTGTTTTGCTGCAAGGCCTGTGCCGGCCAGATCGTCTGCAGCTGCTGTGCTTCAAGTCCTGTGCCGGCCAGTTCGTCTGCCAGCTGTGTTTGCCTGCAACGGCCTTGTTCTGCAGGCTGTGTTTGCCTGCTGCCTTTGCCATGCCATGCCTGCTGCCCCTGTTCACCAGCCCCCGTTCAATTTTGCTTCCCCCCCCCTGTTAATTGCCATGTGCGCCAGGATCAGAAAGCAACAGTTTGCTTGCTGCAGGGACTGCCCTGTAGGCAGCTACAACATGGGCCTGCAGTGGCGGCCCGTGCGCCGGTTCACCGTTGACTTTTACCTTTTTCCTGCAGAGTCCATTGATCCTGGGCCATGGTTTAGTGTAAATTATAAGGTTAAGATGTACTGTAAATATGAGTGCGCCCCCGGCATGACTGTCTGGCGCCGGCAATTTTATTTAAGTCGTCCGTATGAGTGGGTTTGTTTAGTTAGTTACTCAGCCCTCAGGTTATTTATTTTGGGGACACGAATACCATGAATGTCGCACTCGGGGATCCGTAGGTAAAATGTACTCGGGGAGAACTACACATGATGGCACACGAGAATTTGACGACTCGGGACGAGTCTGTAAAAAGGGGAGGGGATAATGTTACGGCTGTGGAAATTCGCAAACCACCATTCAGGTCCCGTAGGTGAGATATGTCTTACGTACATGTGTAGTTAGCCCCAAACCCGTTGTTTAGAGGGAATATATGTGATTCATTCGGGCTGCGATGCTTTGAGTCAGTCGTTTTTCTTTCTCTATCTTTTATTTCAAATAAAACCCAACGAGGACACTCGGTGGGCTTTTCGCGCCATTCTTCACCACACTTGGTGTGAGGGGAGAGAAGCGAGGGGAGGGCAGCTGGCGCTCGATTGGTGGATGCGCGGTGTGACGCAGCCAGGGAGGAGGAACGCCCCTCTTCGAGACCTTTCTCGAAGCGCCTCGAAGGGGGTGGAGCAAAGAACGGGGCGGAGCAACAGGGCGGAGCTCCGAGGATATAAAAGTCGGAGACGGGCGAAGCATTTTGTCGATGCTCTTTCTTGGTAGATGCTCTTGCTTGTTGGATGCTCTTGCTTTATGGTTGCTCTCGTCTTCCAGCTCGCTCGTCCTGGTGGCCGCTGGCCGGGTCTTTTGTGGGGCAGTCGTAAGACCCCGCTGGCGGGAAGGAGCGTCCGCCATTCCCCTCTCCCGACTTTGGCCATCCACGTTTCCCCCCCCCCCCTCTATCCGCGCTGGGATAGCGCCGAACACTCGGTCCGTGGCGTTGAGTGGCCAATACGTGCAGGCGCGAGGCACGCAGGAGAGGACTCGCCTACCACGCTCGGGCACGGAGTCGCGGCCAGGCGGGACCCCGTCGACGGACGTCGGACAGGGACTCGACACGCTCAGGGAAGTCGCGACTTCTATTTCTTTTGGGTTCTGTGTAAACGTGTGTGTGTGGCGCCAGTCTGGTGAAGTAAAATTGTATACGTGTTCTGTGTAGTAAATCATATTCGGTTGTAGCTCTGCATCGTTCCTTGCTTGTGTTTCTTAACGGTGATTGGAAATACGTGTATTGCTTTTATTGTATCCCTGTGACTGTAATATACGTGCCTTCCGTGCTTCCGTATTAAATGTGCTTGTCCGATTGTTCCCCGTTTCGCCGCGTCCTTTCCTTCGTTTGAATCTCCATCTTGCTTCACGTAACGGGTTCGTCGTGGGCTTAATACGCCCGATAATTAATCGGAACCGTCGAGGCCAACGATAACATCGCTCGGTTATCCTGATAGTACGGAACGGACCGCTTAATTGGCCCGTGTCCGGAGTCGACCTGCGTCGAGGTGCGATCGCCCGGTTTACCATCCGCGTGGGTACTTAGGTAGGTCGAGTTTGGCGAACAACCCTATCCCACACGGGTGGCCGATTGGCACGACTGTGGTGAGGCCGAAAGGCCCACCCGTGACTAGCTCCCGGCATTGGTCCGAGAGGGTCATGACAGAATTGTCCGTCCGGCGGGTGACGTGCTGCGATTCGAGTCACGTGGCCGATCGCATGCCGGCGGGTGTGAATTCGCAACTATATATATATATATATATATATATATATATATATATATATATATATATATATATATATATATATATATATATATATATATATCCTCATCTATTGGATGAGGTGCATCCCATGAAAAAATGCAGGTGAGCAACCTGAGGGAATGGGTAACCTTCGTAATTTTGCGTGCCGCCGAACATTGAAGCCGATATACCAGGGAAAATCGCAGAACCATCGGAAAGAATATGTAAATGAAAATATAAATAAGTAGATGGGAAAAACGCAGGTGAGCGGCCTGAGACAATGGGGAAGCATGGTTTGTTATTGCTTACAATGTGTCTGCATACCCAACTATTATATGTGGACACACACACACACACACACACACACACACACACACACACACACACACACACACACACACACACACACACACACACACACACACACACACACACACACACACACACACACACACACACCCCCGCGCGCGCGCGAACTTTTCACAACCTGTATGTTGGATACTTTTTATGGATACTCTTAATTGTGCTGTTTGTGGGTAGTCAGAGTATGTTTTTCATGCTTTCAAAAAAATTATTTCCCATGCTTTTTAGGTCATCTCTTCGAGCATTACCTAATAATATGGGTGTAGATGTCCTTCGATCCGTCCATTGCGAAAATGACGATTTTCAAATTTTATCTCCTCCGCCATTTCTCAAGCGATCTTGAATTTGATTGTGGCATATGAATCTATGGGACAATATCTAAATTTGGTTGGGCCAGATTTTCGAGATTCGCTTTCGTTTTCGTGTCACGTGACTTCAAATTTGGCAAAAAATGCGAAAATGACGATTTTCAAAATCTATCTCCTCCTAGATTTCTCAAGCGATCTTGAATTTGATTGTGGCATATAAATCTATGGGACAATATCTAAATTTTGTCAGGCCGGATTTTCGATATTTGCTTTCGTTTTCGCGTCACGTGACTTCAAAGTTTGCAAAAACTGCCCTACCTTCAGGAGGCTATATATTTTCTCACAGAGATGACCGCCACTCCCGCACGGGGGTAATTTTTATTGCTGTTGCTTTCAGTCATCTAAAACCTTGTGCTAAGGCACTGGCTACATTTTTATCTAGCTCTAAGTTATATTTTGGGATATTCTGTTCAATGTCTTGGTAAATAGTTAGATCTTGTCATTAATCTTCTGTCTGCACTGACCAAATGGTGATTTATAAACATGTTTGAGGAGGCACCTGGGTCAACGCTTACTTATTAACTCTCACAATTATTCCCATCTTCTTGTGGGATCATTTGGAATGTTCTTGGCAAAGCCTTTCATGAACGGGCTCGCCTTCCGTCGAATGTGGCAGGATTTTTTTGTTCAGGATGCCAGAAATCGCTCACCGACACTTTGCGAAAGACTCCATGGGATTTTAACACTCACCAACAACAATTGGTGTTCGAAAGTCATCCTGCTTAATATCTTTACGATGCATGGTGCACCCATTCATGCATTGTCCTGAATGTGAAACACACTGGATCACTGGTAACATTATATAACTGGGTCTAGTTTTTATCACAGGATAGGACAGTTTGAAGACTAGTGCACACACCTCAGCTATCTTGAGGAAGCAGTGGCTTATTATTACATGGTTATTTCATATCGAGAACGCAGAGCCTTTTTATTCACACACTCAGCTTTCACTTCTGCATGCCAATTCTTCTGCTGACTTTGGTTGTTTTATACATGATAGATGCCTGATCTGTGTAGTATTCCCCATAAAGTTTCTGTATCTGTCGTTCACTCTTGATTAATTTATACAATTGTTTTTTTTTTTTTACCTCTTTCCTCAAATCAATGGAAACTGGACATTTTAATACTCAGTTAAAGATAATTATTCACACTGAATTTCATCCTGTTGATTTCACTAATTTCTCCTGAATTGCTTAAATGGTGCTTCGTTGTTTTTCCCTCACAGCCAAGGTTTTTTTTGTTTTTTTTTCCGCACCCCATGTCAACAAAAGGGTTTCTTCTTGTCCTTCTCTGCCTCGTCTTCATCCTTGTCTTTGTACTTATCTTTGTCTGCCTTTTTACTCCTTGATGTTTGTGGTATCAAAAGTGATAATGCTTCTTGTATAATTGCTTTCTCCTTATTTTATAATTTATTCACTCTTTCTTCTTCTGCTTATTCTTCTCCATAGATTATTCTGCTTTTCATCTCCTGTATATTTGCGCATTCTTCATTGTTAAATATGTGAATTTATAATTTGCTGAGACGTTAGCAAAATGTTGATGAGCAAATTTTTGTTTTTTGCCAACATTTGCACTGATTGACTTAAAAAAAAAAATTGTTAAAGGGTAACCAATACTTTTCATTGGCTATTGTTCTTCTTCTTGTTCTTGTTCTTCTTCTTGTTCTTCTTCTTCTTGTTCTTCTTGTTCTTGTTCTTGTTCTTCTTGTTCTTGTTCTTCATGTTCTTGTTCTTCTTCTTCTTCTTCTTGTTCTTCTTGTTGTTCTTGTTCTTTAAAGGGTGCAATACACATCACTCTGTTCCTATTCCTCATCATACACACTATTCTTCAGTACATGCTTAGTAGATTGAAGACAAACAAAGTAGGGTGTATGGCACAATTAGAATATGGCAAAAAATTTAGGATTACACAGGAAATAGGAATGTTTAAATACAGGGTGATCACAAAAAGGGAACTCAAATTTCCTCTAATACCTTCATCAATACTAATGATATCCTCTTACTTTTTGCAGTTGCACAAAGTAGAGTTCGTGTATAGTCATCAGATTGAGATTTAGACAAGATGGTCACATTTTCTCAACATGCCATGGACAAAGAAATAAAAAATAGTTTTCAGTCAAAATCTACCCGAGTACAAAATCCTTCAAGAATAATCAACCCGAGTTCAGGGCAAGATGTTTAAGGACAACGTCTACCGACGAAGACCACAATCCAGAGATAATCTCAAAACTGCAACAACTGACAAAATCCGTTCAATCACTGCAGCCGAAATCACAGCCGAATGCCAAAGTAATAAACAATTTTTCCCGTCGAATTAAAGTGTGCCTGCAGCGTAGAGGCCAGCATCTGGAGCATGTCGTCTAACCTCAATTAAATCAATGACATTAAATATATCAATTTGAAACTTCCCATGGTGATCATGCATCATGTGTACCAAAGAGTGTCATTTTTTTTTTTTAAATGAAGGTTTATTAAATTGTTTGGGTACCATTTTTTTTTTGTGGTCACCCTTATCTAACCTGACTGAAAAACACTTGTGCTCTGTTAAAAACTCGTCTTCACATACAATGGTTTGTTTACTCGGAAATCGAATATCATAAATTGGAAAGTTAATATCGAGATGGACATATCGTTTGACAGACTTTTAGTTAGTCAGCAGCCATGGAAGAGTAATTCCATCTGGAAATATTTGATGGACTTGTGGAGCTCTGCTGCTGCTTCTCATCTTCATATTTTCCTCTGACAAAATGGTAGTTTGCAAATTCATTTACAACACGAATAATTTAACAAGTAAATCCAAAGTATGAAACATTTAATGCTCATTGTATGCTGTAATTAATCATTTATTTGTCTATATTTACTGAGCCAAAATAATTTAGAGTATCTTGGTTGGAATTTATTTTTATTACTCGGTTTTAGCTGATATCAATTCTCCCTGTTTTGTGCTGGAGGACTATGATAAACTGCTTGGAGCTCGAATATGTAGCGGAGATCTAATTGCATTCCAATAGTTTCACCTTTTTTGGAGGGGTTAACTTTTGTTTCTATTCAAAACTCTCGAAAGTACAACATTCTTAAATCATCTATTTTTATCCTGAATACACAGCAGGAAAATTAATTGCTTCTCAACTCGGCAGCCATTTCAGCCTGTCATTGAGTTTGTTCTAAGACCTTTTTTAAAACTTTCAGTGAGTTTTATATTTATCACATTCAAAATGGGGCTAATGAATAAAGCTGTTGTACCACCTTCCTTTTTTAATATACGACGAATCATTTCTAATGTTAAAATAATCCATCTGAATTTGTTCCTAAACCGTCCTATTTTTTAGGCATAATAATCATAAGTAGCATAATTCTTAGGCCTGACATTGTTTTGCTACCACTGCTAAGATGTATCCTCATAATGACTAAATCAATACATGGAATGAAATCTTTTCATATATACCCTTCTTAAATCCCCAGCATGTGACATTCCTTTTCACCAACTTTGTCATCAAACGAATAATGTTCATTATTCAAACGCAGCAAGCAAGATGAAATCATATTCGAGGTTGACCTGATTCTGCCACATAATTCCGGGAATCATGCTGATGCTGGTCTTGCATTGCCTGCCAGGCAATTTGTCTCCGTGCGAAAAGCAAAATGTCCACAGGCAAAATTGTCTCCTTGTGTCAAAAAGTTGTTAATGTTTCATCATGACTCTTTTTTGATGGCTTCTTAATTTATGAGAATTTTTCTTGCTCGGTTAATGCAGATTCTCGAGTCAACATTTGAGACCTTTGCAAACAACAGACATGTCATCGCCATATTGAGTCATCTGGAGTTTCATAAACATATCCCATTCGTAGGGATTCCGCACTTCAAATCCTGAGACACTCCACTTCATTCACATTTGTGTTCTGTTGGTAGTGTCTGCATCCAACTGCTGAAGCATTACCACACACCTACCTTCTCTGACACCTTCTCAATAGTTTCCACTTTCATCACAGACTTCATAACCTCAGTCTTATTTGTTTGAATTTTCATTTCTCTTGTACTACACCATAATGATCCTGAGTGAAAAGCACACAGTAACAATTTTTGTAAAAGCTTGATCACCCACCCCCATGATGTTTTTTTTATAACCTTTTTGGATAAAATATTATATCTAACTTAATAACTCAATGTTCATAACACTTGTGCAAACATTATCAGCAAAAGTACACATTGATAAAAAATATAGCGGGAGAGTTCATAGAATACCATACCACATACAGTGTTTAAGTATACTGTAGAATTCAATTGAAATAATATAATTATTTTAAAGGTCGTCCAACAAAAATTCCAGAAGTTGACTGCCGATGATGCAGTTTCTTATGTGGGTCGCAGTTCATGTGGGTACCTGCACGTTGAAGGGAGGGAGAGCTCCGTGCTGCGGCACCTGCCAATAGTCATGCAGTTCGGCCCACGGTCACACACGTGGGGCTCGTGCCCGTGGAGGAACTCAAGTCGAGTGGTCGGAGTCGCAGGGCGGGAATCGGGGTCACGGTCAAGACCCAGCAAAGCTCCAACGAATGCCCCATGCAGAACTCTCTCGGCAACAACCAACGAACCCCCTTCAGAACTCTCCGCTGCAACAACCAACGAACCCCTTCAGAACTCAGAACTCTCTAAGCACTCAAACCTCCCAGCCAAGGACCAACAAACTTCTTCAGAACCAACGAACTCCCTGCTGAGGATGGCGTCGTAACTTTTATGGACCTCCCCGAACGGGGTGGGGCTCGGTTGAACAGACGTCACTGTCTGCCCTGATTGGAACTGGCTCCCATGGGTCTGCCCTTTCTGGGCGGGGTTTTGGGAGAATCAGCGGAGATTCGTGGCTCGAACTCCGGGTTATTGCTCGACAAACGGAGAGATGGAAGTCGACGACTGTGGAATAGTCAGAGGACCAGCTTGAAACACGGCAGCGACGACCACCAACGACGCACACCAAGAGCAGTGGTGACCCCTTTTTCCTCTCCGACAATTCCAACCCAACTCCAGCGAACACTCAGGGGAGCCCAGCCATTCTTATCCCTCCCCTGGATGGGGTGGGGTGACCGGTCCCCTGAGGTAATCTTTGCCCTGATTGGACAGGGTTTCGTTGGGTGATGTGCTGGCCATCCGTGATTGGACAGGGGGGAACCCCCTCCTTTCCTGGGCAGAGTCGGTGTTCTGAGGTGAGGAAACCTCCGCCCACGTCCGTGGTTGAACGCACATGGGCAATGGCGTTGATGGTGCGAAGAAGTGAAGGATTGATTTGTTGGCGTTGGGTATTGCAAAAATCTAACTAAAAAGAAACTTCGCAGCGCACACATGTAATTCCCTTTAGACATAGGGACGGGACCCTAACTATAAACACATACTTATTGAAATAACTGAACTGCGGGGACTCTGGCTGTTGTGTGCAAATGGCTGCCAGATCCGTAACAATAGTGTTCCACGCTGTTCAGACAGACTGACAGACTGACAGACAGACAGAAGTGAACCCATTGCTTAACCCCACTGTTTGCTTCTCGTGTATGGAGTAATGAATGATGACATGTCTTTTTACCTCTGCCACCAAAGGTGAAGGAGATTATGTTTTCACCCCTTTTCTGTCTGTTTGTTTGTTTGTCTGTTTGTGTATTTGTCTGTTTGTGTGCAGGATATCTCAAAAAGTTGTGGACGGGTCCAGATGAAATTTTGTGGACAGGTTGGGTGTATGACAAGTTCGAACTGATTAGATTTTGGTGAAGATCCGAATCCGGATCCAACTACTCTAATTTTTGAAGTTATTCTTCAACATTGAGAGATAGGGCTAAAAATGATTTAGAGCACGTTATCTCAAAAGGTTGTGGACATATTCGGAAGAAACTTGTTGGACACGTTGGGTGTGTGGCCACGCCAAATTGATTCAATTTTGCTGAAGATCTGAATCTTGGTCTCGATACGAAAATTATTTATTTATTCTTTTAAAGTTATTCTATACCATTGAGAGATGGGGCCAAAAACGATATATAACATAATATTTCAAAAATGTATTTGGCCCAATATGTTTTCATGGAACGGGCATTACGTGGCGAAGGTATGCGCTCTATCGAGTGCCCTTCTAGTTGGTATTGTTTTATTTTCACGAGATTACCATGGCCACTCCTGCCGATTCTTAAGCATCAGTTTAGTGTCCATCATGCATTCCTTTATGGCATTAAGAATCAATCACAATATGTGGACAGTCATCACTTCTATATACCAGAGCAGGTAGATTATTCCCTAAGGTCATTAGTGAGTAAGTTGGGAATTTCATTGAATATCCTCTCGTAGCATAGCAGTTCTCCCAGAACTACCTCTGTTTCCCAAAGTATGTAATCCCAATCCTTTACGCTCACTGCTTTCAGTCAGCGTTGAACCCACAACGTCTGTCTTTCAGTCTATTGTCCTTGCATTAAATCACCATTCTGACAAATGATATTTCCCTATTTTGTAAAGGGGGATGTTTATGAGATTCTTCTTTTTGTAACCTTTGACCATGTGTTGCCATTTTTTGGAAACGCATTTCTCTCACATAGCTTGTACTTCAACCTGTATGTCATAGTCTGCACTGAATTACACATGGTTTCATCCAGCTACACAGCCCCACTTATTAATGGAGCGCCTTGACCTTCCAATAACAATGTGCAGGTGGTTAAGATTTGCACCAAGCCACCCAACATTGTTTTGCTCTGAGCAACAGCTTTTTGCTGGTTTTAACCCCATCCTTGCCATTTCATGTGTTGATCCTTTGTAACCCATTCAAGCACATCTGCAATCTATTTCTGGCATTGTCTTTGAGTGGCTAGGTTGAGGCTTAAAAGGTTTTTCGTGTTTTTTTTTTATCTGAGAATGTAGTATAATATTGGAAAAGGCTTTTGTGTCATGTTCAGGAAAATATCACTTAAAGAGACAACAAAATAATGGTGGGAGAGCTCTGTTGGTCGTGTGTTCACCACGAAGCTCTCTATTCTTGGTTTGATGATCTATGGGTGGTCTACACTCTCGAGTGGACACAAATACAATGCTATTCTGATGGGCATACTGAATTTCAGATGTGAAAGTAGTCAACTGTCCCTTTTCCATTGTACTGTTGTTCTATTGCCTGTTTAGTGTTCGCTGTTTACAAAGCACTATGCAGTAACTGCAAGTTCAGTTCTGGGATGAATATGTTTCACAGCCATGATGGGCTAAAGTCATTTTACCTCTGCTGTCCTTTTTTTTTTTGTAATACCATGACATGCATTTTAACCATATACAAACAACAGTCGTACAGTGTTTTAAGATGAGGAATATTTCCTTTATCGATGAGATGCCGTGGTCAGTGTTTCAAAATGGGCTTTTGTCTTTTTCACTATACAGTATTAGCAACACCTTTGCTTTTAAATTCATTGCTGCCAATTTATAGATTTTATCATTTACAGTTAGTTCTTTCTCCTCTGATTTGTAAAGATTAGATAGTCTCCTTTTATTTGTGTGTTGTGCTTCACCAACAACTACTTGCTTCCAAAGAATATCCAGATCTTCTCAAACAAAAGGCTGCTCTGATTCCATGACAAAGTTCATGCACCATTTCTTATTTTGCCATTTAAACCATTTTCATAAAATATGACAATTATCTTTTCACTGGATTCAGACATTCCTGGTTCTTTGTTACACCTTTCTCTCCAAGACTATTATGCAACATATTAAGTTGTAATTTTTATTTTATTTTTATTTTATTTTTATTTAACGTTGTTTGTGAACTGTAAAACGTAAAATGGCTCAGAGATAACTACTGACCTTTGAATTGTCTAGTCTGGTTGCTGTTAATTGATTCGGACTACAAACTATCTCCATGATGTTTCACAAACAGGACGTTGCATCGTCAACACTGGCTGTCAGAGGTGATGTTAAATGTGTTGTCCTGCCTGCGAGCACTCACTTGTAGATGCTCAAGATGCCAAACATAAATATTGAAACGTGCAGGCCGATGTATGTCAGTGCCTTGTCTAAATTTCAAATTCCTTGTCTGACTTCCATTGAGAAGGAAACAACAAACAAAATCTATTCCTTACCCAATAAAGCGCTTGGCAGCTCCTAATCTCCTGTAATGACAAGTGTACATCAAATTGTATGTAAACTACAGAAGATTGAAAGTAAATACATCACAGTGAAACAGCTGATGATTCCACAGCAATGGTGGACTTATGATAAGCCTTGCTTGTGAGTATTTTGAGGAAGGAATTTCATGAACAGCAGATCATCAAATTTCCAACACAACTGGATGATGTGCAGGTGTGCTGAGTGGAAGGTTATGGCCTGGCCGTGGTGGAGAGCAGTTCTGGTTGAGTCACAACACCTATCGACCACAACCATTCCTGCCACTGCGAAGGGCTGCTATCTTTCAGGTAAGGCTCATTGATATCTTGTGAAAAAAGAAAATCTACTCACAAGGTCACAATCAATGGAAAAAATATGGATTTGGAATTAGTCTTCCGTTTTCAATGCATTGCTTTCCAATGAGGTTGAGGAATGATTTAGTCATTATAATGGTCCCCATGGAAAAGCTGTTTTACTTCTCTTGGGGGGGCTTTATCTCCCACCAGGTGATTACCATCTTTTTGGCAAAATTAATAAACATCATGTTGGGCAGAAGTCATCGGTGAAGAAATATCACTTGAATAAACTGCTCAACAGTTAGTATAGTAGGGCACGGGTGGTGGAGTTGCCTGAATAGTACTGGCAATTGCGTTATGTAACAGCATCCACAGTTCAAAGGACAGGATACAACAGTTTAAGATAACACATTGTGAACGAGGTCATCATTTTCTCAGTTAAAAATGCCACAACACAATGACAAGTTATTGTACTAGTTACCTCTGCCACCATAGGTGGACGGAGCTTATTATGTTTTCACCCCTGTCTGTCTGTTTGTCTGTGAGCAGGATATCTCAAAAAGTTATGGACGGATTTGGACGACATTTGGTGGACAGGTTGGGTGTGTGCCAAGGATGAAATGATGAGGTTTTGTGAAGATCCGGATCCGAGTAATATATTTTTAAAAGTGATTCTTCACCATTGAGAGACAGGGCGGCCGAAAATGGCAGGTTGCACTATATCTCAAAAACGTTATGGATGGATGTTGACGAAACTTGGTGGACAGGCTGTGTGTGTGACAAGGAAGAATTGATTCTATTTTGGTTTCGGTCCAAATCCCGATCCGGATGCAAGAATCTTTTAATTTTCAAAGTAATTCTTCACCTTTGAGAGATGAGGCCAAAAACGATATGTAGCATGATATTTCAAAAAGTTGTTAATGGCTTATGGCAAAACTTGGTGAATGATTTGGGTTGGTGACAACAACAAGCCGATCAATTTTGGTTCAGGGATGGATTCAAGTCTGACCTATCGGTGGGACACAACGTGTAAACTGTTCAGCCTAGAGTAGGTATGTGCTCTACCGAGTGTCGTTTTAGTTGTACATGTATTGTTATCAGAGAAGGAGATTTTATTTTTTTTAATCAATTCATGGATTTCTGCAGTTTTTGGTCTGAAATTTGTGGATGTTGACATGAATTCAAATCTTTTTTTTTTAATTAAATTTAATTTTTTTAAAGGTTGTGCATTACACATACTTGGTCTTGATTGCCATTACATGAGTTCTGCTTTCCTTGACCCGAATGGTGAAGATACAGCATCAGTTTTACCAACTATCTGCTAATATTTAAACAGAAGTTCAGACCAATTATATATTTATAAAGGAGTAATAATTGTATATACGCCTGGTGTTGGCTTAATGGTTATGGTGGTCTGTTTGGGATCCCTGGATCCAGAGTTCAAATCCTGCTGGACTGTTGAATTAATACCAGGTGGGGTTGACTCTGTCTGTCATCCTTCTGAGGTTGTGGCAGAATCAGTGCCTGCTTCCTGGTATCCTGTGTTGGAGTGGTGACTTGTCCAGGATTATGCCCAATAGCCTAGGAGACTGCTTTGGCAGCACCAATACTCTGCACAGAATTTCGTCCCAATGGATGGATGGAATTGTGATATTCTGTTGTAAAAGCATGTATGAGATTCATTGGTTGCACAGAACAGTGCAATTGGTGTTTTTTTTGTTGGAAGTAAAATAAACCTTTGTTCATGGAATGTTCCATTAGGCTGTTCCGCATTTCAAGTTGTACAAAGTAAGCCTTGTATTTTTTTTTTGTCGATGCTGATCATAAACACAATACTTTGGAAGAATACATGTAGAAAGTGTATCTCTGAAAAGGTAACGGTCATTGTGGAAGTTTTTGAACTTGAAATCTGAGCAATTGTGACAAGAGGTTGTTATTTCTTACAGTTTGATTACTTCTTTATTGATCTCACTGCATACTTGACTGAATCGATGATTTCCTCAAAATCTTTTAATCATATTTATATTGCAGGAATTTTTTTTCATGTTCATTAAGGTATTGTTTAGCACGATGACAATTACCTGATCTAAAACTATCGTATGTGTGTACCATAAAGGTGCACAAAATATTTTGTTGCCTCTTTCCTTAAATAACCACTGGTAAGTTTGTATTATTATTATTATTATTATTTTTATGACTTGAAGTACCTGGCATTGCCTGGGGAAATTCAATGACATACTCTGACCCAGGCAGTGTGTAAGCAACATACTCACTCGAGGGCTGAACACAGAGGTGTTATAATAAACCTGTGCAAAGCAATCTTTTTAATACCAGGCACACGTGTAAACACTATAATAATTAAAATTGTGTTGTTGACAGCAAATCACTTCAACCTCAACATACGATCTTTACAATGCATATTACTCGATCGCTCCCAGGGAAAAAAATGCAGGCAGTATATGAGCACAAGACTTGATCGAGGCCTGAAGGCCAATTATCTGGTTTTATCTGTGGTCAATTTCTTTTGATCCAAACATAGCCCTCGACCTTCCTCTGGATGAAAGAGGAGGCCATGAAAAGTTTGGGCACACTGGTGCCTGCAGGGTACGAATGCATAAACGAACAAACAAGCAGTCATAGACTGGTACTTACGAAATCGTCAACTTGACATCTGACCTTGTCGAATAAAAGCTGTCTCTTGAGAAGGTAGCAACACAAACCAGAAGTTTCTACGATGATTCTGTACCAAACCATCAAAAATCGAATGTTTTGGATGTTTGACCTCACTGTGACCTTGACCTGTGACCGATTTTGACCAAAATCTAATGAGCGCTAGCCACCACCCTCCTGAATCACGTGGTGTAATTTGACATTGGAAGCTTCTTCCATTCTCGAGTTATCGTGCCTACAAACAAACAAACAAACAAACCACCCGTATCTTACCAAAAGGTGACCACGTGTGACTTCTTTAAGGTCACACTGAGGTGAACAGAGCTGCTATCCACCAGGAGCGACTCCTTGAGGAATATCTGCCTACGAGAGATTCCGATGAGAATCGTTCTACAGAGTAACCATGAAAAATATGCTTTTGCCTCATAACGTCACCAAATGACGTCATAATGTCTCAAGCTTGACATATCTAGAAAGCACTCATCGAGGTGTTCAATTTGAGGTACTACACTATATGGTTCCTAAAACTTGAAAATTTGACCTTGGGGTCAAATATGTTTGACCTGAGGCGCTAACCATGAAGGTCAAGGCCAATCGCCACCAAAAATTAATCAGCTGAGCGCCAGACCATGAACTATATTCCCATGAAGTTTGAAGACTATCCGATCAAAATTACTCAAAAAATAAGGGTTTCGTCGACTCCCCTGATTTGCGCCAAAGTGACCTTGACCTTTGACCTTGACCTTCAAAATTTTATGCGCTGAAAGGGACCTCTATAGGCCTCTGATATGCGAAGTTACAAAAATTTCCAATGATAACTGTGCTCTGCAGAATTTTTTATACGTGATTACAGACAAACAAACAAAAAAAACATACAAGCTGACTCACATATCTTGCAAAAACTTCGTTTTGGCAAGATAACAAACAGAAACGGAAGGCTTCAATATACTGACGAAATCTTTAGATTTCATAAGTAACAAACTTTATTCTTTACATATTAGATAGCAGAGTACCCACCCTCGAGGTTGGTCAAGTTTGCCCATTACTTGCTGAAAAAATATCGTCTGTTTTGCAAGAAGATGATAAATGTTTGTGTGGTGTGCACTTAAAAGGTGCTAGATGGTCTGAAGCAGGGGTTCCCAACCTTTTTTTTACTGGGGTACCATTTCACATGTTCGTGGTCCCACCGAGTACCGCTGCACCAAAATTCACCGAAAATAGTGTTGATGTGCGATACAGATACAACAATGGGGAGTTAAACAATACTATGACAACTATGACAAATCTATGACATTGAGCAATCTGATCTGAACAAAAGAATGAGACAGTAAGTACCTATTTGATTGTGTAAAATGTCCAGTCAATTGGATAGTTGAGCCTGCTTCTTGCTCACAAGCAGGTCGATGTCAGGCTTTGTTTTGGATAAAGCGCACCCAACATTATGTTCAACATCCAGTAGGGATCTTTGTTTTGTTTTTAGAATAACGACTGACGAGAACCCAGCTTGGGAATACATGAGTAGATAAAACAGCCATGTAGATGGGAATACTATGAGCGAATGAACAGCCAGGGCAGCTAGCTTAGGGTAAGACCCCAACATTCCACACCAGAAGTCCGCAAGATTCATCTCGTCAAACTGATCTCGGGCTGTGGAGTCGTTCTGTAGATCAATCAAGCTTTCCTGCAGTCCTGTTCCAGGTGGCAAATCCAATGCATTCATGCGAAATGGGTTGCGAATCATTTTCAGATCCAGTTCCTTGAGATCCGGAAAATAGGAATTCAATTCCTCATCCAAATAAGCGAGGTGATCTTTTACCAGTTGTATGAACTCCCTTCGGGGATTCTTTTCACGCTTCTGAAGAATATCGGCCGTGTAAGAAAACATGACCACCACTCCCGATTCGACATTCGTCTTCCACAGACGGAGTTTTTCCTGAAATCCCTTGACCTTGTCTATGAAGTCGATGATAGTCGCGCCAGTCCCCTGAAGAGACTTGTTCAGGGCGTTTAACTGAGAGAAAATGTCGACCAAATAAGCCAGGTGCACTGCCCAGTCGGGGTCGTTCAAAGCAGCGATGAAATCGACAGTCTTTGGTTTTCCATCGTTTTCGAAGAATTCACGAAGCTCAGCTCTCAGTTCGAACACGCGCTCCGCCATATTTCCTCGGGATAACCATCTCACCTCAGTGTGGAATAAGAGAACTTTATGGTCGGAGTCGAAATCCTCGCAAAGTTTCTCAAAAAGTCGCGAATTGAGAGCCTGGGAATTCACATGGTTCACAATTTTGATCATGGTTGAGAGAACGTCAGTCAATGGCTTGGGGAGCCCCTTGGCTGCGAGTGCGTGGCGGTGGATCATACAGTGGAGACCGCGCACTTCAGGAGCAACTGCCTTCATGAGCGTTTGGAAACCTGATCTGCACCCCAACATAGCTGGAACACCATCTGTAGTACAGCCTTTCAGGTCAACCCATGACAGCCCAACTTGATCAAAGACGGAAGTCACCTCTTCAAAAATGTCCTTTGCTTTCGTTGTGGTTTCAAGCGGGCGGAAAAATAGTATTTAATCCTTGAACTAAACTTGGCTTTATGCGCGTACCGAACGGACGCTAACAGTTGGGCACAATTTGTCACGTCAGTTGACTCATCCAATTGCATAGAAAATCCGCATGGAGATGCCTTGATTTCTGCCACCACCTGGTCACGAATATTGGTTGACATTTCTTCAATGCGCCTCTGAACTGTGTTGTTTGACAACAAAAGAGAATTGAGTTTCTTGGCACTTTGTTCCCCCAGCACGAGACGTACGATATCCTTTGTGGCGGGAAGGATGAGGCTTTCACCGACGGTGTGAGGTTTTTTCTGTTCTGCAATTCGCAATGTAACTAAGTAGGAGGATGCCTTTACGGCTGCCGTGGACTGCTGTTGGAAACTGCCGCTGCCGTCGTAGCGTGCTCTTTTCATGGCATTTTCCTTCCGACGAAAAAAATCATGGTCCTTGTCGCTGTGTTCAGGATGAACAGAATCAAAATGGCGCTTCAATAGACTTGGCTTCATAGATTGATTGCCGAGAACTTTTCCACAAATCACACACCGTGGACCTTCTCATTCACCTTTTTGGATGGAGGTGAAGCCTAACTTGAGATAACTCTCCGAATATTTTCGCATTGACATGATGCTTGTGAACGATAACGGTAACAATAAGCCGGGCAATAAGCAATGATGACAGTGTGGCGTGGAGAGACAAAACGAATAATAAGACTTGTGCACAATGGCCGATAACAAACAGCTGTCGGTGTACAACCGCTTTCGATATAAATTTAATTATTGTGTGCAAGCTGCATGAGAGAGAGAAGGAAAATAAAAAATGCGTTTAAAAAATAAAATAAAAAACCACACTACCACATACCACGCCGCATACCACCGAGAAAGTCCAAATGTACCACCTGTGGTACGCGTACCACAGGTTGAGAGCCCCTGGTCTAAAGGGTACGTTCCACTAATAGTGCCGAAAGGGTCAAAAGGGTGTAATCTCTCAAGCATGTAAAAAGGGTCTAAAAAGATCCAAGTGGTCGAAAGGTCTAAATGGTCAAGGGTTCAAGTTGTCTAATCTGTCTGAAGGGTGTAAGGGGTCTCAATGGTGTTAATCTGTCAAGGTTCTAGAGGTATAAAAGGTCAAAAGAGTGAAGGGATCTAAATGTGTCAATGTGTCAAAAGAGTCTTAAAGGTAAAAGCGGTCTTAAGGGTATGTGAGGTCTTCAAGGGTCTTAGGATTCTTTGAGTTCTTAAGTGTCTTCAGGGTCATTGAGATGTTACATCTTAGGGGTCTTAAAGGGTCTTTAAAAAATACTTTGTCAAGGCTCGAATGAGAGCGAATCCACAATGCACAGCAAGGAGGACATAAGACAAGAGGGGTGGGAGTGAGAAGAACAAAACGGTGGGGAACAGAGACATTAGGAGATCTGTGGAAGGGAGAGGGATGGGGTGGGGAACACAGAGTATACAAGATGGACATTACAGGGACTTTCAGGAAGGAAAGGGAATTTGAAGGAGGTGGGTTTGGGGTGGATTAACGGGGGAAGAAAAGATCGACATTTTGGATGGGGGAGGATAAGAGGTGGTGGTGAACAGCTGTTTTGAAGGCCTGGAGGGGAAAATAGGAGTAAATAGAGTGTGGGAGTTTATTCCAAAGGTGGGGAAAAAGAGGAATGAAAGCGTGAAGGTGAGCAGTGATTCGTGATTTTGGTAGTTTTACCAGAAGGGGTTTGTTGGTGGACCTTGAACGCCTAGCGGAAATATGGTGGGGGCATATCGCAGACAGAGCGGGGGAGGGCGAGACCAGAAAGGAGACGGTAGAAGACAGAAAGACCACCGACCTGCCTGCGGTGAGAGAGTGAGAGGCCCAAAGACTCAGCCTCGTGGGAGATACCAATGATCCGAAATGCCTTGGTTTCCACAGCGTGAAGCCAAGAAAGGCAAGAGGCAGGAGTACAAGCCCAGAGGGGAGAGCAGTATTCCATCAGACTGTGGACGATAACTTTGTATGTGGTCAGTAGCTCAGGTGGGCTGAGGAAGGACTTTGCACGATGGAGGATTCCCAGTCGGCGACTGGCTTTGGAGACCAGGTTGGAAATGTGGCTTTCCCAGGAAAGATCAAGGCAGATAGTGAGACCCAGAAGTTTGAAAGAAAGGACTTCTTCCAGAGGATTGCTGAGAATGTAGATGGGGGTGGGGGGGGGTGTTTCGAAACGGTCCTTTTGGAGAGACATAGTGAGAGTGTGAGATTTATCAGGATTGAACGACATGTTCCATGTATTGGACCAGTTTGGGATTTTATCCAGATCTGCAGAGAGCGAAGAAGCTGCTGCTTGCCGGTCTGAGGGATGACATATGGTACGGCAGAGGGTGGAGTCATCAGCAAAGAGATGAGGAGGATTTTCCAGAGAGTCGGAGAGATCATTGATAAAGAACAGGGCCCAGAACACTGACGTGAGGAACTCCGGCCTGGACAGGAAGAGGGGATGAGATAACTCATTTAAGGCCACACGTTGGCTGTGACAGGAGAGGAAGTCTGCTAGCCATGAATGGAGATGGCCTTGGATAACATAGGAAGAGAATTTGGTGAGCAGGGCAGGGTGCCAGGCCATGTCAAAAGCACACGATATCTCGAGCGATATGGCTCTGATTTCATGTCTGACATTGAGTACCTCCATCCATTGTTGGGAGAGCAGAAGCAGCATATCCAGGGTAGAGTGACCTGGTCAGAAACCAAGTTGATGATTGGAAATGAAGCCATTGGAGAAAAGGAAGGATTTAATGTCTGAAGCGATGATGGATTCCATAACCTTGCTGGTGATTGGGAGAAGGCTGATAGGTCTGTAGTTGCAGGGATCTGTTTTTGTACCTTTTTTATCTCGTGGGTAATGTTTCTGATTTCCAAGCAGGTGGCAGATGAACTTGAGCCAATGAGAGGGTGAATGGAACAGAGAGAGGGTGAGCAAGAGCAGAGGAGCAGGTTTTTTGGAAACGTGTGCTGATGCCGTCTGGACCGGTTGCAGAATCTGAGTTGAGGTTTGACAGCAAGCTCTCCACCTTGTCAGGAGAAAAGGATACAGAGTCCAGGGACAGTTGGGTGCGACTGGGTAAGGTGGGTACAGAAAGCGATGGGTTTCGGACACAAGTTTTAGATGCAAACACCGAGTTTAGGCATTCAGCCTTTTCACGTGCAGTGTCAGCAGTGCGGCCATTTGAGGCAAGGGAGGGGATGGAGGGCGAACATACACCAGAAACAGATTTGATTAGATGTCACCAGGATTTGGGGAAG
The DNA here is from genome assembly GCF_056783735.1 of Eptatretus burgeri. Classification (NCBI taxonomy): domain Eukaryota; kingdom Metazoa; phylum Chordata; class Myxini; order Myxiniformes; family Myxinidae; genus Eptatretus; species Eptatretus burgeri. The sequence goes on along the minus strand of NC_140962.1, from coordinate 16,340,469 downwards.
GGAGAGAGATTTGAGAGTTCTGACTTGAGATTACAAAGATATTGTTTTCTGGCTCTCCTGAGGGTAGATACACACTTGTTCCGAGCTTTATGGAAGGAACTGAGATTACCCTCAGTTGGGTTTGCTTTCCATGAGGCAAAGGCAAGTTGTTTCAGGACAACTGCCTCGCCACAAGCTTCAGTAAACCAAGGGCGGGAGGAAGGGTAGGACAACTGAACACGAGAGGGGATAAATCTGTGCATGAGGGAGAGAGCATGTTTCTTTGACAGAATTCCCAGGATGAGTTGATGTTGAAGAAAGTAGCGATGGGAGACCGGTCTTGAAGTTTGATGGCTGCTTGAAGACCCTGCCAGTCAGCCTGAGTAAAATGCCAGACTCGACGGTGCTGAGGTGGTTCTCTAATAACAGCCAGAGAGATGTCTACTTTGACAAGCACGTGGTCAGAAGAACTGATTGGAGCAGAGGAGAAACAAATATTGTCAGGGAAATTTGTCAAAATCAGATCTAGGAGAGATGGAATACCATTGGTTGAGATCCGGGTCGGGAAGTTGACCGATTGAGTCAGTCCCAATGAGTTGCAGAAGTCTTTTGCTGAAGTGCCGTGGCAGGTGAGAGAGGTACCCACACCTAGCCAACTGGCATGACAATTGAATTCACCCCATATGAGGAAGAGAGAGAGCTGGGATGAAAGGATAGAAGATGGTCCATATTTTCGGATAGTGAGGTGTAGATGGAGTTATCACTGTTTGGTGGACGGTACAGTACACATATAAACATGAGGTGGGAGGGGAGGGGAAGCCGTAGCCAGAGGTATTCCTGGGGGTGTGGGGGAGTGAGAGCAGTGCATGGAGAGTGAGGAATAGTCTTTGATGAAGAGAGCAACTCCTCCACCAGGACGAGGCTCAGATCTGTCATACCAGAGGAGGGAGTAACCAGGGAGAGATACTCGGGAGTCAGAGACGTCTTGAGGGAGGAAAGTTTCTGTTCGGCAGATTATATTTGGTTTGTCAGTTGCAACCTGTATGGAAAGATCTGTCAAGTTTGTGCGAAGGCCCCGGATATTTGAGGTCCACACTTTTAATGAAGATGGAGGGAGGAGGCTTTGAGTGCAGGGAGAAGGGGAGGGTAGGACAAGTGAGGAGGGGAGGTAAGGAGAGTTGTTGAAAGAGTGTGGGGGATTGCAGAATAGCTGGGAGAGGGGGCTGGATGAGGAGGAGAAAAGGCTCTGTGGTGCTGGGTTGAGGTACAGTGGGGAGTAATAAGAGAGGGGGCAGAAGGCAGTTGAAGATTTGAGGGTGATGAGATGGAGGAGAGGGGGCAGGGGAAGGAGGCAGCTTTGTGGATGAGGGGGCGTGGGGGTGGCGTGGAACTTTGAGAAGGGTGAGTTGGGAGAGGCTGAGGGAGAAAGGTGAGGGAGACATTTTTGAGAAAGGTGGGAGGGAAACTTGGAGGAGGAAGAGTGTGATGGTTGCTTTGAGAGGGAGGGGTGAGAGTGGTGAATTGGCATTGAAGTTGGAAAAAAAAAAAGACAATTGAAGGAAAGCGACCATGCAAAGCAAACTGGGGTTTTTTTTTTTTTTAGTTCAGAAATGTGACTCAAGACATTTCTTGAGGGATGCAATAAAGGCGAATTAAGAGAATGGAGAGAAGAAACGTTGTAACGGTTGGATTTTTTTCGACAAGGTATGAAGGAAAGGTCGAATTGACAGCAGTCTTTTGAAGAGGAGTAGTAAATTATGATTCAGTAATGAGAACCAGAGGTGTGAAAGAGGAAGATGAAGCTTTATAAGAGATCTTTTTTGATTGCTATTATTTTTGATAGAGATTGCATAAGAATAGGTAAAGTAAAGGTTGAAGAAAAGATCGTGAGGTGAATGGTGAATTTGGATCAGTAAACGCAGAGGGTGGAAATGGATCACGTGGTTGCGGGAGGCGTATCGGTGAAAGTAAATGTATTTATTTTATTTTATTTTATTTTTTTTCTAAATAAGGATTGCGTAAGATTCAGAAAAGGAAAGGTTGAAGTGAAATCGTGGAGGTGTATGGTGAATTTGGAATGGTAAACGCAGAGTGAAGCTGATGGATCGATGAAAGGTAACAGGACGAGCGTAGAGACGCACGTCGTTTCAGGAGGTGTGTAGTTCGGAAGGAGACGAGGGAAATTAGTTTTGTTTTTTTTTTATGGATTTTTGAAGAATTAAATACGATTGGAGAATGGAAGGTTATCAGAAGAAATGGTGAAGGTAACATGGTGAGAGTGGGTCAGCTGAAAGATAATAAAGATGGTGTGCTGGCAGAAGGAGGAGGAAGAAGAAGAATCAGAATCGGTACTCGTGGGTATGCAGGGAGAAAAGGGTTTTTTTGTTGTTATTTAAAAGAAAAATTTAACACAAGAAACAAGAGTGTGTACTTGGGGGGGATAGATGGGGGGTGTTGGGAAAAGTGGGGAAAATAGGAATTGATGGTAGTAGAGAGAGAATACAAACTAGAGGGGAAGCACTCGGGAGAGTGCAAAACCTCCGCCACCAATACTGCTGGGTCACTCAAGTGAACCTTATATCTTATTCATTAAATATGATGTCAACAGTGCTGAGAGTTATAGTTCTTTTCTCCAACATTTTTTTTTGGGAGGGGGGGGGTTGGAAATCACTTAAAACGTGTAAAAATGCAAAAAAAAAAAATTCTGAAACAATTTTTTTTTTGGGGGGGGGGTTGGAAATCACTTAAAATATGTAGAAATGCAAAAAAAAAAAATTCTCTAACAATTTTTTTTGGGGGTAGGGGTAACAATTTTTTTTGGGGGGGGGTCCAACCAAGTCCAAAATTTAATGGCATGATCCTTGGACCATACCTAACCCCCCCCACCAAGTTTCGTTGAAATCCGTCGGAGTTTTTCTGTAATACTGTTCACAAACAAACAAACAAACAAACAGAAAGGGGTGAAAACACTAATATAACCTCCATCCATCTTTGAAGATGGCGGAGGTTAATAAAACGACGGTACACTTAGATGGGAAGGACGGGTAGGCCTCAAGGAACCCGATAAGGTCGACGAAAACTCACAAAATAGCCCGATTTTTTTTTTTTTTAACACAAAACCGAACTAGGAACACACAGTAAACATGTAGGTGAGAAAATAAACAGTTAAAACGTGACAAATAACGACCGGAAACTTAACTTTGAGAAAGTCAGCAGAGACCCCTGCGAGAAGCTGCCATTGCGACAAACCCAGAACCCCTAAGCGAGTCTTAAAGGGTTTTCGGGGTCTTCGAAGGCTGAGGTTGTGGATGAAAATAACTTTAGGATAATCCCTGACAGACAAATAATTATATTTATTAGATGAATGTATTATTTAATTCCGTTGTAATTGTGGGTGTATTCAGGCCAACTGTCCAGCCAATCTCCAGGTGGAAGACACAGCTCAGCTAATTAGATATGTTGGCCTTCGCCCGTGTTTTGTCACGTGTTAGCCGTTAGCCAATCAGCATGTATATAAATGGAAAAGAGGAAAAAGTTGCCTTTGAAGGCTGAGGTGGTCGATGAAATTACCCTTCAGACAATTCCCGGGTCAGACTTGGTCTGTGTGCCAAATGTGGTGGTTGTCGGTGCAGTGGTCTTGCAATAAAACGCGAACATACAGACAGACAACAAATATTATTTATTAGATTATTATTATTATTATTATTATTATTATTCTACACAACCCCCAACTAATTTCTTTCAATGTCCGATTTCTCACAGTGGCTGGACAGTCGGAAGGGTCACCGACCAACTTCAAACTCTGCTGAGCACTCTCTAGATCAGCCAGGTCTGGATATGACCATCTCCAGAGGCAGGCTTGAACAGCATTCTCTTGATCGGGGAACGCATAGAGGAAGATCAATGAATAAACCAAGTGGTAGAAACTTGTTTTCAAAGGTGCTTCCTCTGGAGTTGCAACAGAGAGGAGAGAGGCGCATGCTGAAAGACAAGACCCATGCTCCAAGTAAAGGTGCCCTGCCATCTGACTTCAGAAATCAAGATATTGGATATCTTTAGATTTACTTCAGCATTTTGCACTTTGAACAACTTTGCAAAACAAATTTTTCTTTGGCTCTGCCTCATTTTCCGATTGTTATTGAGTATTGTCTTCTTTTGCCATTTATCATTTTAATAGACCAGGGTTTTATTGCCTGTTACTTAAAATGTATTCTTCAGAATGTAATTCTTGCAGTTAATGTCTGCTTCAAGTTTTATCTGTGCTTGTTCCTTTGCAGGCTCACTGCTTGATTTACTTCTCCAAGGAATAGGTGAGCGCACACGAGGAGATGCACGGGGTGAAGAACAAGAGGTTGGGCGATGGGAAGGAGCAAAAGCTGGAAGTGAGAATGTACATAGTGTTTCTGAAAACAGAGCATTACCTGGCCTGCAGAAGAGCAACCTGCCACAGGTGAGTTCATTGTATTGTTGCTCTTTAGCATGTGGTTGCCAGTAAAAAAAAAATGAAAAACCCAATGCACCATGTTGCCACAATCTATACATATCTGTATGTGTGTAAATAGAAGAACACGGCTTTGTCGATTCCACCGGCAATTGGTGAGGAGGTACATGTCTCGAGACACGCTCCGAGTAGTGCATTGGTCGAAGTAGGAAGAGGATATGGAGGAGAAAAACGAGAGGGCTTCATGGTCAAAAACAGAGATTCTGGATTGAGATCAGTGAAGAAAACTGAACAAGCAATGCAAAGCAGCGAGCTTGAGAAACGAGACTCCGATTATGGATACATTATCACAGACAAGACGTAAGATTTTTTTTCCTTCCATCATATACCTTTGCTATATTTATGTTTTTTTGCATAGCCATTGTTATTATCCTCATAACCATCTTATGATGTGTTAGTGGCCAATAAGCCCCCTTAACAATGTGAACACCTGTTCCATATGAGTTTATAGCGTATTAGCCACAAAGAGGCAGATATAGTATGATAAATAGATAAATTGATGTCATATAAGTTTGATATTCAAAATTTCCTTGATTTAAACTCTGGTTGTGAAAGATTTGTGTAATATGCACATATATTTATCTCCACACCCACACCTAAGCACATATATTTCTGTATCCTATGTATGTTATTTGAATGTAGGCATAAGAGAGGACTAATCGTGCCGATATGGAAGAGGAAAAGCGATGTTCAAGATCCGGGGAAGAACAGGGGCATTACGCTCCTAATTCACGTCATTAAGTTACTGGAGAGGATTTTGAATGGGAGGAAAAGGAAGAGTGTGGAGATTGAGATCGGCGAAGGGCAACAGGGGCTGCGAAAGGGTAGGAGGATGACGGATGGGATATGACATTGTCCTGAGGGAGATGGTGATGGCGACGCTGACATGGATGGAAGTGTCGGAAACAGAAGTTAGGTTGCTGGAAGGGATGTGCAAGAGAATGAAAGGAAGAATTTTGATTGGGCCAATGATGTCAGAGGAGTTCAGCTTGAACATTGGTTTGAAGCAGGGAATCTCTCTCAGCCCACTTATGTTTATCATGGTGAATGAACTGCAGGAGGGTAAAAATGGATGGTATTCTGAGGAATATGTTGAACGTGGACAATCTGGCTTGTGGGATTCTGGGAGTAAGTGGGAGATGCAGGAAGTACTGAGGAAGTGCAAGAAGACATTGGGAATCATGGATTGAAGATGAGTAGGGAGAAGACTGTGGTGAGGTGGGTAGGCCTGCAAAGAAAATAAATTGATATTGGGTTTGAGGGGAAGATCAGACAGGGAAATAGGTGTGAGTATCTGGGGGGTGGGGGGGAGGGAACAGTGACCGGAATTGGTAGGTTGAAGGCAGAGGTGCGGAGAAGTTTTCAGGTGGGTGCAAATGTGTGGATGAGGTTGGAGGGATTGATAGCAGACAGAAAAATATTAAGAAAATTTAAAGGGAAAGTTCTGGTGTCGTGTGTAACACTGGCCTACCTTTACGGTCTTGAAATGCTGACACTGACAGAGAGACAACAACAGGCTGCAGGTCTGCAAGAACAACTGGGTCAGGAGGATTGCGGGAGTGAAGAGGGTGGATAGAAGGAGAATGTATGAACTGAGGGAGGAGATTGGTGTGCAAATGAGCTTGATGGGGAGATTGCTAAAAAGCTGGCTGAAGTGGGCTGGTCATGTGGTTCAGATGGGGGAAGAGAGGAATGGCAAAGCGAGCACATACTGCAGGTTGAGGGAGTAACCTAGGAGGAAAAGAGGTAGACTGTGGTTGAGATGGGAAGATTGTGTGAGGAGTGATATCAATAAGGTGGGGGTGGTTGGAGAGTGGAGAGAAGTGACTGACAACAGAGGGAAATGGAAGAGTATCGTGTTCAAGATGGCAGAAGATTGGTACCAGAGGACATCACCACTTATAAAGGGAAGAGAAGGAGAATAAGATGATGTATGTTGTCTGGGAAGGCAACAGCAAACCACCCAGCATAATTCTTGCCAAGAAACTGCTTTGGCCACACTGACGCTTTATAACAAAGCATGGTGAATCAGAATGTGTGTTATACCAATGTAATTGGATGAGTGAGTATTATTTTGTGAGTAAACAAATACAAAAGCAATGTAGAAAAAAAGAGAAATATGAAAACGGAACAGACTAAAATAAAGACGACAGATATACAACAAGCAAGCAAAGAGTGATAATAGGAAAAGTTAAACCCTGAAACTTCGGGTAAAGACAGGAAGATTTTCTCAGTCATATCACATATCCCAGAAGTGCCATTCCATCATGCATGTTTTGATTCATATAAGATTTGAATCCCAGGAGGCACAGACCTAGAATGAATGAAGTGGGGCAAACTATTCATATTGGGAAAGACGGTACAATATTCCCCCATCCTACTCCCCATTATAACCTCCTTGGTACTGGTGGTATGTTCATTATTTTGAGCATCCACACAAGAGGGTATAGTGGGAGATTCTGACTGATGGTATTGTGGGAAAGTTTAAAAGAAGGAAATGTACATTTTATTGGAGAAAAGATCAAAGGGTGGGTATATATACAGGAGGATGACATCTAGCCCCCACCTTACTCTCCATTAAATTGTTGTACCTGGTCTGACATATTATGAAAGAACTACCAAATGTAAGAATTGTAACACATGTAAAAAATATTTTTTCCTCCCCCTGTAAGATCCCTATCTAATTGGCTAATAATTGGGGGCTTATAGGCTAATACTTGTTTTATTATATATTCTAAATTTTTAACCTCAGAGTTTTTGAGACCTTTAGGAGTACGAAACCAGCATTTAGGTTGTTTTTACCCCATGCGTATATGCCTGGTGTTGGCTTAATGGTTTGGATGGCGGGCTTGGGATCCTAGGATCCTGAGTTCAAATCCCACTTGGCTGTTGAATCCAAGACTCCGTAGGGCAAGGTGTTCTATGAACTCGAATTTTTTTTCTTCCTTTTTTTTTTCTGCCAATGTCTGAGCTGTATCTTGGAGCCGGCTGGGACTTTTGGAATGAATTTGTAAATCAATAATGGGAATAAAAAGTATGCAGGGTTGACATTTTTCCCCTTGACCTAATTTTAAGGTCATGACCTAATTATACAAAATTGTACAGTTTTTTTTTTACCATAATCCAACTAATTTTGTCCAATCAAAGCAAAATTTCCTTTTCTAGATCGCCTAGATTAAGGCGCACTTGCGCTTAATTTGCATCTTACCCCTCTGAGTTAAAGGTCGAGGTACAATGGAGGTCTGGAAAAAAAAAACGTGATTTTTTTTTTTTGTCAGTGCTCAGTTTTGCCAATGCGGAATGTCAAACCCCACTTGGTCTTCCAAAATGTTCTTGCATCATAATAGTGGACCTGCACTGAAGTTGTGCACCTGATATTTGTTTTGTGTCCTTGATTAACAAAATTAACAAAAAACACCTTTTTGATCACAACTTGAATAATTTTCCTCCGATTTTCATGATGTTGAGTTTTTTTGGATAGATTGCAGATGGGGACACATATTCTTAATCTACACTCTATCCATAAATATTGAATGTCAAAGTCACATGATGGTTCAAAAAAAAAATGGCCATCATTGGTTTGCAGGTGCCAGGTTACCCTTGGCGATTATTTTGTGATCTAAAATATCTATACTGAACAAAAATATAAACGCACCAACCTAAATATCGAAGTCAAGATTGCCATTATGGGAAAATGGTCAAACCGATATGTTTGAGCAATGGTTCCTTTGTTTTGCTCAAGACAGATTTTCCCATTGAAATTGACCACTCTGAGTGTGTGGACTCACACGTTGAGTAATCCTTACCATGAGCACCATGGGGCTTGACAGAGTGATGGTCAGTGAGCGTGACCAGGACACAAACACTCCCTATAGCTTGCCCTATAAAAGGCCTCCCCAAAATGTGGACTGGTGCCAAATGTCAACATGCCACAGATGTCACAAATCTTGAGGGAGCGCGCCATTGGCATGCTGAATGCTGGGACGTCAGTACGGGCCGTTGCAGCACACTTCAATGTCCACCACTCCACCATTAGCCGCCTGAGAACGCGCCTCAGAGAGACTGGAAGCACCGTGAACCGCCCACATGCCCGGCGACCACGTGTGACCACCGCCGGTCAGGATCGTCACATGAGGCTGCAACATCTCCGGGATCGACTCCGACTGGCCACGAGGACTGCCGATGAGACTGTCGGGCTGCATAACAGGCGCATTTCAGCCCAGACGGTGCGTAACCGCTTGAGGGAGGCCAACCTCCGAGCCCGCCGACCACACCGGGGACTCAACCTCACTGCAGTCCGGCGTCAGACCCGACTGAACTGGGCCAATGTTCACTTGCGCTGGACCCTCGCACGATGGAGGAGAGTGCTGTTCACCGATGAGTCGCGGTTCCAGCTGTATCGGGCTGATGGCAGACTCCGCGTCTGGCGTCGGGCTGGGGAGCGCTCCACTGACGCCAATGTCCTTCGTCGGGTGTCACACGGTGGTGCCAGTGTTATGGTGTGGGCAGGCATATGCCATGGAGAGCGCACTCGGCTTCATTTCATTGAAGGCAACTTGAACGGGCAGCGGTACAGGGACGAGATACTCAGACCCATCGTCGTGCCGTTTGTGCGCCTTCACCATGTGACGTTTCAGCACGACAATGCTCGCCCCCATGTTGCCAGGATCTGCATGGACTTCCTCGGTGAGGAGGACATTGATGTCCTCGACTGGCCTCCATATTCTCCCGACATGTCGCCCTTCGAGCATCTTTGGGACGTTCTTGATCGACGCGTACGACAACGTTACGCAGTCCCAGAGAACGTCCACCAGCTCCGTGTGGCTCTCCAGGAGGAATGGGAAAACATCCCTCAGGCCACCATCGATAATCTGGTGATGTCCATGCGCCGGAGATGCACCGCTCTGCGCGACGCCAACGGTGGACACACCCGCTACTGACTGTGTGAACTCTGACAGTGACACCTCGGTTGTGTCGGCTGTTGTAGCGCAAAGACTGTCGCCAGAATTCTCAAGGAACTCTTTGAAATTTAATGCTCAATTGTCATGGATTCTATAACCAAATTGTTGTGAAGATTTAGTATTAATGAGTTCGAGGTAAAATAGTAACAATCGCTTGGTGCGTTTATATTTTTGCGCTTGGTGCGTTTATATTTTTGTTCAGTATAGTTTGGAATTGAATAAACAAGAGGTGTAATAGAATGTATTTTAATACATTGCATTATATGATAATCTAGATTGTGCTTAATGAAATATTTTTCCATTGTGTCCAGTCGTTGTATAAAATTGTTATCGAACAAAAGCAATGATGATAATGTATGAGGGATCATACTGTTTTTATGAACATTGCAATTGAAACAATTTTGAATGTCAGGTGATTCCATAAATAAATTCACGACAGTATTTAATTTAAAAAATATATTCCAACAACTTTAATTAGAGGCTCTATCCTCTAAATGTTGAGTGTCAAGCAAGGAAGCAGCACTTGTACCATTTTTCGTGTTTTGTATGATTCGGTCAGAGTCAGAATCAAAGGTTGGGCCTCCCAGATTCAGAGCTGATACTGTACCACTGACATTGCACAGTCAAACAAGCCTTTGAAGAGAATGCCAACGCTCAAAATAACTCTATCCACGAGTATTGTGAGAGAAGTGTGAAACAATCAATTGAAAAGAGGCAACATTTATGTGTATATATATGTATATATATATATATATATATGTATATGTATATGTATATGTATATGTATATGTATATGTATATGTATATATGTATATGTATATGTATATATATATATATATATATGTATATGTATATGTATATGTATATGTATATGTATATGTATATGTATATGTATATGTATATGTATATATATATATATATATATATATATATATATATATATATATATATATGTATTGTTGTGGTTACCAAATTCGCAAACCACCATTCAGGTCCCTTAGGTGAGGTATCTCAGTAAGTACATGTGTAGTTAGGCCCAAACCCGTTGTCTAGTGGGAATAAATGTTATTCATGCGTGCTGCGACTCTTCAGGATAGCCGTTTTTCTTTTACTATCTTTAATTTGGACCAACCGCCATTGTTACCACCAGTCACAACATCAACCACCAACCACAACGCCGCTTCACCACAACCGCCACGACCTTCACGTCACACCTCGCAACCGTCGCATCGCCACCGTTCTTGCGCCGCTTGTGGGTACCGGTGTTGGACTCGTGCAGGGCGCGCGCCGAACAGCGTGTACAAAATCACGGATTTTGTGCTTCAAAAACGGATCAAAAACGACACACGCCCACTTTTTGCCGTCCAATCGGTGAGCGAGGGGCGAATTGGCCCCGCCCCCAGGGCGTTGGAGGGCGATCGATATATGCAAATTTATGGATCAAAAAGCATTCACGCCCACTTTTTCTCGGGCCAATGGGGAGCGAGGTGAAAGGTCGAAGGGAGGGGGTCAAAGGCGAAGCCACGGGGCTTATATAAGCGACCGTGTTCGTCAGTCAAGGAGAACAGAGAGTTAAGACTTCGCGGGCGGTGGAGTTGGCAAGAAGGAGCTGGTCGTCATCGTGTGCATTGGAGTCGGAGCGGAGGGGACGGAGCTGTGGAGAGGCGGCGAGGGCAGACGAGGGGGTGCTCGCGTCGTGCAGGGAGCTGCACCCCAAGGAGGCCAACAGCGCGACCTGGCCGAGGTGGAGACGCTCGTCGCGGGACTCGAGCCAGAGTAGGAATCCTCTATACCCCGAGCATCAGCAACCCCCTCCTGTTTCCCCCCGCGCTGAGATAGTGCGACCAAGGGGGCCCCTTTCCCACCCCCTACCAGACACTGTCCGCGAGGCCCGCGGAGTTGAGGCACCATCGCCGCTCCGTGTCTCATCACCAGACGGGTAGGCCCGACCTGGTCTCGGCCTCAGGCCCGCCTATCCTTGAGGGTTCTTTTCCTTGGTTTTGGGTATGTGTTGTCGGCGCCGTCTGTGAAGTAAAATTGTATAAGTGTTGCCGTGTGCTCGTGTAATCGGTATTAGATCTGCATTGTCGCATTTGCTTTTTGTGTAAATTGCATTGTGTTTTTCTTTTCTGTGTGCTTTTGGTGGAATTGAATATGTGTGCTTTCCGTTCGTCGCGAATAAATGTGCTTTGTGTTGAACTGTTTCCCGCTTCGCTTCGTCATTTCCTTCATTGAATCCTCATCTTGCTTCACGTAAAGGGTTGGTCGTGGGCTGAATACGCCCGATAATTAATCGAACCGTCGAGGTCGACGATAACACCGCTCGGTTATCCCGATAGTACGGAACGGGTCGCTTAAGTGGCCCGTGTCCGAAGTCGACCTGCGGCGAGGTGCGATCGCCCGGTCTACCCTCCGCGTGGGTACTTAGGTAGGTCGAATTTGGCGAGCAACCCTATCCCACGCGGGGGCTGATTGGCTCGATCGCGGTGAGACCGAAAGGTCCACCCGTGACTGGTTCCCGGCGTTAGTCCGAGAGGGTCACGACTGGATTGTCCGTCCGGTGGGCGACGTGCCGCGATTCGAGTTACGTGGCCGTCAGCACGCCGGCGGGCGCGAATCCGCAACAGTATATATATGTATATGTATATGTATATATATGTATATGTATATGTATATGTATATATATATATATATGTATGTGTATATATGTATATGTATGTATATGTATGTGTATATATGTATATGTATATGTATGTATATGTATATATATATATATATGTATATGTATGTGTATGTGTATGTATATATATATATATATGTATATGTATGTATATGTATATGTATATATGTATATATATATATATATATATATATATACATATATATATATATATAGATACCAGGTGTAGTGGCGTGCGCCTGTAATCCAGCTCGGAGGCTTGGGTTGGAGGATCGCTTGAGGACGGTGGCTCTGTGTTGGGCCGCGCTATGAGAGTGTGTAGGGCAGCCCGGAATCATGGCGAAACCCAATCCTTATCCCTGTGTCGTAAGAGGCGACCAGGGTTGTCAGGAAGGGCATCCGGCGTAAAACCTATGCCAAATCGGTATGCGGATCATAACGGATGATCCGCTGTGCCGACCCCTAACGGGAGCAGCCGAAAGAAGAACAATATATATATATATATATATATATATATATATATATATATATATATATATATATATATATATATATATATATGTATATACACACACACACACACATTTCCAGTGTGTATTTCCAGGACATCATTTGATGTGTCATCGATATAAAAAAAAACTGTTTTGTTTGCTGTCAGTGGCCAAAAACAGAATGCCTTCCTCACAAGACCACACATACATGTGTAATTGAATAAATTAACTCTATCCACAAGTATTGTGCGAGAAGTATGAAACAATCAATTTTTGTTTATATACAAAGTCACGGCTTGTGAAAGAGAACACAGAATGGATTAGAATGCAACAGAACAAAGGGAACAGTCAAAAGGGAGGGGGAAAACACCATCGACAGGGTATAATACAGGACAAAAGAACAAAGAGGCTTGGATAAGTAAAGGATGAAAAGGGGTGGGGGGGGTGAGGGTCGAGAAGAACGTGCAGGGTGGATAATGAGATTGATGAGAACGTGGTAGTTGGTTCCACAGGTGTGAAAAAAAAGAGGAACAAATGAATGAAGGTGAGCAGCATTTCTGGATTTTTGGAATTTCACCAGAAGGGGTTGTTGGTGGACCATATGCGCCCTGCAGATGTACTTGGAGGTGGTGGGGGTGGGGGTGGGGGGAAGACAAAGACAAACTGTTGTAATATCTCCAGCCATTTGTGTTGATGTCCTTGGTTTCCAAATGTGGTTTTTTCCTTGTCATCACAATTGCTGGACATGGTGATGCTGCTATTGTAGCAATAGAAGAGCATTCTGAATTTAACCAAGAGCTCAGAGAAAGCTGATGTTAAATTCTTCACTTGCCCAATAACATGATTGAAATTTTGTATGGTCACTTTATGTAAATTATTTCACTTTTTATTTAGTTATTCAGAAATGGAATTATTTATCATTCATACAGGAATCAAAGCTCTTACAATCGTCATGCATTGAGCAACTGAAAAGGGGGGCAGTGTACAATCATTGCAAGGATTTGTTTTCAATCTGTGCCAGTCCTGAACAGCTCTGTTTCAGACATAGTATCCTCATCAGTGTGAAAAAAAGTCATTGATGCAAAGCCTATAAACCCTTAAGGCCGAAGGACACTGAATATTTTTTTTCTAAATTAACAGAAAGAGAGAGATGTATCTTAACGCAAGTTATGCAAGTTAAGATACAAGGCTTATCCACAGTAAATAACCACATGATTGGACAATGAGTGTTAATACCTTAATTGTACACTGGAAATAAGGAAGAACTTGGCTTGGAAATTTTTTTTTTGATCGAGCACCTGCTCCTTGGGGATAGTTTATAAACGGATTCACAATCGCTCTGGAGTTTTTATCAAATGTGATAGCCCGCTTTAGGGGTTGTCAGGATTGCTTATAAGGATGTGCACTCACCTTGAGCTGTCTAGCCTGTGTTTGAATTTCAGGCCTGTTGTTTCTCATGCAGGGTGATGTATCACTGTGTGCGCCATCCCTCGGAATGGTGTTAAACTGGAGGACCAGTCTGCTCGCACTGGCCAATCATGGATGGTAAAGATCCAGTGGCGTCTTTTGTGAAGAGTAGGTGAGTTATCAGTGGCACACTGAACAAATTCCAAATTCTTACCCTGACTGACTGCTGGAAAGGCAACAGCAAACCAACCAGCATGACCAAGAGACTGCTGCAGCAGCACCAACACTCTGTAAAGAGTATGATATGATGATCTTCTTCTTCCGTATGCAGCACAAGGCTGAGTTACCATCATTCGTGAAGACTCAGTTGTGCCGCTGATGCAGTGCCCTCTGTCGGTCAGGGCAGGAATTTGTAATTTGTTCATGGTGTCAGCCATAGCTCACCTACTCTTCATGAATGACACCGTGGTATCTTTATTTAACGTCCACCAACTAATTACAGCAGATGGGACACACAGGTTAACATCCATGTGAGGGATGGCACACACATTGATTAATCACCATGTCTTTGGAACACTGGGATGACAGTTTATAGCTGGATTAGGATTCAAACCCAGGCTGGACAGCTTAGAGGCGAATGTGCATACCTCCAGGCTATCCTTCCAGCAATAATGATTATGATAATGATGATAATTATGATGATGATATCCTAAAGCATGAAAAAATAAAATGTGGCCACATGCATCTTAACAGCTCATTAGGTGAATTAATAATGTCATCCTTGTACAGAGGGTTCAGCTTGCTTCGCAGTTTTGTTATTGTGCTGACCAGTTGTATGAAAACAGCAATGCAAGGGATATGTAAGCAATGGCTATTAAATTTAATACAATAAGCATGGAATAGTGCCCGCACCACCACGGCAAGAAATATAGCATACATTCTAGCCTTTTTCACACTTGAAAATTAATCAATGTGCACTAGTTAAAGTGCTTTCAAAGCCGTTATTTTGCATTTCAAAGAAACAAATTAATTTTTGTTTCAGTCTGAGTAGTGCAAAATTAAAGTGATTGTATTCACAAGCATGTGCTTTCATGTGTTATTCCCATGAAATAATTCCGGTTAATCCACAGCCAAAACTACTCTTAAACAACACCTGTTGCCTGTTGGTCGAGCGGGTGGTTGCCGTATATATTGTTGTAGATTCCCGCCCGCCTGCATGAGAACGACCGCGTTTTACCAATAGCGGCCGCTTCGCCCACCGAACGGACAATCTAGTCGCAGCCTTCTGGATCAAATGCCGGAATCCCGCTACGGGTGTGTTTTGGGTGCACACCACAGCCTCGTCAACACTACCCGCGCTACAGGGTCAATCCCCGAATTGTCGATATACTTAATTCATCGCGTGGGCAGACTACCGAGAGACTACCTCAACGGGGCCCGCTTGAAACGAGCCGCTTAAGCAGCTCGCTTCAATTTGGGATAACCGAGCGGAGTGTTATCGCGAGGCCCCGTTGGACCCGATTCTATTATCGGTTATTTAACAACCAACTATATTCCGAGTGCAATATGGCAGTTCAATTAAGGGAAGAGGACGCAATGAACGGGTTAACGTTTAAACAAGCACATTTATTTACAAAGCACACGTAAACAGTGATGCAGTCATGCAGGTTTGCAAGGCCGAACACGCACTCAAGTATACAACCAACAAAAGCAATGCAAAAGAGCTACTACCGTCTATCTATTATGTACACACTTATACAGTTCTACTTACAGACATGGCGCCACAACGTTCATTGAAAGAAACAAAGGAAAAACCCCAGGAAAGACTAGGGGTAGACTGGACCTATTGGGGTCTTTATAGGCACGGAGCCGTGTAGACCGCAAAGGCTCCGAGAGACCGGGCTGGCTACCTTCACCCTCATGGTGACTTGCTAGGGCGACCCTCGATGTCCCCTCTCCAATGACCCACGGTACGGCAGGCCGCGCGCCTTGGCTCCGCTGCGCTCCGCTCTCTCCAGTCCCCTACCGTGGCTCCACACACTGCCCACAACTCCGACACAACACTCTTTTCTCTCCTCCACACACCTCACAACCTCCAGCGCCAGACCGACCTTGCGTTCAGCGTGTCCTTTTATCTTCACAGTGCCTCGCCCCTCCCTTTCGCCCCACCCCCCCTTTCCAGCAGGCACAGGAAGCTTCCAGAAGCAGGGCGTTTTCCTCGCCGAATCAGGGCCTTTCTCATTCTTCTTCCTTTTTATAGTTAGTGTCGCTTTATAGTTCTTGGTGTTGGGTTATTCTCCTGCTGCGTTGGCCTGCGCAGATGTTGCTCGGTGGGGGGTGGGGCCGTCATCTGCTCTCCCCCAATGAATGCCAGACTTCTCGCAACCGTGTGCCGAGGTGGCAATGCGGTGGTGGTTATGTTGGTTGTTGTAATGGTGGTGTGGCTGGCGTTTTGTGGTGGTCGTGAGGGTAGTGTGGTTGGGCAGTTGTGGTTAAGGTGGTTCTTCTGAAGGTGGCTGTTCGTTGTCTGTGGGGATGTTGGCGTGGTCAACCATGGTCTTTTCAACCTTTCATGGTGATGGTGATGGTCATGGTGATGGTCTTTCATGGTGATGAATTTCAACCATGGTCAACTAGGTTGACGAGAAGGTGGTTGTGGTGATCGGGGTTGTTGGGAGCGGTTGATGAGCGTGATGTTGGCGGTGGAGGTGGTTGTTGCGAAGTGGTTGATGAGAGCGATGTTGGCGGTGGAGGTGGTTCTGGTGAAGTGGTTGGTCCAAAATGACGATAGCAAAAGAAAAACGGCTAACTCAAAGATCACAGCCCTGCACACGAACAATTTCCCATTAAACATCGGTGGGAAAATCTATCTGAACACAGACTTATCGACATAACTGATCTAAGTACCTATATGGTGCTCTGCGAATTTCCACAGCCGTAACAATATAAACTAATATAAAAGCCCTTCAAAAATGACAGATTGGAGCTATTGTATTAAACTGGAAGATTATGATGTATCATTGCAAGAAGCGTAATTTTAAAACACTAGATGTGCAAATGTGGTCCTATTTTATTTATCTTCTGGGATGTTTCATTTTGACGGTACAGCCTCATGAGTGTGCCAAAGACTGAAGCCTCGGCCTAGTGTCAGGTGTGCTGATATCTTTATTTAATAGACATCCTACAGACGTAAATGAACACTTGTTTTTCTCTGCATGCGTTGCACATCACGTGCAGCGAATTTCACCCATGTACGCCTTGGATTTATTATTATTATTTTAAAATAACACTTCTGTACACCGCCCTTGATGCTCGGCTTGCAAGTCACCGTCTAAATTTCCAATCGAAGCGATGTAATTACTCTTTTATTGAAAATATTTTTCGAATTTTTTATTTATCCTCATAAATAGACCGTAGTGAACACAGTCATGTTAAAAGATTTGTCTTTAAAACACTATCCTTATGCAGAGGGACAGCCAAATACACACACTGTGTTAGATAAGGGGGAGACAACTAGAACGGCATTCGGTAGAGTACATACCTCTGCCAGGTTGAACAGTTTAAGTTTTGTTTCCCACTGATAGGTCGGATGTAAATCTAGACCTTAACCAAAATCGAATCGGCTTGTTATTGTCACCTACCCAACTCATCCACCGAGTTTTGTCATAACTTGTCCACAACTTTTTGAGATACCATGTGTTACATAGTTTTTGGCCTCATCTCTCAATGATGAAGAATCACTTAAAAAATTAAAAAATCATCGTATCTGGATCCGAATTCGGATCTTCACCAAAATGGAATTGATTCGTCCTTGTCACACACCCAATCTGTCCACCAGGTTTTGTCGAAATCTGTCCATAACTTTTTGAGATATCCTGTTCACAGACAAAGAAACACACAGACAGAGAGACAGGGGTGAAAACATTACCTTCGTCCACCTTTGGTGGTGGAGGTTATAGCATAGTATATACTATTGGGCTAAGGAATACAACTCTTTGGTAGATTTTATTTCAACTGGTGGGAAGGGTAGGAAGATGACCGGACAGGGAATAGAGGTCTGGTTGGGTCAACAGCTCTCCCTTGACATACTAAACAGCATGGAGCTCACAATCCTCCCACACGTCACCCGAATGCCTGCCCAGACAGTTGCATTTGGTGCCCATGGTTTCATTAATTTTCTAGGTCCATTGTAAAAGGTTGTTTCATCAAAGTTAAGGCAGCAGGTCCAGGGTGATATCGGTTGTGGACGACAATGTATCCCACATCTGGTGTCTTTCAAAAAGAGTGGGCGAGTTTATTGTCATAACCGTGAACAAAATCCAATTTTCTATCTGAACCTACAGGGGGCACCATCAGCTGCACAGCTGAACTCGATCCATCAATAATACAATACACACGACGAAACTCATCTATCTCTACCTGACTTGAAACCAAGTCGTAGTTTATTGTGGTGGCAACCACAATAAGCTACGAATTAGTTTAACTATTTAACTCTGAAACTACACTCAAAAGGTTCAAGGAACCGATAACCGTGAAGAAGAAACATGCAGCGATGTCCTATTTGAGCTCCTCTTTAATTGATGAGACATGTTTTTGTGTGATGTGAGGCAAAATTAGCTGGTACAATGTGTGTCATATCATAAAGTTGTAGCACATGTTTTGTGGTCCAAAAAACATTTGCCATGTTATATTTCACCATGGTCA
The DNA here is from genome assembly GCF_056783735.1 of Eptatretus burgeri. Taxonomy (NCBI): domain Eukaryota; kingdom Metazoa; phylum Chordata; class Myxini; order Myxiniformes; family Myxinidae; genus Eptatretus; species Eptatretus burgeri. The sequence continues at coordinate 16,321,746 of NC_140962.1, read as the reverse complement.
AGTACCTTTAGTCACTATTGACCACTGGGGAAGAAGTAGAAAGAATGGCGCTGCAGTGCATGAGAGTTCAGTAGCTGGAGAAGTCTTTGTAAATCTACCTGTATGTTCAAAGTGAAAGTTGTATTTAATGCCAAGATAGTCTATGTACACGAGATTGGCCAGTGTCTGCTCAACATCACTGATTCAATTACTTTCTGTCATGAGGAAATGACAAATATTAATCACAGATTCTGCATCTAGCATGTACAGTATAGTCATTGCTGTTATTAGGTTATTGCACAAATCATTTTTTTTTTAAACAAGCAACGTGCTATTGTTTGGCATTATCTGCACTATCGAATCACTGTGCATAATAACTCTGAACAGCTTTTGCTTCTGCATTCTAAACTAGTGTCCCAGCTACTCGAGCAGTCCTGAACCAAATATATTTGACAAAGCGTTAGATAGCTCACTAAGTACTGTGAGACGAGTGCAATGAAAGTTTAAACTGGTAGTGGTAATACTTGTGCATTCTGAAATCTTCTTTAAAGAGTGTTCTCCTTTTTAGCTCACCTGGACTTTAGTCCGGTGAGCTTATGCGATCGAGCAGTGTCCTTAGGTGAGTGACTCAGTGAGTGAGTCCGTAAACACTTCAGTCATTATCGCTTGAACCAAACATACGATTTTGATGAAACTTGGCTACAAGCTTCATATCTGATGCCTAACGAAGGTGTATTGACCGCAACAAAATCTACTCTCATTGAAGGGGTGTGGAGGGGGGGGGGTTTGACTCCCCAAAATAGGCATGTGCTCTCTTCCCTGAAACTACACACACATTTTCAATGAAATTTGACCACAACCATCATCATCCGTGATGCACCAACGTTTGTTCATGGCATAAAAAACATCAGGGTCTTGGGGGAGGTATGTGGGGGGTTTTGAGCCTCCCAAAATAGGTACTTGCTCTCTTCTCCGAAACTACACACACATTTTCAATGAAACTTGATCACAACCATCATCATCCATGATGTACTAAAGTTTGTTCACGACAGAAAAAACATCAGGGTCTAATTGGGGTGGGGGGGAGGGGGTTGAGCTACTTTTGCTGCTTATCCAGGTGAGCTTCAGGACGTGCAGTCCTATTTTGTTTGTGGATCAAGGAAAAGACCATGGGTTGTGGGAACACCATAGGAAGAAGAGATCAGAAGTCACAATAAATTGACAGAATGGGATGTAGGATTGGACACAAGCTGCTGATGAGTTGACACTTTTAAATTCTGTAGGGAAGAGAATAACTGGTTAGGAACTGTTTTCAAAGATTGTAAAGGAGGACACAACAGCCTGGATGTGCAGAAAACCTGGACATTGGTAGGGGAGCCAAAAGAGGATTCTCAGACAAATGCCTTCTACCCAGAGTGAGGATGCCATGTGCAGGATGGAAGGTAAAGGGAACAGGTGGGCAAGGTCGGCACAAAGGCAAAAATATAGGTTGATAAACTGCCATCCAGCAAGTATCAGGCATGTCCGTCCACTTCATGCTGACAAACGCAAATTATCATCAATTATTATCAACATAATATAATTTTGGTTTCACAAGCTGCTGAGAAAATATCTGAGGGTGGTTCAAATTTGACCTGGACTTTGATTATAAAATGCAGAGTAACGTGTGTAACATTTGTCTTTATCGTGGTATTCTGTGCTTAGTGTCAATGTGTTAACTTGTCCTTACATGCACGCTCGCCTGCTTCAACGAATGTGCTGAAAATCAAGATGGCAGCAATGGAGATAACAAAGAAGAGAGAACAGGAAATAACTATTAAATTTGGACTCCCCAAAAGCATCGGGCATGTTGAAATTTACAGACGATTAGCTGCACAGTGCGGTTATTGCAAACCAAGGGCATCTGTATTAAAGAACACCTTAGGGGCAAGACGTTTTTGACGAATGAGCCAATTAGGAATGATGTCCTGCACTGGTCCTGCGCTACACTCTCAATAATTCTACGTACAAATGCTTCCACTCTGATCGGGGAATGTCGGTGTCAAATACGGGAGAATACCTTGAAAGGTATTCCAAAGGGGTGTGTATACTCCCCTTTAAAATTTGCGATCCAGACATGTCATTGAATTGTAAATAACATAGTCCTTGCAAACGTTCTTTCAAATTTAGCTTGCTACATATGATATCGGTAATATTACTTCCCGAGGCAGATATAACGTCCACAGATCACTGTGGAAGTGCAGTTTGGTCACCAACATTCCTCCTTGATAAAGAGTGATTTCTTCTACACCTGAAAATAAATTACAGGTAACATGGTCAGAACAATACTTTCCCTTCATAGTATGGCTGTGTAGAGCATGATGGGTCAAAATGAATCCCTGCAGCTGCTTTTATCACAAAGTATATAATTTACTACTGTAGGTTTTTTTTTTTTTTTTTCTTTGAGGAAGGTCAACACAATAACAGTCTTGTAAAACACCTGATTGCATATTTTAAGGTGGAGAATGTGTTTATGTAAGCCTTCTTTCTATATCAGCCTATGAAACTCATTTTCATCAGAGGATACAATGTTGCCAATAAAGGCAGCTCTTACCCAGACACCTTATGAATGACTAGTTGTAATTCGAATCCACATTTTACTCTCTTGTGGGATCTTTCAGCACCACAGATGTGATATCTTACCGGTGCCGGTATGATCGTAAATCGTCAATGGAACACACAGAAATGCCAAACAATTTTTGGTCCGTCATCGACAGTAATTATAATCGGTTTCCTTCATTGACCGCAAATAGGACTTCTTCAGTTATGTTTATTCTGACCCGTCGTCCAATTATTACCTCCGCCACGGAAGGTGGACGAAGGTTATGTTTTCACCCCCGTCTGTTAGTCTGCCTGTAAGCAGGATATCTCAAAACGTTATGAACAGATTCGGTCAAAATTTGGTGGATAGGTTGGATGTGTGACAATGATGAATTGTTTAGATCTTGGTGAAGATCCAGATCCAGCTCCTAGAATTTTTTTTTAAAAGTGATTCTTCACCATTGAGAGATAGGTCCAAAAACAACATATATATATATATATATATATATATATATATATATATATATATATATATATATATATATATCACGATATCTCAAAACGTTATCGACGGATTCAGACAAAACCTCGTCAGCAGGCTGGGTGTGTTACAAGGACAAATTGATTTGATTTTGGTGATTATGCAAATCTGGATCCAGAAATGGGATTTAAAAAAAAAAAAACAATTGTAAAGTAATTCTTCACTACGGATAGATGGGGCCAAAAACGATGTGAAGCACGATATTTCAAAAAGTTGTGGACGGATTATTACAAAACTTGGTGGATGAATTGGGTAGGTGATGAACACAACCCCGTTCGATTTTGGTGTGTGACGAGGACGAATGGTCCGGATGCAGATTAGGCCCATCAGTGGAATAAAAGCATAAATGGTTCAGCCTGGTGGAGGTATGGTATGCGCTCTACCGAGTGCTCGTCTATTTTCTTCTCTCTTTATAATGAAATTCCACTTCGTGTATGCCAGGTGTGGGTTTAATGGTTAGGATGGTGGGCTTGGAGTCCGAGGGTCCTGAATTCAAATCCTGCTTTGCTGTTGAATTAATGTCAGGTGGGGTTGACTCAGCCTGTCATCCTTCCGAGGTCGGCAAAATGAGTGCCAGCATGCTGGTATCCTGTGTCGGAGTGGCGACCCGTCCAAGATTGTGCTCGATAGCCAAGGAGACTGCTTAGGCAGCACCAATGCTCTGCACAAAGTATGGTCCCAATGGATGGATGGATGGATGGAATTTGTGAAAATTTTATTGTCATATTTTTCCCCTCTTTCCCTGAAAATGAATCTCAAAAATGAATTTAATGCATTCACTTATTTATTTATTTACGTTGGCATCCTGGCAGATTGACAACATGTAAATATGTCATGAATAATGTGAAAAGGACTAATATTCAACATCTTCTTGGGTAATATGTCAGCTTTGCAACTGAGGTTTTCATAAAATTACATCAGAAGACATGATAATCACGATTTGATTGCCAGTAAGACATCATAACTGCGAGACCACACAAAGTCTCCAGAAACAGACAAGGACAAGGACAGTGGGAGTGACAATCTCTGGTGTTCCATACTGGAGCTAGGGCAGGGACACATTGTGTGTCCTGATTAGTGACAATAAATTGGATGGAGTATAGAGTGAGAGAATAGACTGGAATGATGTTTTGAGAGGAGGGTGAAGGGGCGGCAATGCTTCTGTCATCCCCCTGGTGACAGCAATGTCTCCCAGGGAACATAGTGGATGTAATGGCTGGAGCTGCTTTCAGCCTTAGATTAATTTCCTGCCCATTAAGCAAGAGGCCAGTATGTACGGTGAGGCTGATTTGCAAGCGTCCCCGGCAGCCGCTAATTTGAGTCTCGCAGTCTCAGCATGTTTCCATGGAAACCGAGCCTCAACAGGTGCACCTCCACCATCCAGGGAATGTTGTGCACATGTTTTGTGACCCTAACCTTGAATTGGTGTTTTTTTTAAAATTATTATTGTAAACGGCATCTGTAAAATTGGGGAAAAGTTCAGCGGAATTACAATGCGTGAAGTCGAAATGAGACAAACAAAACTGATTGACAGATTGGAAATTGTGGAATGAAATCAAATAATTTCAACCTTCAAATCAAAGGCAGTTCCATGCCGTTCGTTTACTTGCCGTCGCACACAAAAGCATCGCCTGGCTTTTCACTATGTCTCGCCTTTTTTGTAATAAACGTTTTAATCACCACTTTGATGACATATTCTTGCCAATGTGCTCCTTAATTTAGGCAATTTTATGCTCACAAATTCCTGAGCAAATACCAAGGCTAAGTCACTTCGATCTTCAGATATATTGCATGAGAAAAGTCACAAAAATTTAAAACTGCGAAGAATAAAGATGTGTTTTCAGGAGTGGCTTTGTGTTGGTCTCTGTATATCTAATGATCCCTTTACCCTAATCCTTGTCTTTCTTCTCTTGTATTTTCTATACTCTGATGCCGATACATGCTCTCGGCTCATGGAAGAGCTATTCGTATTAACTTTCATAATCCGTTTTTCAATGCGATTCTTCAATATTTCCTTTCTGTTCATATGTATTTTCGTTTTTTTGCAATTCCCTGAAATTATATTTGTATTTTTGACAATAAATGTTTTTCTTTTAACTTCTATAGGATGTACTGTGTCTTCATGGACATAATTATTTAACATTTCCGATTTTATCATTCGGTTGAGGTCTTGAAGGTTTCAGACTGGCTCTTAGTCCAAGTGTTTATATTCTTCTTGGGTGTTCAGACTGTCCATTTGGAGGGAGGCCTGTGAAAATGATCTTTTATATATCTCTTCTCTTCTCTCCTCTTCTATCCTCTTCTCCCCTCCCCCGCCCTTCCCCCACCCTTTCTTTCTCTTTTGGTACTCTTGTTTATATTTACCCATTTTTGTACATTTAATCCCATGTTTTCTCTCACTCCCTGCCATCCATTTTATCTCCCCCTCCCCCTTTTTCTCTTTCTCCATCCTCTTCCTCCCCCCCCCCTCTCTCTCTCTCTCTTTCTCTCATTCTTTCCCATTGCTTCCCCCTCCCCCTCCCTCTTCGCCCTCATTTCTGCATTTACCGACGCCTTGTGCAGCCCTTTGCGTCTACACGAAGCTTGGCAGCTCCTTGGCGCGCTAGGCCATGCAGCTGGTCTCTCCTACACGTCCTTCACTGATGTCAGGTGAGAACGTCAACCTGTGTTCTTGCTCCATCTCCTTACCTGTTTCGGAACATTCCTTATTCAACCTCCCTTTTGCCTCTTATATTATTCTATCTCCTCCTCTTCTGCAAATGTCCTCTTCCTTCTTTCTTTTGTGCACTTTAATTTCCTCATCACTGCCATTATTTTTAGCCACATCCATTTCATCATCTTCTCTTGCTTCTTCCTCTTGAAGCTTCTTTGAATTTTTTTGTGGCACGAACCGGCATTTTTATCTTTGCCTTGTATGTCTCTATGTTCATCTAAAAGGATTGTCGATACGAAAGCTCACATAAAGGAAGACAAAGGTCATAGGTGAAGACCTTATCAATATATCTTCTTCCAAAGTTATATGCCATTTGCTTCATTGATTTTTTTTTTTCTTTTTTAAACCCAATGCCCTGGAATGAGAAATTTTCTGACTGCTCTTCAAAATACATCCACTACATCTTTGACTCTGCTACGAACCCTGTGCAGCTGTAATGTTTTTTTTTTTCTTTACTCACTGATTTCTATGAATTAAAAAAATGTATTTCCTAATAAATCCGAACTCACATCCAGTTATTTGAAGGAATGTTGCTTTGTATGAACATTAATGAATGCATTGGGATCCAGACGTGAAATTTTAATTTAATCAACCTGACAGTTTGGTAGATTGCACATGCGATAGCTGGGATGTACTCCTTACATTCTACCTCTCGTATGAGATGTATCCACAAACGAAACCATGCTTCTTTACTGAGATGCATCGAGAGGTATGCTTTGCACATCCACAAAGTTGTCCCTTCCGTCAAGTGTCCCTTGGGTTGGCTTCATTTGCACTTTCCTCTGAACCAATTGCTCATGATTCTCAGAATGCAGGTAAATATATTACATGTGTTTGTTCATTGTCTTCTAATGTCCTTGTAGTTTACATCAAACAACAATGATGTTGAATGTTTTTGTCAGGCATGAAATTAATTTACAAGCTACAATATGAGTCTATGTTCACTGTAAAATAAAGAGATTGATAAATATAAGATCATTACTCGGTTCTACTTGCATTTACGTGAATATGCTTAACTGATGATTAGAAGTATGCTGATAAGTCTGAAGTTAGGGAGATCGGTTTTTTTTCACCATGTTACCTCCACCACCAAAGGTGAATGAAGCTTATGTTTTCACCCTTGTCTGTTTGTCTGTTTGTTTGTCTGTCTGTGAGCAGGATATCTCAAAACATTATAGATGGATTCAGATGAAATTTGGTGGGCGGGTTGGCTGTGTGACAAGGACGAATTGATTAGATTTTGGTGAAGATCCGGATCCAGATACGAGAATTATTTAATTTTTGTAAGTGATTCTTCACCATAAACGAAAAGGCTAAAACGATAAATATATACAGTGGGGAGAACAAGTATTTGATACACTGCTGATTTTGCAGGTTTTCCCACTTACAAAGCACGTAGAGGGCTGTAATTTTTATCATAGGTACACTTCAACTGTGAAAGATTGAATCTAAAACAAAAATCCTGAAAATCACATTGTATGATTTTTAAATAATTAATTTGCATTTTATTGCATGAAATAAGTATTTGATCACCTACCAACCAGTAAGAATTCTGGTTCTCACAGACCTGTTAGTTTTGTCTTTAAGAAGCCCTCCCATTCTCCACTCATTACCTGTATTAACTGCACCTGTTTGAACTCATTATCTGCATAAAAGACAGCTGTCCACACTCAATCAATCAGACTCCAACCTCTCCACAATGGGTAAGACCAGAGAGCTGTCTAAGGACATCAGGGACAAAATTGTAGACTTAGACTTACACAGGGCTGGGATGGGCTACAGGACAATAGGCAAGCAGCTTGGTGAGAAGGCAACAACTGTTGGCGCAATTATTAAAAAATGGAAGACGTTCAAGATAACAGTCATTCTCCCTCAGTCTGGGGCTCCATGCAAGATCTCACCTCGTGGAGCCTCAATGATCATGAGAAAGGTGAGGGATCAGCCCAGAACTACATGGCAGGACCTGGTCAATGACCTGAAGAGAGCTGGGACCACAGAATCAAAGAAAACCATAAGTAACACACTACGCCGTCATGGATTAAAATCCTGCAGCGCACACAAGATCCCTCTGCTCAAGCCAGCGCATGTCCAGGCCCGTCTGAAGTTTGCCAATGACCAACTGGATGATCCAGAGGAGGAATGGGAGAAGGTCACGTGGTCTGATGAGACCAAAATAGAGCTTTTTGGTTTAAACTCCACTCGCTGTGTTTGTAGAAAGAAGAAGGATGAGTGCAACCCCAAGAACACCATCCCAACCGTGAAGCATGGAGGGGGAAACATCGTTCTTTGGGGATGCTTTTCTGCAAAGGGCACAGGACCAATGCACCGTATTGAGGGGAGGATGGATGGGGCCATGTATCGCGAGATCTTGGCCAACAACCTCCTTCCCTCAACAAGAGCATTGAAGATGGGGCGTGGCTGGGTCTTCCAGCATGACAACGACCCGAAACACACAGCCAGGGCAACTAAGGAGTGGCTCCGTGAGAAGCATCTCAAGGTCCTGGAGTGGCCGAGCCAGTCTCCAGACCTGAACCCAATAGAAAATCTTTGGAGGGAGCTGAAAGTCTGTGTTGCCCAGCGACAGCCCCGAAACCTGAAGCATCTGGAGAAGATCTGTATGGAGGAGTGGGCCAAAATCCCTGCTGCAGTCTGTGCAAACCTGGTTAAGAACTACAGGAAACGTCTGATCTCTGTAATTGCAAACAAAGGTTTCTGTACCAAATATTAAGTTCTGTTTTTCTGATGTGTCAAATACTTATTAAATGCAATAAAATGCAAATTAATTATTTTAAAATCATACAATGTGATTTTCAGGATTTTTGTTTTAGATTCCATCTTTCACAGTTGAAGTGTACCTATGATAAAAATTACAGACCTCTTTGTGCTTTGTAAGTGGGAAAACCTGCAATATCGGCAGTGTATCAAATACTTGTTCTCCCCACTGTAGATACACATCATGATGTCTCAAAAAGTTATGGACAAATTATGAAAAACTAGGTGTATGAGTTGGGGAGATGACAAGAACAAGTCAATTAGATTTTGGTTTAGGTCCCGATCTGGATCCCGCCTATCAGTGGGATACAAAATGTACACTGTTCAGCCTGGTGGAGGTATTCACTCCAGCAAGTGCCATTCTAGTTACCACTGCCACCGAAGGTGAAGGATGTTATGTTTTCACCCCTTTCTGTCTGTTTGTCTGTCTGTCTGTTTATGTACAGGATATCTCAAAAAGTTGTGGACGGATTTGGATGAAACTTGGTGGACAGGTTGGGTGTGTAACAAGGAAGAATTGATTCGATTTAATGAAGATCTGGATCTGGATCAGACAACAATCATTTTTTAAGTGATTCTTCCCCATTGAGAGATCGGGACAAAAACGACCTAGCACTGTATAGCATGATATTTCAAAAATGTATTGGGCCCGATATGTTCGGGCATTACGTGGCGGAGGTATGCACTCTACCGAGATTATTCAATGTGTAGCCACAACGGATAATTCAATACCAATTTTGATGACTATTTTAGATCCTCCATCCATTGTCAAAATAAATTACATAATAGTAGATGTCTGGGTCCCATCACGTGTGATGCTGGCTTGAGCAGTTCCACCCTCCAGCTCATCAAAGCTAGGTTTCCCAGACAAGATCCGTCGTGTTTTACTGTTTGATTTTCATCCCTGTGTTTTGATCGTGTTTTCTTCCAATTTTATGTGTCAAACCATATCTAATAAATTGCGATGAATTGTCGAATTTGTGTCCGTGTTAAAGTCCATCCGACTTGCCTCGTGCTCGACTAATCAGCACGTTACTTCAGTCTCTGCTTTGACCCCACGTGCTTCATTTTCCCTTCTTTTCTCCCAAGTATTGTCATTTTTGATCCCTCAGCTTGATCCTTTTCCCCTCCTTACTTCAAAAAAATATATCTATATATAAAAAATACTCTTCTTCACTCCAAAAAAACAACAAAACAAAACAAAAAAACTCAAACTGCATGCACAGCTTCTCCTTCATTCCCTATCCCTTCTCTTTTTTCAATATCCCCAAGCTGAATCTTCATTGAATGTAATGTTTCTTCCTTTAAAAGCTCTTAACAATGAAAATTAGAAGAGCACTTGGTCGGGAGCATACCTCTGACACGCAATGCCTGATCCATGAGAACATATCGGGCCCAATACATTTTTGAAATATCATGCTGTACAGTAGTGCAAGGTTGTTTTTGTCCCTATCTGTCAATGGTGAAGAATCACTTTAAAAATTAAATAATTCTTGTATCCAGATCCAGATTCGGATCTTCAACAAAATCAAATCAGTTCATCCTTGCGACACACCCGACATGTCCACAAAGTTTCATCCGAATCTGCCCACAACCTTTTTTTAGATATCGTGCTACATATTAGTTGAGCCCCATCTCTCAATTGTGAAGAATAACTTCAAAAATTCTAGTAGTCGGATCCGAATCCGGATCTTCACCAAAATCGAATCGGTTCGTCCTTTTCAAACACTGAACCTGTCCACAACTTTTTGAGATCCTGTACACAAACAGACAAACAAAGAGACAGACAGACAGAAAGGGGTGAAAACATAACCTCCTTCACCTTCGGTGGCGGAGGTAACAAGAAGGGCACTTGGTAGAGTGCATGCCTCCACCATACAATGACTGATCAAGTAGAACATAGCACGCCCAATACATTTTTGTAATATCATGCTACACGAGTATATCATTTTTGGCCGCATCTCTCAATGGTGAAGAATCGCTTTGTCGATTGAAAAAAAAATTCACTCGTATCTGAACCTGGATTTGAACCTTCACCAAAATTGAACCAATTCATCTTTCTCACACACCCAAACTGTCTTCCAAGTTTCGACTGAATCCGTCCATAACTTTTTGAGAAATCCTGCTATATGTCGGTTTTAGTCCTATCACTCAATGGTGAAGAATCACTTAAGATATTTTAGCCTCTGGGTCCTGATCTTCCCCAAAATTGAATGAATTCTTCTGGATCACACACTCAACATGTCCACCAATTTTTGTCGGAATCCATCCACAACTTCTTGAGATATCGTGCTATGTATCGTTTTTGTCCCTATCTCTCAATGGTGAAGAATCAATTTTAAAATGTTAGTATCCAGATCCGGATCTTCACCAAAACCAAATCGGTTCTTCCTTGTCACACTACCAACTTGCCCACTAAATTTTATTTGAATCCCTCCATCACTTTTAGAGATATCCTGCACACAAACAAACAGACACACAGACAGATGAACAACCAAATAAACAAAATGGATGTCGTGCATATCACGATACTTCCGAAATCCATAAAACAAATTTGACTTTAAAAATAATTGGTGGTTGAATTTAATGAACGATTATGCAAATCCTCTTCAAATTTCAAGACAATTGGATGAAAATTGACAATTTTAGAAATTTGGCTTATGTGGAATTTTTGGCCGATGTTGACCTTTTGGCCTATGTTGACATCAAAAACTAGAAGGGCACTCAAAAGAGCACATACCTCCACCACATAATGCCTGATCCATGAGAACATATCAGGCCCAATACATTTTTGAAATACATTGCGATACAGTACTATATCGTTTTTGGCCCGATTAATGGTGAAGAATCCTTTGAAAATTAAATAATTCTCGAATCCAGATTCGGATCTTCACCAAAATCGAATCAATTTGTCATTGGCACACACCTAACCTGTCCACAAAGTTTTGTCCGAATCTGTGCACAACCTTTTGAGATGTTGTGCTATACATCAGTTTAGCTATATCTCTCAATGGTGAAGAATTACTTGAAAAATTATCAGATCTGGATCCGGATTCAGATCTTTACCAAAATTGAATAAATTCTTCCTTGTTACACACCAAATATGTCCTCCAAGTTTCATCCGAATACGTTCACAACTTTTTGAGACATTGTGCTATATATCGCTTTTGGCCCAATCACTCAATGGTAAAGAATCACTTGTAAAATTCTAGTATCCGGATCTGGATCTTCACCAAAATCCAATCAGTTCGTCCTTGTCACACACCCAACCTGCCCACAAAATTTCATCCGGATCCGTCCGCAACTTTTTGAGATAGTCTGCAAACAGACAAGCAAGAAGAAGACGTTGTGCAGAGTCTTCCCAAGATGAGGCTGAGTCTTTGGGCCTCTCACTCTCTCACCGCAGGCAGGTCGGTGGTCATTCTGTCTTCCACTGTCTCCTCTCCGGTCTCGCCCCCCCTCCCGCCCTCGCTGTGTCTGCGATTTGTCCCCACCATATTTCTGCAGGACGTTCAAGGTCCACCAACCACCCCCTTCTGGTAAAACTACTAAAATCATGAAGCACTGCTCACCTTCACTCTTTCATTCCTCTTTTTTTTCCCGCCTTTGGAATAAAAACTCCCTCACTATTCAATCCCATTCTTCCCTCCCGGCTTTCAAAACAGCTGTGCACCATCACCTCTTATCATCCCCCATCCAAATCCTCGATCTTTTCTACCCCCGTTAATCCACCCCAAGCCCACCTCCTTCAAATTCCCTGCTTTCCTTCCTGAAAGTCCCTGTAATGTCAATTTTTATACCCCATGTTCCCGGCCCCATCCCTCTCCCTTCCACAGATCGCCTAATGTCTCTGTTCCTCACTGTTTTGTCCTTTCCACGCCCCTCTTGTCTCATCCCCCTCCCCCCCCCCTGCTGTGCATTGTGTGTTAGCTCTCATACGAGCCTTGACAAGATATACAAAAAAGAAAAGAGCACGATACTTGCAAAATCCATAAAATAAATTTGACTCAAATAATTGGTGGTTGAATTCAATGACCAAATATGCAAATTCTCTTCAAATTTCAAGTCAATCAGATGAAATTGACAATTTTTAAAATAAGGCTGATGTTGACCTTTTGACCTATGCTGACCTCAAAAATAATTGGCTGGAATTCAGTGACCTGAAACATAAATCCTTTTCAAATTTCAGGTCAACGGATGAAAATGTTAGAAATTCCACCTTAGTTGTTGACCTTGGGCCTATGTTGGAGTTGGACCTTGGGCCATAGACCTTTTGGTCTATGTTTACCCCAAAAATAATTGGCTGGTTGAATTCAGTGACTTCTTCGTATGCAAATCTTCTTCAAATTTGAAGTCAATCAGATGAAAATTGAGGATTCTAGAAATGTGAAAAAGTTGTTGACCTTTTGGCCTATACTGACCTTTTGACCTTTTGACCGCAAAAAATAAATAGGATTCTGTCGGACCACAAACGCCACCTTTTGGTGAAGTTTCATGAAGATTGGTTTAAAATTGTGAGCTATAGGCAATTAAAGGTGAGTGGACAGACAAACGGAAGCAATCAACAAATTTGTCAAAAAATAAGTTTTTTTCCAAGTAATAACGCACAAAACCAACCAATATACGAGGAAAAAAATCTTCGATTTTCGCAAGTAACAGACAGACAGACTGTTGTGAAAACATAACCTCCTTCCACCTTCGGTGACAGTGGTAATAGACTTTGTTTATGTGAAGGAATGCAGAGATACAGTGCCTATAGAAAGTCTACACCCCCTTTTCGAAATTTTCATCTTTTATTCCCTTATAGCCTGGAATTAAATTGCATTAAATCAGACTTTTCCCACCTTTATTTACACATCGTAACCCACAACTTCCAAGTGAAAAACAAATTTCAGAAAATTAATTTTAAAAAATAAAACTAGAATATCTTGGTTGGATAAGCGTCCACCCTCCTTATAATAGCAATTGTATATTAGCTCAGGTGTAAACAATCACCTTGAAAATCACCCACCAAGTTGATTGGTCTCCACCTGTGTTAAATTGTGGTGATTCTGATTATTTCAGAATAAAATCAGCTGTTCCTGTAGGTTTATGCCGAGTGTTGGCTTTATGGTTAGGGTGGTGGGCTTTGGATCCGAGGGTCCTGAGTTCAAATCCTGCGCAATCTGTTGAATTAATACCAGGTGGGGTTAACTCGACCTGTCATCCTTCCGAGGTCGGCAAAATGAGTGCCAGCTTGCTGGTGTACTGTGTCGGAGTAGCGACCCGTCCAGGATTGTGCCCAATAGCCAAAGAGACTGCTTGAGCAGCACCAACGCTCTGCACAGAGTATGGTCCCAATCTCCTCCTTTAGGTTTCCTCAACTGGGTAGTGCATTTTACAACAAAGACTCAACCTCGAGTGCCAAGGAGCTTTCAAAAGACCTCAGGGATAAAGTTGTGGAAAGGCACAGATCAGGGGATGGGTATAAAAATATTTCAAAAGCCTTGAATATCCCTTGGAGCACACTCAGAAGAATCATTAAGAAGTAGAAGGCTTATGGTACATCCAAGACCCTGCCTAGATCAGGCCGTCCCTCCAAACTGGATGACCAAGTAAGGAGTACACTGACGACTTTGAAAGAGCTACATGCCTTTATGACAAAGACTGGTCACTGTGTGCATGTGACAACAATATCCCGAGGACTCCACAAGTCTGGCCTGTACGGTGGGGTGGCAAGAAGGAAGCCATTACTCAAGCGAGCCCACCTTGAGTCCTGTTTGAGATGCACAAAAACCCAATCTGGAGATTCAGAAGACGTGTAGCAAAAAGTTTCGTGATCTGATGAAACTAAGATGGAACTTTTTTGCCAAAATGCAAAACATTACGTTTGGTGCAAACTCAACACGGCACATCACCCAAAGAACACCATCCCTACTGTGAAGCATGGTGGTGGTAGCACCATGTTATGGGGATGTTTGTGATCAGCAGGGACTTTGGCACTTGTCAGGATAGAAGGGAAAATGGATGGAGCAAAATACAGAAAAATCCTAGAGGAAAACCTGCTGCCCTCTACAAGAATTCTGAAATTGGGATGGAAGTTCACCTTTCAGCATGACAACGATCTGAAGCACATAGCCAAATCTACACTGGAGTGCCTAAGGAACAAAAAGATAATTGTCCTTGAGTGGCCCAGTCAGAGCTCCGACATAAATCCAATCGAAAATCTGTGGCTAACTTGAAGATGGCTGTCCATCAACGATCCCCACGTAACTTAACTTGACTGAGCATTAACTGTTTTGCACAGAATAATGGGCAAATATTACCCAATCAAGCTTTATAAAGTTGGTGGAGACCTATCCCATGAGGCTCACAGCTGTAATTGCTGTCAAAGGTGCTTTCACAAAGTACTGTATTAATACTTTTTTTGTATTTTTAATTAATTTTCTGAAATTTGTAGAATTTTTTTTTTTTTCACTTGGAAGTTGTGGGTTATGATGTGTAAATAAAGGTGGGAAAAGTCTGATTTAATGGAATTTAATTCCAGGCTATAAGGCAACAAAAGGTGAAAATTTGGAATGGGGGTGCAGACTTTCTATAGGCACTGTAGATGTTGAGGTTTTTACCCATCAAACCGTGGGATATTGATGTGGAAGGGTGTGTTGACAGGCGAGAAATGTGGCTTTTTTGAAGGTGAGGCCTCTTTGGTTTACCATTGAGTTGGTGGAGTGGGGGATGGGCAGGATGTCAAAGTAGTGGTTTGCAATTTGTGTCATGTCAACTTGCCTCACTATGAAAGAAACTTCCATGTCACATCTTCAGTCATTTTTGTTTCCTGCAAGCACTGCCAGTCGCACAGTTGCTTGCATTGTCATCACATGACGATGCAGGTTGTCTGAGTTTCTTAAACTCTGCTGTCCAATTCATAGTGTCTCAGTTGCTTTTTTTTCATACTCTCTTTTTGGGGGGACTTTGGGAATGTGCTTCCGAATTCTTTTTGAGATTGTGAATTTATGTATTTATGTTGCATGTATTTGTTGCATGTCTAAGTCTGAAAGGATGGTGCAGAGGTAGGACACTTACCTTTCAGCTACCAAGCCTAGGTTTGATTCTTGGCCTGACTATAAACTGTTGAATCAGTGTTTTGCAGGCACAGTGTTGCATCATAGTGTTCCCTTCTTCAGATGGACAGTAAGCTAGATGTCATGTCCACTAGCATTAGTTTGTGGATGTTGAAGATCCCACAGTGTCTTTCATGAAAAGTCGGCAAACTATTTCTGGCTCCCTGACCAAATTACAAATTCCTGCCACCTTTACGTTACACTCAACCCGTATTTTATTTATTTTATTCTCGAGCTGTGTTGTTGTTTTGTTTTTTTTTTTAGTCGAACATCAGGCTGAACCAGCTGGTTTGGGAAAGACTTGTGATGAACATTTTGCCTGGCTGACCCCACAAGAAGGTGGGAATAATTGGGGCCATTAAAAGAAGCAGTAGTCATGTTTGTTTTATGTTAGCTTCTTGGTATCGATCAAATTTAGAAAAATACTCGACATTTGGTTTTCGACAACATCAGTATATCATATAGAAAAAAGCATGAGAAAGTGCATAAAGGACAGGCAAGTTAAGTCGGTCGGTCAGGTACTGCAGAGTGCGCAGAGGTACTCATTTTGTTTGCACTAATAATAGCAGTGCACTCTGATTCATTCATTCTTGCTGTGGGGCTAAAATTGTCAGGAAAAAAAAGGCAGTAGGTTATAGATGTCAATGGACAGCCAGCTTTACAAGTCACAATAATCTCTCCTCTAGGCTACCCTTGACCACGTTCCACTTCTACCTTTTGCCTTCCTCCCACACCTCTCCCACAAAGTGTCACGGAATCTGTCATCACCTTCAGGATACAGCAGAACCCTCTCAATCTCTCACTCGCCGACATCGCTGATCACGCAGGTACAACCTGTCCCCTCCCCTGTGCATGACCATCTTGCCTCGTGTGTAAGAAAAATGATCATTATCTAATCTAATCCTAAAGATGGGCAGGAATACAACAGCATTTGATTGAATTTTAACCAGAACTGATAGCTCACTATCGTAATCGATAACTTGTGAGATCCCGGTTAACGGAGCTCATTTTCCAATTCCTTTGTTGTTTTACCATGGGAGAAAGTCCTTTAAACGTGCCGAGCTAAGGAAAACATTCATGGAAACTATTTGCTGAAGGGGAAATTGAAACAGATGCACAACGGTTGTCATGATTTATAAATACGATTGTGTCTTCAAGAAAATTATTTCCTCCGCCACCAAAGGTGGGTGGAGGTGATGTTTTAACCCCTATCTGTCTGTCTGTTTGGTTGGTTGTTTATTTGTGAACAAGATGTCTCAAAAAGGTGTGCACGGATTCAGATGGAATTTGCTGGAGAGCTTGGGTGGCACGGACAAACTGATTTGATTTTGCTGAAGATCCGAATCCGGGAATGGATCTGATAAAAAAAATTTTTTAAGTGATTCTTCACCATTGAGAGATTGGGCCAAAAACTATATAGAGCACCATATCTCAAAAAGTTGTACACGGATTTAGACGAAACTTGGTGGGCAGGTCGGGTATGTAACAAGGAAGAATGGATTCGATTTTGATGAAGCTCCGAATCTGGATCCGGATCCGAGAATTTTTAAGTGATTCTTCACCATTGAGAGATCGGGCCAAAAACAATATCGGCGCGATATCTCAAAAAGTTACAGACTGAGTCAGCCAAAACTTGATGGGCAGGTTGGATATGTGACAAGAACAAGCCGATCACAATTTAGTTCAGATCCTAATCCATATCCGGCCTATCATTGGAATACAAAACGTAAGCTAATCAGCTTGGTGGAGGTACAGTATGTGCTCCACCGAGTGCCTGTCTAGTTACTTTTGTAATTCAGAACTCCGTGCTAAATGTGCAAAAAATCACCTGAGTGGCATTTCCTCTCCTTACCTGTATCTTCCTGAGAATTGGAAATTTTTCAACTCAGGTTTTAATGCAAATATGGCATTCAAAACTTAGTGTTCTCCTCTTTTTCACATTATCAAGGATTCAATCAACACAGATTTGTCAGCCATCACAAATTTGCGATTTGTCAGCCCCAGTCTTAATGTATCCCAATAAATCATTTAAACAACAAATGCATCACAGCCACAGTTTATTAACCCATCCAAATTATCCATAAACTGTGTTCTTACGGCTCAGACACACACAGGAGTTACTTTGTAATTCCTCACTTTGTTATACTTCGTATTCCTGACAGATTGAAGCAGTCGGTCATCATCCATGTGCACAGTTTTTTCACTTTGGTTTAGGATTCACTACAAAAAAAAGTTGAAAACTTAATTGAATCTCATGCTTCATTATTTTAATAATACATGAGGGAATGGTATAACAGAAAATTGAAACATAAACGATTAATCAAATTAAAAAAAAAATTAAAATCAAATCGTACTGTCGTTTCTGGGTGGGCATATCGAGTATGTCTTTCTCTTCAGTGCTCCATCTATAGGGTGTTGTTGAGAACAATATCCTTCCAGATATCAATGCCAAACAGCTCCGTTGCTGATTGGTTTGGTGAAATGAAGTTGAGGGATTCGAGCCCTGCCTATCAATTGTGGTGTTCCCATTTATTTGACAAAGTCCATCTAAAGCGAATGCCTGCTGTACGACTCTGCGGAGTGGTAGTCTGAGTGCAATCTGCAGAAAATACGGCGGTGTGTATTCAATGCAACGACGTCCACAACATTGTTCCACATTATAACTGGCAATATTCCGGACTGTCATTTCAATGTTAAGATCTGTTCATCAATTGCATCAACTCCTCCTTTGGTGTAATTGTAACGTGTGATGATATTTGGTTTCTTATTGCCATCTGTGGCCACAAGTTGCCTTGTGCTCAACAGGATGGAACAATTATTCCTTTTTTTTGGCATCCCCTTTTAATCCAGATTCAGACGTGTGATTAGCTCAGCTACATGTGGCATTCATAATTGTTGAAATGTCCAGTTGCTTTTTTTTTCTTTTTTTCGAATGGTGCCAACTACAGTGACATTTTTCTGAGAAGTACCTCGGTGAAAGGAACAATTGTGAAAGATTGTCAGTTGTCACATTGATTGCTGAGCCCCAAATCATGCTGCATAAGGCTGCCACAACAGTGGAGTCCTAGGATGTTTTCTCAGGTTATCCAGGTTGATGACCCATGTTCATCATTCCACACTATCAATGGCATAAATGGTGTATACCAGTATACGTTATTCGAAATGAGAGGGAGATTTCTAACCAATAGCTGACAAGCCATATTCCTTGTTGCTCACTCATTATACTCGGGCAGTAGTCTGAAAGGCCACAGTGGATCCGAAACTCCATCGTGAAACAAGACAAAAAAAGAACATCATAAACACATTCTGGCACAAAACTATAATAAAAAGACTGAGCAAAAATTATGTTTCATGATAAATGTCCACTTGCAGATCAACTGCAATGGCATATACCCAAAAGACTGATACTGTTTCCTTAAATAAGAATTAAATAATTGGGGGAATAAAAATTGGATCATGGATCCTGAAGCCCACCTGGATCAGGAGCAACAGTCAATGACGTTATAAAATCTCGAAATTTTGGTCATGCGCAGAATCTGGTCACGTGATCGGTTGAATGGAAGCCCTTTCAACGCTGATTACAGCGATACCTGTTTATAGGTCAGGTTTTGGC
Source organism: Eptatretus burgeri (assembly GCF_056783735.1). Taxonomy (NCBI): domain Eukaryota; kingdom Metazoa; phylum Chordata; class Myxini; order Myxiniformes; family Myxinidae; genus Eptatretus; species Eptatretus burgeri. The sequence goes on along the minus strand of NC_140962.1, from coordinate 16,302,448 downwards.
TGATGGCCTGGTTGTGCTGCTGATGTGCCCCTTGTAGGTTGGGGCAGGAATTTTTTTTTTTTTTTTTAGCGTTTTCAGCCTGAATTCAACCCGTTGATGAGCACAGATTTTGATGCGGTTAATACACCTTCATTAGGCATCAGATATGAAGCTTGTGGCCAAGTTTCATCCAAATTGTGTGTTTGCTTAAAGCGATAATGGCTGAAGTATTTACAGACTGACTGACTTGCCCTACGGACACTGCTTGATCGCATAAGCTCACCGGACTAAAGTCAAGGTCAACTAAAAATGACCCGTGTCGTATGTATTGTGTTCATGGTGAAATTGAAAATGTTGCTGGTCCTGTCGTAATTATGAAATATTTTCATATTTATTTTAAAATGTCAACATAAGGACAACCTGGAAGATCAACAATATTGGTATCATTGAAAACAACCAAAGTGGGGCGAGCGGGGAGGGGTCAAAAATGTTCTGTGGGGTTAATCCCATCTTTCATTCAGTGAGTTTATACATGGCTGTGAATTTTCACTCTTACCTTGATTAATAAACTCGCATAAAAAGTGAATATAGCTCGTGGCACTTACACCTGAAATGTAGATAAAACCAAATAAACTGCAGACTAATCACCTAGAAAGTCTCATTTTATATTATCCCCACAGGCACTGACACTAAAATGGTTTGAAAGGTGGGTTTCATATATGACAGGAAATTTAACCCCAACATTCATTTTTACTCATCCATTTCCCCCACATACCTGTCTAAGCAACACCTTGCTGAACACTGTGGAGCCCTTTCAAGTGATTACCTTCGAGTAATGAACACAAATTACGCCGTAAGCATCAGTGCCTCGCATATCCTCTAATCCAGCACTCTGGAATAATTTACTTTCTTCATACTATCTGTATGAATGATCAAAAAGATTTACTTTATACTCAACTTGTTTTGGTTTTATCGTTCTATAAAAATAGGTGCAATTGGGGCGTATTAAATGTATTTAAATATTCATTCAACTTCAGAATCATAGACAAGCCTTAAAAAGTACAGCTCCCACTGAATCCCACCCCACCCCCATGATTAATAGTAAATATCATCATTTTAAAAGTTCATTTTAAGACCCAGATATGATCTTCCTACCGCTGTAAAGAAGCATTCAAACCCGATATGGTGTCTCCCTCAGGAAAGTCAGCCTGGTACATCTGGCTCCCATGTCAATACGTCGACCGAGAATTAACAGGGTCCAACTACACTTTTTTAAAGTTTGAGAAAACTGAAATCAAAAATTCAAAGTGGAATTGCCGCTATCTCATGACATTTTATTTTCATATCGTGTGCTACATAACAGGTACATATAAAGGTTACATAAAATAATCTTACTTAGTTTCCTCTGTTGCCCTTATACATGGACTTCTTCTAAATTTGAATGAAATGTCAGATAGACCCTGTTAATTCTCGGTCGACGAATAATCGCTGGGGCAAGCTTTGTGTATTTTCACATCGCGAACACAAGTTTTATGAAAGAGTTGGAATCCATTACTTTGTTGGTGATGATGCACAGCATCATATTCCCAATTGCAAATATCCATTCAATAAATAACCAAGCCTGCCATGTTCACAGGAGGTACTCCTGTATGGTTCAAATTCCATTCATTGATCACGATCTGTCGGGGGTTTGGGTAGAACTCACACATCCACTTGGGCCTTGTACCAGCCCACATCGCCGTGAGCTTTTGCAGTATGATGAGCTGCAAGATCTCATCATTTGTGCAGAAGATCTCATCACCAACTCTTCTGTTGTGCAGAAGCACACCCCTTTCTCTCAGGTGGTTTTCCAAATATTCTGTAGTTCTGTTAAAAGCTTTGTGAGATATCTTGGGTAACAATCCTTATGTCGCACACACGATATGCATTAACATGCCCCAATCACTATTGCTGATAAGGGGTTATGCACATACTTGTAGAGCATTCTGGGGGCAGATTAGGTAATTTTAAAAGTCTCGTATTGAATACAGTGTGATTTCATCTCGAAGAAATACATAGGTGATTGCCCATTATGTCAGAATTCCTTTTATAGTCTGGTGGCAGACCACAAAAGTGTGCTTGGGTACATAGAATGTTTTTTATTGCTGTTTCTAGTCGAACTGACCATACTGGTCATAAATCAGCTGATAATTTTTTTTTTATTTGAAGAACAAGCAGAGTCTATGCGTCACTTCGCTGACAGACCAATTACTCGTCCTGTTTGCCAAAAATTGCTTTATTGGTCACTTTGCGCACTCAAAACAGCCCTTGAAACCATGGCCAGATAGCCCATGTTACTTCCCTCACAAAGTTGCATCTATACCTTGAGTTCAGAGTTTGTAGCTTCTGTAACAGCATCAGCCATGCACACGTCTCTGGCTCAAGCGGAAGTGATGCTTCATTTATTGTCCCACATAAGGAACACGATATATATTCTGTTACACCTCCTTTCTTAATGAAGAGTAAGATTATACATTGTCAAAGTATTGTCAACTGAACAATCAGCATCCACAAAGCTTTAGCAACATGTTAAACTACTTATTGGCTTGCAGTTCCACTAGAAACCAAGTTTGAGTGAAAGTTTAACCAACTTCGTATGTCAGGTATATCAGTATAAGTCTGCAATGGTCATCAACACCAGTTTACACGAAGTTTAAGGATTTAACAAACAAAATCTTTATACTTCTGAGGCTTACCAATCTCACGTCCTCGTCCAGTATGCTGCACGGTTGGATGCATGTGTATTGCAGTGTGCGTGGAGTCGGTTGTGTAATGTTCTCTCACAGGTGTAGCTGGTTGTGGCATACTCGCTCCACTGTTCATATCTTCATGAGTAGTATTACTCATATTGCTCGTCGCAGCAGGTTCCTGCTCACAAGGGCTCATGACATCATCTTCAGGGGTCATGAGAACTGGTGGTGGCTCATTCGTTCTCAAGAGATGATGTCTATTCCTGAGTAAACCACTTCCGATGGCGTTGTCAACCCAGTATGATCTGGGGTGCGAATCCACTTTGGTAATGATGGCTGGCTGCCAGGTGTTCTTTCTGCTGATGTGAACAGTGTCATCTCGCTGCAGGTTAGCCAGCACTCTTGCCGATCTGTCATGATGGACTCTCTGTTTCAGCTTCTGTTGCATCAACTGTGCTCTGGGATCTACTATTGCTGGTTTGAGCAGTTGCTTGGTGACTGGTATCTTGGATCTCAGAGTCCTGCTCATTAAGATCTCTGCCAGCGAGAATGATGTACCTGTGACAGGGGTGTTTCGGTACTCCAGAAGTGCCAGGTAAATGTCGTCGTCAGCATTCTTCATCATCTTCTTGATAGTTTGGATAAAACATTCACTTTAGCCATTGGACTGGGAAAATCCAGGACTGGATGTCGACTGTTTGATTACTCAGTTTCGTGTGAACCGCCTGAACTCTTGGCTGTCAAACAGCATATTATCACTCATGAGCTCTTCTGGAATGCCATGACGTGCGAAGACCTCCTTCACCTTAGTGAAGATCGTGGTGGCAGTCTTGTCCTTGATCTCCACCACCTCGGGATACTTGCTATAGTAATCAACCACCAGGAGAAAGTCTTTGCTTTGATGTGTGAGGACATCGGCTCCCACCTTCTGCCATGCAAGCTCTGGTATGTGGTGTGGTCCCAACGGCTCCTCGGGCTGTGAATTCATATGGTTGAGGAAAACTGCACAGTTGACCACTGTCTCTGCAATGTCTGCAGTAATGTTGGGCCAAAACAGAGCACCAGCGGCCCTGGCTTTCGTTTTCTCAGCTCTCATGTGACTCAGGTAGCAGAGCCAGCATCTCACTCTTGAGTGAGCTCAGGATCACAATGCGGTCACCAACACACAGCAGTCCGTCAGCTATGTGAACCTCATCTTTGACTGGCCAGTCGTCTTGGAGGGTGCTCGGAGCACTGTGCTTCTTTTTTGGCCATCCCATCATGGCTGCCTGCCTTACCATCTGGAGGTCAGGGTCCTCAGCAGCTGCAGCTCGGATCTGCTCTTATCTTATGGCTCTCACCGGCATGTCACGCACCAGGCAGTGAACCATGACTTCTATGTCATCCTCCATCTGGTCGTCTGATCGGTCACCAGGTAAGTATGCACGACTCTGTGTCGGCTACATACATGCACTTACCTGGGACATACCTCACATATAGTTCATAGCACTGTAATCTCAAAAGCATTCTCTGCAGTCGCGGAGTCGCATTACCCAGGGGTTTCTTGAAAATTGCCTCGAGAAGGCGGTGATCCGTCTGCACATTCACTGGCTTTCTGTACACATACTGGTGGAATTTGTGGCATGCATAGCAGATTGCCAACAGTTCCTTTTCAATCTGTGCATAGTTATTTTCAGTATCCGTCATGGACCTTGATGCGTAGTGAACTGGCCGACCCTTCTGGAGCAGACAACAACCAAGCCCACTCTGGATAGCATCTGCTTGGATTGTCACCGGCTTGGAGACATCGTATCATCTCAGAACGGGTTCTGTTGCCATTGCTGCTTTGACTTTGAGACTTTGTGTTCTGCTTCCCAGCTCCAGGCTGCGTCTTTCTTGAGCAGTGCATGGAGCAGTGCCATGGTCTCTGACTCGTTCGGTATATATTGCACTCGGTATTTGACCATGCCAAACAGGCGCTGAAGTGCTGGATTGTCTTCTGGTGTCGGCATGTCAGCAATCGCTCGGATCTTGGACTTGTCTAGTATCAGTCCCTCTGGAGTGATGATGTTGCCCATGTACAGCATTTTGGGCAGTCGGACTGTACCTTGGTCCTCTTGAACTTCACCTGTTGTTGGCGAGCTCTCTGCATGACCTTGTGCAATATTTGGTCATGTTCTTCCATGGTTTCAGCGGCAATGATCATGTCGTTGGCGATAACCTGCACACCCGGAATGTGGCCGAAGGCCTCCTGGTTTCTCTTGTGCATGATTTCACTCGATGACAGGATGCCAAAAGGCATGCAGCAGAATCTCATCCTTCCCCAGGGTGTATTAAATGTGCACAGGTAGGGGGACTTTTCTGTCAGCTTCACATGTCAGTACCCATCAGCCATGGCAATCACTGTGAACACCTTCTTGTTGTTCAGTTGTCTCTGCACATCAGTTGGTGTCGGCATCGTGTATCTCTCTCGCTTGATTGCATGGTTCAACGGCTTTGGGTCTCAGCAGATTCTCATGCGGCCATCTTTTTTTTCAGTGATTACGAGGTTACTCACCCATTCGGTGGGCTTGTCGACCTTAGCCACTATACCACGTATCTCCCGCTGCTCCAGAGCGTCTCAGCTTCTCATACTTTGTGTAGGGAACACATCTGGCTGGCTGAACAGTCGGCGTGACATCTGGATTCAGCTCAATTTCGTACTCCTACTTGTACTGACCAATGCCTGTGAACACGTCTGTGTATTGCTCGAGCAGCCTCTCCTTGGTCAGTGGAGCATGCAGTGAATCTATACACTTGATAAGGCACAGCTTCTCACATGCGTTTTGCCCTCGTATGGGAACAGTGGTTTCCTCAGTTACATTGAATTTGATTCTCCAGTCCTGCCCTTTGTGCTTGCAGGGAATCACTGTTGTACCCAATGGCTGAATCTTGCCATCACCAAAAGCAGTGATAATGACGTTGGTGGGAGCTATGGTGTGCTCTGGCATTGCAATAGTCAAGGTAGTAAGCGAGATTGCTTTTTCCTGGGCACCTGTATCGAGCTTGATGTTCACCACACTCTGGCCAACTGTAAGCTGTTCTTCCACCTGCCCGCAGGCCGGGTGACATCATCATCCAGGTTACCTATGAGCACTGAATCTATGACCAGAAACTCTTCAGTACCTTGCTCGGGATCTGCAACGAGAAGACGTACCCTTCTGGTGCCTCCACCCTTGCATTCAGCAGCCCAGTGATTCTTTCCTCCACACTTGGCACACATTTTGCCAAATGCTGGGCACCTGCATGGCCCAGGACTGTGCTTCTTGCCAGAGTACTCGCACACAGGCTGAGTAATTCTTTCCTGTCATGTTCTTGTAGCTGCTTTCATGGCTCTGGCTGCAGGCTTGGCCTTGGCTTTCTTGGGAAAGGTGGTATGCCGTTGTTGCCTCTCTTTATCCACTGCATAGACTTGCTTGGCACCCTTCATGCCGTCGAGCTGCTGCCTGCTTGATTCTGCGGCAGCGCATATGTCCAAAGCTTTCCGCAGTGTGACCTCACCTTCCCGAAGAAGTCTCTCCTTAGATCTCTCATCTTGCACACCAAACACAATCTTATCTCGAATCATGAGTTCTTCTTGAGGTCCGAACTCGCACATGGCTGCTTGCATTCTGAATTCAATGAGCCATTGGTCGATCGTCTCACCCTCCTCCTGGTCACGTTTCCAAAAACGATACCTCTCGTACACAACGATTTTCCTTGGTCTGCAGTAATCCGTGAACTTCCGCAGCACCAACTCATAATCATTCACATTGTCACCCTCAGCAAAGGTAAACGTCTTTTGAATAGCCAGGAAGGCCGGTCCCGCCAATTCAAGCAAAATGGTGACCTGCACGTCAGCGTCTTTTTTTTTTTTTTTTTTCTTGATCTCAGCGGCCTTGAAATAGTTGGAGAATCATGCAGCCCACTTGTCCCAAGTATCGGCAGCATTCTATGCCTTAAAATTCACTGGTCCGGGAGGCTTTAGGACTTCCGTGGTGGCATTTGGTTCGCTTATCTGACACCATGTTACAGCATGAACCATGCACACATCTCTGGCTCAAGCGGAAGTAACGCTTCATTTATCGGCCCACATAAGGAATAATATATATATATATATATATATATATATATATATATATATATGTATATATATATGTATATATATATGTATATTCTGTTTCAGCTTCCACCTCCTCTCCCACCCCCCCCCCCCTCACCCTGGCCGCACATCCCTTGCTGCAAGAAATGCTTCCCTCACAGGATGGTTATTGTTGGCTCCCTCTGGTTATTTTTTTTCCCACTTTGACAAGCCCCTCCATTTTTAGCGAGAAGGAGAAGGAAAGGAAGACAAATTTATCCGTGCATGGAGTGCTTACCCCTTCTCCCCTCCCCCACCCCCTCCCTGTCCCCATCCTCACGTCCCACTCCCTGTTCACCTTGATCCCTTACCACTATAAATGTCTCACACACGATGACAGGCTTTGACTGGCCCTCCAGGGGGCAGGGAAGGAGATGGGAAGAAGAGCAAATTTACCCAAGTGAAGAGCGCTTTAACCTCAGCATTGCCCAGGAAAAAATGGAAATTGTAATACCCTCTGCCACCTTCACCAGGTGGCACTACATGGTACACATTTACATCCAGAATTTATGTCCCCCCACTCCCCTGCGTGAGTCCATGGCCATATAACTGATGTTACCCCCCCCCCCACACACAAAGTTGTTTTTGCACCCCAAGTTTGGAGTTTGAAGCTTAGAAGATGTGTCCGTTGATAAGGAACAGAGCAGAGCAGAGACACAGAGACAGAGACAGAGACACACAATGGCATATATATTTATATACATTGATGAGCCAAAACATTATGACCACCTGCCTAATATGCTGTTGGTCATCTGTGTGCTGCCAAAACAGCGCCGACCCGCCGAGGCATGGAATCCACAAGACCCCTGAAGGTGTCCTGTGGTATCTGGCACCAAAACATTCACAGCAGATCCTTCAAGTCCTGTAATTTGCGATGTGGAGCCGCTGTGGATCGGACTTGTCGGTCCAGCACGTCCCACAGATGCTCAATTGGATTGAGATCTGGAGACTTTGGAGGCCAGGTCAACACCGTGAACACTTCATCATGTTCCTCAAACCATTCCCGAACAATGCGTGCAGTGTGTCAGGGCGCATTATACTGCTAAAAGAGGCCACTGCCATCAGGGAATATCATTGCCATGAAGGGATGTACATGGTCTGCAACGATGTTTAGGTAGGTGACACATGTCAAATCGACGTCAACATGAATGGCCGGACCCAGGGTTTCCCAGCAGAACATTGCCCAGAGCATCACACTCTCTTCACCGGCTTGTCGTCTTCCCACAGTGCATCCTGGTGCCATCAATTCCCCAGGTAAACGGCGCACACGTACACGGCCATCCACATGATCAAAAAGAAAATTGGACTCATCGGACCAAGCGACCTTCCACTACTTCAAGGTCCCACTCCGACGCTTGCGTGCCCATTGTCGGCACTTTTGACGGTGGACAGGGGTCATCATGGGCACTCTGACCGGTCTGTGGCTACGCAACCCCGTACGCAGCATATATATATATATATATATATATATATATATATATATATATATATATATATATATATATATATATATATATATATATATATATATATATACATATGGAGAACAAGTATTTGATACACTGCCGGTTTTGCAGGTTTTGCCACTTACAAAGCACGTCGGGGTCTGTAATTTGTATCATAGGTACACTTCAACTGTGAAAGACGGAATCAAAAACAAAAATCCTGAAAATCACATTGTATGATTTTTTAAATAATTAATTTGAATTTTATTGCAAGAAATAAGTATTTGATCACCGACCAACCAGTAAGAATTCCGACTCTCACAGACCTGTTAGTTTTGTCTTTAAGAAGCCCTCCCATTCTCCACTCATTACCTGTATTAACTGCACCTGTTTGAACTCGTTATCTGCATAAAAGACAGCTGTCCACACTCAATCAATCAGACTCCAACCTCTCCACAATGGGCAAGACCA